>NW_006408519.1:50101183-50102375 GCF_000296735.1 Chrysochloris asiatica
AAATACTGTTGAATGATGATGCACGGAGGAGATTGTAATCATTGCAATGAAACTGATATTCTCCCATATAAACGATCACTCAGTTCACAATAAAAACTTACAACAACAAAAAAAAAAGACTGCAGCTAGAAATTCAAGCCAGATTCAGAAGAGCATATGGAATGAGGGTTATCATTGCTAATGTCAAATGGATCTTGGATGAATGTAGTGAATACCAGAAAGATGTTTGTTTATTCGTGCTTTATTGACAATATAAAGGCATTAGACTTTGTGGGTCACGATAAACTCTGGATAGAATTGTGAAAAATAGGAATCTTAGAGTGCTCCAGTGTGCTCATGAGGAATCCTACCAAGATGTCTATCCTTTCCTAAATTACTTCACTACCCGTCACATAAACTCACTGCCCCCCTTCCCCCTGCTCCCTCCCACCCGCTTCACCACTGTTAAGTGTTGGTTTCTATATATCTGCTTGTCTCATCTAAATGATATCAGACCGTCTCTGTCCTTTTGCAGCTGGTGGTGTGCATGAGAACTTTATTTGTATTTCAATGTCTACGCGTATGAAGGCATATGCTTCCCACAGGTCGCTGACCAGCCCCTTTTCTGAGCATTGGAGTCCTGGTGTGGCACTGTAGAATAAACACTGGACAGCTCATCGCAATACTGGTGGTTCAAACCCACCAGCTGCTCCTTGGAAGCCCTACACAGGGTGGCTGTGAGTCGGAACCAGTTCGACGGGACTTAACAACAGTAGAACCGTTATGAGTCAGAACCGACTCCATGGCTCCGGGTTTTGGAGGCTCCCAGTGATGGATCCAGGCCTTGGAGAGAGTCAGATAAGAACAAAAGCCAGTTCTGCCCAGCACACAGCCATGGGACTGATCCCCTAGAGTCAGCCTCAGTGCAGCGTCCCAGTCCCAGAGGACTTCAGGGAGAAGTTAGGAATTCCTGAGACCCCACCCCACTTTGACTATAACATTGCTTTGTAGTTATTGTTCTGTTATTTCCTGAGGTGGCTGACGGCCAAGAAAAAACATCCAGGACAAATGCAAACCAGCAAAATGCAGGCGTGTTTTTATTAAGCATTTCACGTTTGTGATTTTAAAGACAAGAATTCTAGATGATTCGAACTACAAGTCTCTTTGGGAGCATTCCCCAGACCCCACAGGGTTTTTGTTGTTGTCAGGTGCC
>NW_006408519.1:50102601-50103126 GCF_000296735.1 Chrysochloris asiatica
TACTGTTGCCACGCTTGAGTCCATCGATGCTGCCACTTGGCCAATCCATCTCGTTGGGGGTCTTCCTCTTTTTTTCTGACCCTCCACCTTACCAAACAGGGTTTTTAGAAGAAAGTATTTGGACCCAGAGAGTGGGAGGGACGTGTCGGAGGCCAGGACCCGTTTCTTTGCTTGTAGGGTCCTGAGTCCCCCAGATGATAGTACTCGCTTTCTCTCCGGGCTCCTGCTAGACTTCACCTGGCAGAGATTACCAGCAAAAACCCTCCACTCCTTCCTGCCGGCCACGCTGCCAACTCCACGTCCTGGGCGCAGGGCGGCTTCCTGCCCCCGGTCCTCCACCCTCTCCCGGTATTGTGAAGCGCGGACCGTACGCGCCTTGAACCCTGTTTTGGAAACGTCGCCGGCCACCTGGGGACCTCGCTGAGCCATCCTCAGGTCCCAGGAGAGGAGGCGGGCAATTGGAGCGCATGCGCCGGAACCCGCGGGCCGGTTCGGAAATGACGGACTCGCGGGCCCTGCGCCCTG
>NW_006408519.1:50103481-50106481 GCF_000296735.1 Chrysochloris asiatica
GGCCCCGCCCCGCGTTGGCTTCGGCGGACCCGGCGGGCTGGGTTCCCGCGGGTTCGGAGCGGGGTCGCCTGGCAGGATGGCGGAGCCCGCGCCGGGGCACCTGTCGCTGCCCTCGGGGCTGCTGGAGTTGTGTGCGCTGCTCGGGGCCTCCCGGGACAGTCTCCGCGGCGCCGGACAGGTAGGGCCGCCGCGGGGGGGAGGCCCGGGGCTGGGGAAACTGAGGCAGGCTTGTCTGCCGGGTCGGCGTCCAGGCGCTGCGTTTCTCAGGACCCAGTTCCTCTCTGTTCCGGGAGCCGGGCACTGGCGGGCGGGGCCGAGAACTTCCCGACAGTGGTGTCCCCGCCTCTCCGGTGCCGGGTGTCCGCTCCCCCGGGCTGCAGTCGGGCGCTGGCTGGTGACCGTGCGTGGGGCAGGGCGGCCCAGTCACCCCATGTCTGCCGGTGCCGAACACGGTACCGAGAATCGAGGGCTGCGGGGAAGTGCGAGTTGGGGGCACCCTGCCCTTACAGCGGAACCCGTTGGCACCAGGTGATAGAAAACTCACCTGCTGCGTCTTCTAACCTTTTAGCCTCATTTGCTTCCTTGTTCTGCGTCCTGCCCCCAATTTAGGCCAGGAGGGACAAGCTGGATTAGGGTCCGGGAGATTAGCCCATGAAATCATTTCATTCACCCTAAAAAAGGAGGAATGACTCAGGAAGAAATGAGATTAGGGTTAGTTTAAGGGCCAGCCTTCAGCCTGCATTTCGCTGGTCCCTCACTTTTCTTCATCTCTGCGCCCTGTCGCCCCACACGCTGCTCTCCTGGTCTCTTTGCTGACTTCAGGAGTGGGGGCCCTCGTGGTCTCTGACTTTTGCAGTTGTTGAGTGTGCTTGTGTGTCTAGATGGTAGCACTGAAGAGCCCAGCAGGCAGTTAAGAACTGGGATGCGGCCTCCAGGCTGCCCACGGAAGAGTCTGCAGGGCTTGGTGACCAGGGAAACACGGCTAAAAGGAGCAGAACACGCTTTTCTTACAGTCTCAGCCCCAGGCCTTGCTGCAGCTTGCGTCTAGAACTGTCCATTTGTTGTTCAATGAAGACCACCATCTGTAAGGACATTAGGGGCCCTGGTGATGGGAGGGTTAAGCATTGGGCTGCTAGCCCATAGGTTGATAGTTTGAACCTACCAGGTGGTCTACTTCTGAGAAGGTTTGTTGTTGTTGTTGTTAAGTGCTGTCGAGTCAGTTCCAATCCATAGTGACCCTGTATAGGGTTTCCAAGGCTGTAAATCTTTACCGGAGCAGAAAGCCTCATCTTTCTCCTGCAGAGCAGCTGGTAGTTTCGAACTGCTGACCTTGAGGTTAGCAGCCCGATTTGTAACCACTATGCTACCAGAGCTCCTTCTGAGAAGGTTTAGAGCCTCAGATGTCCTATGGGGCAGCTCTCCTCTGCCCTGCAGCGTTGCTGTGAGAACCCACTGGATGGGTTGTTTTGTTGCTGCATATAGAGGAATGTGTTTTCTGCTCCCCGACAAGGTCAGTACCTCTGTGGAATTTACCTCAATCTTCTCCATACTTCCCATGGCCAGAAGACCTTCTTAGAATAGGAAATGACTTGGTTTCAGTTTCTGGACTTCTAGGATAATTACAGTATGTGGGTTCGTTGTCTCGATCTGAATCATGTGTTGGAGAACAGCATGAATCACCTGGAGTATTAACAGTGGTTCTTTACTCACTGAAACAGGCCGAGACATTTCCTTGGGGACAGTCAGAGTGGGGACAGTTTGCACAGCTGCAGATTAGCTTTCATCTTCTTAATTCTTTACACCAGTGCAAAGGGAAAGGAGCGGAAAAGGAGTAGGAAACAAGTGTTCCAAGATGAATTTTGATTTCCAGGACGGGGTCCTACTTTTAAGGCCAACATCAATAGCATAAGTAACCGTAGGGTTTGTGTAGCTAGCTTTATTTTTTATAGCAATCCTAACTGGATTTCCAAGGCTTTATAATTTATTTTTAATTTTACTTAAACACAACAACAGCAAAAACAAACCACTCATGTTCCGTGGCTAAAGCTTTTGGTAACATGGAAACAGAAGCCCAAAGAAATAAATATTCAACTTAAAATTAAGATGATACAGTGTCCTAACTTTATGTTTTGTTTCTTGGCTAGGGGTAGTGTTTGTTTTGTTGACAAAGAATCCCCAAATATTGTTTGTTATTAACTGAATAAGTGCAGAGATACAAGAGGCTTCACAAAGAGAAAGTGGAGTGAAAAGATAATGGACTTTTTCTGTGACTCCTTTTCTTTTTTTTTCATTTGATTCACACCTACAGAACAAAAAAACATATATTCATTTAAATGTCCAAAGAGTACATTCTTAGGCCAGCCTCTGGCCTGCAGACACACAGTCTTTCTCAGTCCAGGGGCCTAGAGCCCACAGCTGCTCTGTCTCTCCACACCATCGTCTCTGTCACCGTCTCTGCGCTA
The DNA here is from genome assembly GCF_000296735.1 of Chrysochloris asiatica. Classification (NCBI taxonomy): domain Eukaryota; kingdom Metazoa; phylum Chordata; class Mammalia; order Afrosoricida; family Chrysochloridae; genus Chrysochloris; species Chrysochloris asiatica. The sequence goes on from NW_006408519.1 coordinate 50,105,944, forward strand.
TCGCTGCTTTTCTAGGTAGGATCCCACTCTCCACTCATGCTCTTCCTTCTTGATGGTTCTGGGATCATCTGCTCCTGAAATGAAAGGTTAACTACTTCCCCATTTTAGTTACACATCTTCTACAATTTCAGTTTTGACAATCACAATTAATCCTGTTAACAATTACTTACAATTGAATCATAAAATCTTATCAGCATGACCCACCACCAGATCCATCTGGAAAAGAAGAAGACTATTATTGGGTGAAACTAAGCTTCATAAACTCTTTGAAGCCCTCTCATACACACTTGACCCTTGAACAACATGGATTTGAACTGCTTGAGTCCACTTGTACATAGATTTTTTTCCCCCCATAAATACAGTGTTAATCTTATAGTATAGATATAGTACAGTACGGGAAATGTATTTTCTCTTTTATTTTCTTAATATTTTCTCTGGCTTGCTTTATTGTGAGAATATATGTTGTTGTTGTTAAGTGCAGTCGAGTCAGTTCAACTCATAGTGACCCTATGTAGGGTTCCTGAGGAGTGGCTGGTGG
>NW_006408519.1:50106716-50112355 GCF_000296735.1 Chrysochloris asiatica
CCACAGCACCACACCAGGACTCCATAGTATATATAACTGACAAAATCTGTGTGAATTGACAGTTGATGTGATTGGTAAGGCCAACATTAAGGTCAATAGTAGACGATTGGGGAGTCAAAGGTATATGTGCATTTTCGCTGCTAACTCCCACACTGTTCAAGGACAAGTTACCGAAATCCTAACCTTGGCACCAGTGACCGTGACCTTGTTTGGAAATGGGGCCTTTCAAGATGTGGTCAGCTGAAGGTAATATGAAGTCCTATTGTTTAGGGTGGGTCCTTGTTAAAGAGGAGAAGGTTCACAGGGACCACCAGAGGCTGGAAGAGACTGGGAAAGATTTTCTCCTAAAGAGTAGAGTAGACACGGCCCTGCTGATACCTGAGCCTGGGCCTCTTCCTTCCACGCATCTGTGACACAATACCTATCTGTCATTCAAAGCCACCCACTTTGTGGTACTTTGAACGGCCCTATGATGTGAGTGCTTGGCCCCATGTGAGCTACTGTGGTTCCTGACATTTCCTTCCACTCCTTGGTTGTCAGGGGCAACATTCCATTCTGCTGTGCACAGGGTCGTGGGTGGGTGGGGTCTGAGCCAACTCAGTGGCCACTAACAGAAAGGACTAAGGGCTCAGCCATGGGTAGCCCAGCCTGAAAGAGGGGCAGTGAGAAGATGCGGTAGCAGAGGCCCTGAGAGGAAGCCCCTGGAAGTTTCAGGAAAAGGGGCGGAGCCAGAGGTGAGTTTCCTAGTGTAGTGTTGTAGTTCTCAGTGTCTGGGTGTCTCAATGATCTAACACTGCTGCTATAACAAATACCACAAGGGGTGGCTTTCGTAAACAGAAATAGATTTTCTCGTTGTTAGGAGGCTACAAGTAGGAATTCAGGGTGCCAGGTGTAGGAGGAGATTTTCTCTCTGTTCCCTCTGTGTCTCTTTAGCTTCTGCTTCCTGGCTTCTTAGGGATTTCATTGTGTCTTGCATCTTTCTTTCCCCAGCTCTACTTTTCCTTCATACTTAATCTCGTTTATATCTCAAAATACATTGACTCAGAATGTTCTCTACACCAATCCTGTCTCATAAATGTAACAAAGACGGTTGATTACCAAGTGGGGCTATAACCACATAGAGGTTAGGATGGGTAACCCGTATTTTGCAGGGGACATGACTCATAGCCACCCTGTATAGTGTTTCCAAGGCTACAAATCTTTGCAGGAGTAGAAAGCCTCATTTCTCCCACGTAGCATCTGGTGGGCTTGAACCACTGACCTTGTGTTTGCAGTCCAGTGCTTATCCTACAGCACCCCAAACAAAACAAACAAATCCGTTTCATCTAGATCACTGTGTGAATAATTCTTTCTGTAAGGAAGGAGGGCATAGGTAGGCATAGATTTTCACAGGAAAGTTGTAGAAGTTTCATATCATGAGGAACTAGATCCCTTGCATGTTATGGTGCTAGGAAAAGTCTTTCCCATACTTGTTTTCTACCGGTCTGAACGTTTCTCCCCCTCACCCCCAAATATAAGGACATTTTTGACTGAATTCAGAGTTCAAACCCCAAACCCAAACCCATTAGTGTTGAGGTGACTCTGACTCATAACGACCCCATGTGAAAGCAGCCGCACAGGGTTTCCTGGGTGTGACCTTTGGAGGGGTACACTACCAGACCTTTCTTCTGTGGGGTTTTTAAGCATTGCGCTGCCACGACTCCTTGGACTTGAAAGTGAATGTGATAAAGTAAGCATGTCCAATCCAGAGTCTGTTGTGTAAAGTATTTTCAGTGTTGGGGCCCTGCTGATGCTTCCACTGAGGTTTGGAGAAATGTGGACGGTTGATTATTCTTTTCTGCTGGTCAGGTCAAATTTCTCAGTGTTGACAACCATGTCCTTGCTGGTACCCTCAAAGACACTTAATTGCCTCGGCCCCTACCTCCAACTACCTATCTTCCTGTATTTTTTATAGTAGTAAGATAGACATTTCATAAAATTGACCATTTCACTCATATCTGAGTGACGTTAAGTACCCTCTCAGCTCTCTCTAGTCACTCCCATCTGCTTCCAGACGGTTCCCACCCCAAACAGAAACCCTAAAGGCTTATTAAAGGCTCATTCCCCACAGGTGATATAGACAGTGAAGCATGAGATTGCTAATTGAAAAGGTCAGCAGCTCAAGCCCACCTGAGGCTTTTCAGAATGCAGGGCTGTTGGTCCACTGCCTGAGGGTCACATACGTAACATGGGGTGGCACCCTTCTGCTGAGCACCCCTGGGTTACAGTGAGCCAGGATTCACCCGGCAGCACCAGGGCTCCAGCCCAGATACCCCGAGTCTACTTGCTGTCCCTCTGAATGTGCCTGTTTTGTAGGAAACCTGTCCCCTGAGAGCCAGCCAGTCCTGCTCTGGGGGTTCCTGTTTTTAGCCCACTTGGCACCCAGACTCCCTCCTTCTTGCTCAGACTGTGTCCCCGACGCCTTCCTGGAGAGCTCACTGGCCCGGCAGCCGCCCTTGTCTAATCCTGGCTGTAGAAGAGCTCCGACAGGCTCCGGATTGGGCTTGGTGAAGGGAGAGACGAGGGAGCCCAGTTTCTGTGTGTTATCTCTGGAGAATGAAAAAAGATAGCAGTGAAAACAATGCAAAGTTAAAGTGCCGGAGAATCCAGACGAAGTGGGCCTCTTGTATTTCTAATTATTTTGTGTGTGTGGGCATTTTTTTTAGAGTATAGCACGCATTCAGTCAAGTGTATGAATCTGAACTACGGAGTTCAAATTTACAGAGGGACACACTCATGTAACCATTGCCCACTGCAACTTCAAAACATTTTTGGAAAAATGCCACTATCTTCATTTCATAAACGGTTTGAAGCCCTCTGATATACCCTCTCTAAATGACCTCCTTTAACTGACTCCAAAGGAGCCCCCTGGTCAACCACAGACGGTGTTGTCTTCCCAACTCATTGGTGGTGGTTATGTGCCATGGAGTTGGTTCCGACTCATTGTGACCCTGTACAGGGTTTCCGAGGCTATAAATCTTTACAAGAGCAGAAAGCCTCATCTTTCTCCCGCGGAACAGCTGGTAGTTTCGAACTGCTGGCCCTGAGGTTAGTAGCCTGACTCATAACCACTACAGTACCAGAGCTCCACAACTCAGTGGTGACCAGGAATGGAGGGGGTGATGGACCAGCAGGAGGCCCGAGGTGGTAAACATGGACTACTAACCCAAAGGCTGGTGGTTAGAACCCACCTAGAGGTACCTCGAAAGTAAGACCTGGTCATGTGGCCTTGAAAAGCCCCTGCACGCATGGGGTCTGCCCGTGAGTTGGAATTAACGAGATGGCACTGGTTTTCCTTTTCCTCCCCCTGTGCCCCCAGATTTTATTGGTATTTTTATTGTAGTATTGATGAAAGTGGACCAGCTGGCTTGTTGGAATGATGTTGGTTGGCATCTGTGTGGTGTAACTAAGGTGCCACTCTGCAGAGCTCTGCCCTCCACCCACCGTGAGAAGGAGCCACCGGAGTGCTCTGGGGGCGGGGAGGGGAGAGGTGGGCTGGGCCCTTTGGAAAGGAAGCTCCAGGGGATGAAGTGATTGCCACCCGTGGTTGGAGGCAGAGCGGTGTTCGAACTCGGCTCTGACGCTGTGCTCTGAACTGCGGTACTTTGTGCTGAAGGGAAGTGAGTTGTTGCTACCTGGATTTTGTAGCTGCAGAGACAGGCTCTGAGAGGGTGTGCCACTGTCTGGGTTGTTCCCCAGACAACCCTCTGAGGTGTTAGGGCTGCTGGAACAAGACCCAGTGGTGGCAGGCTCTGGAGAGCAGACCCGGGCCCCCTCCCAGTTCTGGAGGCTGCAGGTCTGAGACCAGGGTGTAGGCTGTGTTAGTTCCTCCAGGTTACAGGGATGCTGCTGTCCTAGTGCCCGCAGTTCCGGCATTCCCAGTCAGCAGGGTACCCTCCGTGCCCAGCACGTCACAGATGTGGGGAAACCCCTGAGAAATTGTTCACCCCCCATTAACAAGGAGGCACTAGAGCTGCAAAGCCCTAACTCCATGTTTGTGAGTTAACCCGTGCCTGGCTGCAGCTGCCAAGTCACATGACATCCTACCGCTGTTGCTCTGCCCCTGACACCATTCAGATAGGATGAGGGCATGCCCTCTCCTTGTTCACTGATGCCATCCGTAAAGACCCTGTTTGCCAACAAGGGCACACTCATGGCACCAGGGTACAACTGTGGCATATTTCAGGGGGGCACAGTTCACCCCATAATATAGTCCTGTGGTCTTGAGTTTTGTGGGATGAACAGAGCCGCTGGTGTCTGTGGGTGTTGCCTCACTAACTCCCTTGTCTGCCTTTTTAGGTTGCTCAGAAGAAAGGAATGGAGAACCCTTCTCTTGGCCCTGAGGTTCTGTCGGTTTTTGTGCCTCCCTTTATCAACAAGGGAGAGAGTTACATGCCCAGTTCAAACTATGACACCCTGGGTAAAACCAGACGGCGTTCCTTCCGAAAGAAGAGAGACAGATCCAAACCTGAGCACTGGACAGGCTCCCCCGGGGACCTGAACATGCCAGAGCCTGAGGACATCAGTGTCCCTAACGACGTGGACCTGCTTGCTCTGCCCCAGCTCTGCTTCCCAGGTACTGTTGCAGGGCGGAGCATCAAGGTGGTGGCCTGGAGAACAGCTTGTGTCTAGAGACACACACAGGAAGGAAGTGAGAGTGGAGGCCAGCCCGGGACCCTTTATGGCTGCTTTGTGGCGGATCAGGGGATTTATTTAATTTAATCGTGTGATTTCAAAGCTAAAAGGGAATTTTTTTTTTTTTTAAATTGTAGTTTGCATGGAAGTTCAGAGAGCAGATTCAATAGTTTATATACATCTTGCTTCATGACATTGGTTACAGTCTGCTCTGTGTAATGGTGTTCCTTCCACATTCTCCCTGGATTCTTTCCTGCCTTCTGAGCTTGGTTTTGGGGTAAATACTGCCCTTGTGGGGTAAAAGGAAGCATGAATCAGTTCGTGAAGTCCTCGTTTTAAGGGAAACTAAGACCTAGGGAAGTGGCTGCACAGCCCCCCAGGTAGCATGGATGTGGGTGGACAAGGGGGCTTCAGAAAGTTGGTGGAAAAGTAGAATGGAGAGATTATGGCCTTTTTCTACAAATCTCCAAGGCTTTCAGCTTTGGGTGAAAATAAAGCCTTGAAGAAGCTCACTGCTCCTGTTAGCTCACCGAGTTGGTGGCCTCATGACAACTCCAAGCACATTGGAGTGAAATGCCGCCAGCAGCCTGGCTCCGTGCAGTTCCTGTGGTGGGTCGTAGATTGGACCATAGAGTAGTTGTTTTTTTAAGTTTTTATTGTGAATTGAGTGATAGTTGACATGGGAGAACATCGATTTTACACCCATCATTTCATTGCAATGATTACAATCCCTGTGCATCATCAGTAAGCAGTATTTGCTTCTAATCCTTACGTTTTTTTTTTTATGTACACCAAAACAGGAATATATAATAATTTAAACAACCAAAGGACACATTCTGCAAGTCTGCCACCTGGCCACCAGCACCTAACCCCTCTCTTTCCACGACTCTAGAGTCCTCACTCCACGTCCTATCTCTGCCTCCATCACTCCACGTCCTATCTCTGCCTCCATCACTCCACGTCCT
>NW_006408519.1:50112625-50121481 GCF_000296735.1 Chrysochloris asiatica
GCTGCTTCTCTGGATAGGGTCCCACATTCCACTCATGCTCTTCTCCCTTGATGTGGACCATAGTGTTCTTTTGTTGGTGTGTTTTTGTTGGCATTTGCTTAATAAAGGACTGCTGTACTTGTTAGAAGGCTGTACAGTTCTCATTGGCTGATCTTTTTTTTTTTTTTTTTAAGTTTTTATTGTGAATTATGTGATAGTTTACATGGGAAAACATTATCTTTACATTCATCCTATCATATTTCATTTCATTGCAATGATTACAATCCACTGAATACGTCATCAAATAACCAAAGGGTACACCCCACACACCTACCCCCTGGCCATCATCATTGGCTGATTCTGTCAGAAGCAGATCACCAGGCCTTTCTTCCTGGTGTTTCTTAGTCTGAAAGCTCCATTGAAACCTGTGTAGCATCACAGCAACACCCAAGCCCCCATCGATAGACCAAGGCCTTGGCAGATGATATATGATGTGTCAGGTTATGTCTGTGGGGTCGGCTCCCAGTTTGTGCTGGCCTGCGGTGTCCCGTTGCCTCCCTCCTCAGACCTTCTGTGCATTTGTTCCATGTGCAATCCGACTCCAGCTCACATGTGAGCTCAATGCCTCCAGCGCATTGCTCCCCTGGTCCTGAAGTTGTCTCGCTGGCTGACGTAGATAATGAGACTTAGAATACCTGCCTGGTGACTGTGATTATAAACTAGGGACTGGTGTGGGGTCATCTGCCCCAAGACTTTGATTCCCTACCCAAAGAAAGGTGTCTTTCGTCCTTCAGAGCATGGGAAGCCCCGGAGAAGTTGCTCTGGGGGAAGGGACACATCGTGGGCATGGGTTTCTGAGGTGTTCTTTTTTGTGCACTGAGAGCAGCTGCCCCGTGATGCCCTCGGCCTGACAGTGGACACTGGTGGCCATATGGAGTGATCTCCTGGCTTTCTTTCTGTCTCTAGGAGGTGTGTGTGTATCCCCTGAGCCCAAGGAGGATTGTATCCACTTCCTGGTTTTGACCGATGTGTGTGGAAACAGGACATATGGCGTGGTTGCCCAGTATTACCGACCAGTGCACGTAAGTGCCCCCAACACTGACCTCCCATGGAGATAAGGGCCGGGTTTTTACATTGGTAGATGACACATCATGCCAGTAATCTCTAAGTGCCCTTTAGTACATTTATAATGTTACACAAACCTTACCGCTAGTCGGGTTGGAAACGTTTTCAAAGGCACCAAAGGAGCGCTGTGTGTGTCACCGCCACTAGCCTGCTTTCTGTTTTTCTGGATTGCCTACCTGCACGTGGAACCCTACCATGGTGGTCCTTTGTGTCTGGTCTCTGCATTCAGCATCCCATCTCCAAGGCTCTTGCACGTCTCAGCTTTGCTTCCTCCTTCCTTGGTGTGATGCAGCTGCCTTGTCCGTCGTGCGCATTTACCAAATCTAGTTCATCCATTCGTTGTGGCCCCACATGTGGGTGGCTGAAGTGAACATGTGTGCGCCTGTGTGTGTGTCCTGGCTTCCAGTTTTTAGAGGGGAATGGCTGGGTCATAGGGTGATACTGGGCTCCTGGTGTGGTGCTGTAGGATAAGCACTGGACTCCTAACCACAAGGTTGGCGGTTCAAATTCACCAGCTGCTCCTCAGAACTCCTATACGGGGTCACTATGAGTCACAACCAACTCGACAGCAACAGCATGGTGATTGTGGGTTCACCTGTGAACCTCCAAACTCTTTTCCACAGAGGCTGTACCATTTTTGCAGTCCCACCAGCATCGAATGCTGGTTCTAACATACCCACATCCTCGCCAACACTGATTATTTTGTGTTTTCTGATGACGTGCATTTTTCTTACCCCAACACTGCTTACTTGAGGGCAGAGGAGGGTCTTTCTCTCTGTAAGCTCAATACGTCATGTGACAGAAAGTGTGAGGGGCTATAGACCGGGACCAGTGTGTGGAGACGTGGGCCTTCCTCTAGCTGTGATTTGTATTGTGGTGCTGGTGCCGTGAACGTGGATCCTGAGTGTGACCAGAGCGGGAGGAGGTAACGGTGCCACTTTGCTTCGTGTCCAGGATGAATACTGTTTCTACAATGGCAAAACACACTGGGAGTCGTCCCGGCAGACGGTGAGCACGGCCGGCTGCTACGTGCCCTTTGCGGTGTGTGTCATCTCTCGATACCCATATTACAACGCCCTCAAAGACTGCCTCTCCTGGTAAGTTGGCAAGTGGTCCCTTAACATCGTGATCAGCTGGCAGGATTCAGATGTGATGGTTGGGACTTTTTTGGAAAACCTAGATTCATGTGTAAATGATTATGTGTAAAAGTGATAATGGCGTCGTAAAAAGGAAAACATAGATTGTACGTTGTGAGTAAGATTAATATGAAGGATTTTATTTTTGCTTTTTTGTGTGTGTGGCTTTAATGAACTTATTTTTTCATAGTTCAGGAGTTGAGAAGGCTGAACTCAGGTCACCTACCCTAGGGGAAGGCTTTCTTCCTCTGTGGTCTCTGTGGGGAGGTCTTTATCTCCTTTCAACATCTGTGGGCTTGACTTCCCTTGGAGAACTCCGGTATCTTGGCATCAGTCTTCCCCTGGGCCTAGGAGGTTCTCTGCACAGGGACCTGGGTCCAAAGGGTGCGCTTAGCCCCCAGCTCTTCTTTCTTGATATTTTTTGCTTTGGTGTTTTAGGGATCTTTATCAGGACCCCTAATCTGGTGCTGTAGGATAAAGCACTGGACCGTAAGGTCGATTTAAAGCACAGGGTTGGTGGTCCAGTACCCCCAGCTGCTCCTCGGAAATGCTATACAATGTTGTTGTGCGTTGAAACCGACTGGACGACACTTACTAACAGCATCAGGAAAAATGCTCTGTTTCTGCCTATCTGAGAAAGTTGGTAGGATGTTGCTGGAATTCTGAGGAGTTTTACTTACATTTTAAAATGACCCCTTTTTTGGTAGAATCTTTACCTTACAGCTGAGACTGAGTAGAAAATCTGAGGATGTTGAGGAATTTTTTTAAAACTCAGAAAGTGTTACAAGGACCCTCATGAATTCCTGTTATTAGAGGATGCTGTGGTGACATATTGGGGATGTCCCTTGAGTATGGACACAAATCTGGTCCCACTGGGCACATGTGAGTTTGTGTCATTTACTTTTGATTCTGAGAAAATTGCGTTTGTAGAATTTGTAGACATTTGATTAAAGACGGAGAGAAGGCCATTAGCAAAGGCTCTTCTTGGCCTCGTAATCCTGAGTAATTCATAATCCATGATAAGTACCCAGACTGGTGTTTGTGACGGATTGACTTATTCCTCCTCAGAGGAAATCACTGAACTGAGTGGGCAGGAACCCTCACTGTGCAGATTACAGTGCATGACTCAAATTACATCACCTTCATGATTTATTGTTAAAAACACACCTAGCCTGTACCTGATTTCTGTAGACATGAGCAATCTTTGCAGAAGAGAGAACTGACTTACCTTCTTTGAGGAGAAAGTGAACTGAGAGAATGATGTTCACTGGAGCCACGGCCTGGGAAGCGACAGATGACGAAGGAAGACCAGTCCCTTCGTGCACATTAATAATCTTCGTTACTTGAAGCCAGATGGCTTTTGAAGTGAATCTTTAGTTGTCTGTTCTGGGCAGTGGGAGTGCTGTCCACCTTTACTGAAGCTACGAGAAGGGCTGAGCACGGTCTGCCATTTCTATTGTTAAGTGCTGTCAACTTGATTCTGACCCTAACAGCTCTGTATAGGGTTTCTGAGGAGTGGCTGGTGAGTTTGAACCATGAACCTTGCAGTTCAAACTGACCTTGTGGTCATGTTTATTTGACAGCGCCACACCAGGACTCCACTGTCCTCCCTTGTTCTTAAGTGTCATCGAGTTGGTTCCAACTCATAGTGACTCTGTATAGGGTTTCGAGGATCAACTGCTGGGTTTGAACTGCTGACCTTGCAGTCCAGTTCTGACTCTCCAGACCACACCAGGACTTTCCCCACCTCCCTGGTAACACACTCACTGAGCTCTCGAGCTTTCAAAGACTCTTTAGCAACAAATACCCTCTGGAGCTGGAGCTTCAGCACAGAACTGCTGAATGTAAGGTCGGTGGTTCAAATCCACCAGCTACTTATTGGAAACCCCATAAGTTCCAAGGTCACTGTGAGTTGGAATCAACTGGACACTACTTAACAACAAGAGACATAAATGCAACTGTCTCTAGAATGTGTCCATTGTAGGGGTGTGTCCATCGTAGGGGTGTGTTCATCGTAGGGGTGTGTCCATTGTAGGGGTAGGTCCATCGTAGGGGTGGGTCCATCATAGGGGTGTGTCCATCGTAGGGGTGGGTCCATCGTAGGGGTGTGTCCATCGTAGGGGTGTGTCCATCATGGGGGTGGGTCCATCATAGGGGTGGGTCCATCATAGCTATAGGTCAGAGTGAGCATTGCTTTCAGGAGCCCTGGTGGTGCATTGACTGTGTGCTCAAGTGCTATCCAAAAGGTCATAGGTTCGAGTCCCCCAGCAGCTCTGGGGAGATGGATGTGGGAGTTACTTCCATAAAGACTGACAGCCGTGCTGTGGACAGCCTGTGGTGTGGGTCTGCTCTGTCTTGCAGGGTGACCGTGAGTCAGAATGGCCACATGTTATGCTTTCATGTTCAAAGGTTTCAAAATCAATTTCACTGAGGTGTTGCTTATGTACAAAAGCCACCTAGTTTGCGCAGCTTCATTTGGTTTGTAATCTTTTTTTAAAATTTCAGTTTATTGACTCACCTGAAACTCTGTAAAGATTTTGAAGTTGATGATCATATCAAAGAATTTGCTGCAAAACTCTCTTTGATACCTAGCCCTCCACCAGGACCGCTCCATTTGGTAAGTCAGTCTAGAATGACCTGATGCTTTTGCTCTCCTTTACAAAGTAGTAAAATTAGTGTCATGCAGATGCTTCCGTGTTTTAACCTGTTCAGTGCTAGCTGCCTTTAAATGATCTCGCTTGTGGTTCCTCAGTTTTTACACTGTTTTTGAAGGTCAGAGGTAAGATACGGAGGTCTGAGTTTTGTTGAATAACTAATCATAAACAGGTATGGAATTAGTAACACATTAGTCTGTCTAGAAGTATTGCTGCTAGACTTCTGGTTCTGACATTCATGGCTTTATTCCAAACAAAATGTGCTTAACTATCACACTGTGATCTGCAGATGGCTGCAGACAAGTTCTCTCAGTATTACACTCTCTTACACTCGATAAAGGTGCCTTCAAAAACAGTTTAATCAGAATAGTGGCTTCTGAGAGGCTTCTGAGAGGGACCAGCTTATTCAAGGCAGAGTGGTCAGCTCAGAAGGTCCTGTTTTGAGATTCCAACAGGGTCATCTTGGTAAGTTTTCTCAAGGAGCACAGGAGGACTGCATGGGCTTATTAGGAAGTAGCTGTAAGAAAATAGAAAATTGTGTTGATGAGTAAAAGGCCAGGGAAGTTTTGCTGTGTTTTTTTTTTTTTTTCCAACACGACAAGGCACGTCCATTCAAGAGTACTGAGGGCTGTCCTGGGAGCATTTTGTTGAGAACCCTTACGCTACCGACCCCGTAGCCCTGACCTTGCCACTTCAAAGTTCTTTTTCTTCCCCAAACTCAAAGAACATTGAAAAGGCATGCGCTTGGAGTCCCTCCGGATGCCCAGACTGATGCTCTGATGTGGCATCAATCCAAGGGTGCAGAATTCTTTGGGGGAGAGTTGTTAGGTATCATCAAGTCAGTTCTGACTCATAGCAACATTATGCACAACAGAAGGAAACACTGCCGGGTCCCACACCATCTCCACTATTGCTGTGCTTACGCCCTTTGTTGCAGCCACTGTGTCAGTTTATCTCATGAAGGTTTTCCTCCTTTTTGCTGGTCATCCATGATTCCTTCTCCAGTGATTGGTTCTTCCTAAAAACATGTCCTAAGTACCAGAGATGGAGTCGCACCCTTCTGGCTTCTAAGGAACATTCTCTGGCTGTGCTTCTTCCGAGACAGATTTGTTTGTTTACTTTGAGGAGGCAGCTCTTCCTCAGTTGTATTTTGGGATCCTTCTGGCCTGAGGGGCTCATCTTGCACCGCGGTATCAGACAGCATTTCACTGCTATTAAGGTTTTCTGTGGCTAAATTGTCTTTCTTTCTAGTCTTTGTCTGAAAGTTCTGCTGAAACTTGCCCACCATGGGTGGTGACCTTGCTGATGTTTAAAATGCCAGTGGCATAGCTTCCAGCACCATACCTGCCACCACAGAATGACCTGCGTACACATGAGTGATGGGTTAAAATGCGTAGTAAATATCCCTGCCACTGCACTGCTGTTCACCTTCTAGCCTCACTGTCCGGCTGGAAGGTGACACACATAAATTTTGTTTCTCTACCTTTTGATGATTGTTGACACTCACTCACCTTAAGAAAATATAAATACTTGTGGCTTAACCTCCAGCCCAGCAATAGACAGGTCTACCAGGTGAACAGTGACATCAGCGAGGTACATATTCCGTAGAACCATCAACCATGGGAGATCAAAAGGGCAGCATTTGCCCCATAACCAGGCAGGAAGGGACAGGGAAGAAAGGTGAAGGGACACAGAACCAAGAGAGGAAGTGGGAAGAGTGCTGCTCCATTGGGAGGGATCATGATGAATGTCGTGAAATCAAATGTGTATAAATTGTGAATGGAAATCACTATTGACTATCACCTTTTACCCAAATCTCACTAAAAAGAACCAAATCAAACCAAACTCAAACCCACAGCTTGCATGTTGAGCCGCATTAAATACTGCACTGTACGTGTCGGAGCAGAATTTTGTTATGTCTGTTTCACACACACACAAACTGGCTAACCGTGGACGTTTGTTCTTAAGAACGTGTTTCCTGACTCGATACCCTGCCTCCCTGAGTGTCTTGTGTGTCCACCCTTGCCCTTGGTGCATCCTCCCCATCGGTCAGACTGAATCGCTTTTTGTCTCCTTGGTGCTCTGTGTTCACTTCCATCACTTCATTCAGCTTATTTCATGGAGCTCAAGGTGGCGCAGCCCCTGACGTGCCCTGAGTCCCCACTCTGTGGTGACAGCCGATGTGGGTGCGTGCTGTTGGCAGCTACATGTCCTTTCCTTGAAGGCTCCTCAGCAGTGGGAACTAGGTCTTCCTCATCTTGGTTTCCTTCATCGTACCCAGCAAAGAACTTGATGTATTCTTTTTTTTTAGTGAAAAATGTGAAATTGTTTAATACAGATTAGTAAGCATGCACAAATAAGACTGTGATTACTTGACATATTGGCTAATATGTATTCACACGCAGATTTGTACTTGCACATGGGATCAGCACTGGACGCTAACCACAATGTCACCAGTTCAAACCCACCAGCTGCTCCTTGGAACCCCGATGCAGGGTTGCTATGAATCAGAACTGACTCACCATCACTTAATAACAACAACACCATAGATACTTTGGGGGTCCTGATGGTACAATGGTTTAAGCATTAGGCTGCTAACTGGAAGGTTAGTGTTTCACACCTACTAGCTCCTCTGGAAGAAAGAGGAAGCCGTCTACGTCCATAAAGATTGACAACCATAGAAACCCTCGGGAGCAGTCGACTTTCCTGTACGTTGCTGTGACTTAGAATCAACTCGATGGCAGTGGAGAGTTTTGTTTTTATAGATGGCTTCTGTATATTTACATGTCTATACATATGTGTAGCTACCTGTACATATATATGCCTCTGCACATACATATGTGACCATACATGTGGTGGTGTTGCCACATGACACACGTGACATTCTGTAGTACAACATCCTCTTTTCTTCCGCATTTCTTATTAGCATCCTTTACTGTGGTCAGGCTGTGCTCATTACACCCACATTCAGTCCTACTTTTCCCGTAACCTAAAATAACTAGTCTTTGAACTAGAGAGTGATTCCCACTTCCTTCTCCCCATCCCTGGGAACAACCAATGAACATTGGTCTCTGTAGTTATGCTTACCCTTTTATCATTTTATAAGAATACTGTCAGGCCTGTCTTCCAAGATTTTTCATCGTCTCATAAAAGTGGGATCTTACAATATTTGTTCTTATGTGACTGACTGACTTCACGTAGCATATGTTCTTTAGTTGTGCAGTTTGATGTATTCTTTAAAAGTAATATTTAGAAAAGAAAATGTTTCTCTAATTTTTTTTTTAAATACACGTCTTCAAGGAGTTTTCATTAATTAAATGGACGGTACGAAGAGAACACACATGCATGTGAAAGCTGGACAATGGATAGAGGAGCTGGAGAAGCACTGATGCCGTGGAATCGTAGTGTTGGTGGACTGTCAGCAAAAGGAACAGCTCCATCTTCAAAGAAGTAGAGCCAGAGTGCTCCTTGGAAGCCAGGATGGCGAGACTTGGTCTCTCCTACCTCGGGCATGTTGTCAGGAGGGATCAGTCCTGGAAAAGGTCATCATACTCGGAAAAGTGGAGGAACAGCAAAGATAAGGAAGACCCCCACCAAATGAACTGGGCTGACATGTGGCTGCAACAGTGGGATCAAATATAACAACATCTGTAAAGATGGTGCCAAACTGGGCAATGGTAGGGCTCTTTTGTACATGGGGTTGCTCTGAGTCAGAACCAACTCAACAGCACCTAACAACAAAAGAATACACAGTATGTTGTTGTTGTTGTCGGGTGTCATCGAGTCGGAACAGACTCACAGCGACCCCATGCACAGCAGAACGAAACAATGTCCGATCCTGGGCCAACCTCACTACCGCTGCCACACTTGACGCCATCAATGATGCCATCTGAACAATCCATCTCATTGAGGGTCTTCCTCTTTTTCTCTGACCTCCACCTTACCAAACATGATATCCTTCT
>NW_006408519.1:50123121-50128834 GCF_000296735.1 Chrysochloris asiatica
CAGTATGTAGTCACTAAGAATGATATCTAAGAGCAAAGAATAACTTGACAGAGATGAGTAGGCAGTGGGGGCAGGGAATGGAAAGGATGAGAATGCTGGCCTGTTGAACAGGGTGTAACTCATGTTGCAGAATGATTTGCATAAACAGCGTTAAGTGGGACCCTGAAACTCTCACCTAAAACACACTAAGAAGCACAAGTTAGACTTCATGCTAATCTTCTGAACAGATACCTGGGTTGCAGTTTCTCTTTGTCTTGTCAGTGAACAGTTGGTGTGTTCGTTAAGGAGGTGAAAGAAGTTAGGCTTAATTAGGGAGGGATGTTAAGTTCTTACCTTTACATCAGCCATGCTGTGGAAGGATTTCCAGACTGGTCAGCTGTTCTGTGGGCTGTCAAGCGAGGGCACGGGTCTTCAGCATAGGCTTATACCTCAGATGCTTTTGCACTCAAGGAGTGGATTTCAGGGTGTTCCATGCCTACTCTAGTGAGCTACTTCTGAGCTAATTACAGACGTTGCTTGCCACAGATATTCAACATGAAACCCCTACAGATTGTGTTTCCTTCGAGAGTGGATCCCGAGAGCCCCATCATTGACTTGGACCTTCACCTGCCCTTACTGTGCTTTACACCTGAGAAGGTGTTACAGGTGAGCGCCCCCCTCCCCCGCCTGACTGTGTCTCAGCTCTGTTGTCTTAATACCAGTACCAGTGGCCGTCTGTCCAGTCTGCTCAGGGTGACCCCTTGTCTATCAGAACTGAACTCTGTTGGGTTTTCAGTGGTGGTTTTGGGAAGTAGAACATCAGAACTTCCTTCCGAGGTGCCTCTGGTGGACTTGAACCACCATCGTTATGGGTGGCATCTGAGTGTGTTCTGTGTGCGCCATCCTTGGGCTCCAGTAGATTGGAACCAAACCCACTGCCGTCGTGTGGGTTCTGACTCAGTGCGGCCCTGTAGGCAGAGGAGAACCACCCCATCGGGCTTCTGAGAGTAAATCTTAATGGAGGCGGGACTGCTGGTGGATTAAGACGGTGAGCTCTTGGCTGCATTAGCCACTGAGCAACCAGGTTCCCTGTGATTGATTTAGCGGGGACTGTACACCACAGGGTCAGCTGTTCAAACCCACCCGCTGCTCCTCGGAAATCCTATGCAGGATTCCTATGAGTCGGAAGCAATTCCACAGCGCTTAACAACAACAGCGGTGTTCTACACAGTATTTGCAATGAGCACTTTCTGTGGGGTCTAAAGTGGCTATTGTTTTAGCAAACGGAACTGAGATGTCAGGGTGAGATCTGCAAGGGTGTCCTTGTCTTAGGGGCGTATTTAAGGGTGACGCTGTGTGTGTGTCTGGTCCCGGGTGGCTCTTGTCTGCAGGTGACACTGTGTGTATGTGTGTATGTCTGGTCCCGGGGGGCCATGTTTACAGGGGACACTGTGTGTGTGTCTGGTCCTGGGGGCTCTGTCTGTGGGTGACACTGTGTGTGTATGTCTGGTCCCAGGAGGCCATGTCTATGGGTAACACAGTGTGTGTATGTCTGGTCCCAGGGGGCTCTGTTTGTGGGTGACACTGTGTGTGTATGTCTGGTCCCAGGAGGCCATGTTTACAGGTGACACTATATGTCTGGTCCTGGGGGGCCATGTTTACAGGGGATACTGTGTGTTATGTCTGGTCCCGGGGGGCTCTGTTTGTGGGTGACACTGTGTGTGTGTCTCGTCCTGGGGGGCTGTGTTTATAGGGTACACTATGTGTATGTCTGGTCCCAGGGGGCCATGTTTACAGGGGACAATGTGTGTGTGTGTGTCTGGTCCTGGGGGCTCTGTCTGTGGGTGACACTGTGTGTGTATGTCTGGTCCCAGGGGGCCGTATTTACAGGTGACACTGTGTGTATGTGTCTGGTCCCGGGGGGCCATGTTTACGGGTGACACTGTCTGTGTGTCTGGTCCCAGGGGCCATGTTTACAGGTCACACTGTGTGTGTGTGTGTGTGTGTGTGTGTGTGTGTGTGTCTGGTCCCGGGGGAGCATGTTTACAGGTGACACTATCTGTATGTCTGGTACCGGGGGGGCCATGTTTACAGGGGACACTGTGTGTGTGTGTGTGTGTGTGTGTGTGTGTGTCTGGTCCCAGGGGGCCGTGTCTACAGTGTTTTAGGCATCTGTCGCCCCCTGCAGGTCCTCACGTGCATGCTCACTGAGCAGCGGATGGTCTTTTTCTCCTCGGACTGGGCCCTGCTGACGCTGGTGGCTGAGTGCTTCCTGATCTACCTGTACCCTCTGCACTGGCAGCACACCTTCGTGCCCATTCTGTCGGGCCAGATGCTGGACTTTGTCATGGCGCCCACCTCCTTCCTCATGGGCTGTCACCTCGACCACTTTGAAGAAGTCAGCAAGGTATTGTGTTCTTTACCAGAGCTGCTGTCATGGAAATGCCACAAAGGGGGCTTTTCACAAGCAGCCATGCTCTTTCTCCCAATGTAGGAGGCTGCCAGTCCGAATTTAGGGCGCCGGCTCTAGATGGCGTTCTCTTTGTGGGCTCTGGGGGAGGTTCTCATTCTTCAGCCTCTGTTTCCTGATTCCCTGACGAGCTCTGTGTGGTTCGGCATCTCTCTTCCCACAGCTCAGCCTAATGTCCTTTTACCCCTTGTAAGATGTTGACTCAAGACCCTCCCTACGCCAGCCCACCTCATGAATATAACCAAGACAACCCATTCCCCAGTGGCATGACATCTGAACCAGAGAGGCTGGGTTGACAATGCATGTTTTTGGGGTGACTCGGAACTGACTCAATGGCACTTAACCACCAACCACACTACCATAAAAGGTATAGAACAAGGACTGTAACCTTCCCTTGGTATACGTGGCTTACTAGGACTGATGTGGAGTTGGCTTTGAAAGTGCTCTGAAGGGAAGTCGGAGGAGACACTACATCATGTCCATTCTGAAATGTGCTGTGCCCCAGTACCAGGCTGCACATACGCATGCACGCACTCACACACTATGCACTTGCCTCATTGAACACTCATGCTGTCTGCTGCTGACCTCGGGGTGTGCTTGGGACATGGGGTTCTGGGAGTAGGACCTTGAGCTCGTTTCAATCTATCAGCCTCACTGAAATGGACCTCCAGTGGTGAGTGTAGACAGTGCGGTCTGGCTTTGAGACCTGGCTAGGCCTTTGTTTATGGACTCCTGGGGTGGCGCTGTGGGTCAGTGCACCAGACTGCAAAGCCGTTTGAACTGCAAGGTCAGCGGTTCAAGCTCACCAGCTGCTCCTCAGAAACCCTATCCAGGGTTGCTATGGTTCGGGACCAACTCGACGGCACTTCACAACAACAAGCCAATGTCTACTGTCTGTAAGTGGGAGGAAACTCATCCTGGTGGGCAGGGCTCTGTGCGTGGGGCCTGCCGTCTGCCCGGCGTGTGACTGGGGCTTGGGAGACCTGGGTGCTATTAGGATTGTTACACATTTTCTAGTGTATTATCATTCTTTTGAAAATGGATAGGACCATTATTTTGATATAATTTCAAACTTACAGATATTTGAAAGACTTTTGTTGTTCTATGCCGTTGAGTTGGTTTTGACTCATAGTGACCCCTATATAGGGTTTCCAGGAGTAGCTAATGGGTTTGAACTGCCGACCTTGTGGTTATCAGTCCAGTGCTTTTCCTCCAGACTCACATCAGGGCTCTTTGAAAGACTAGTATAGGAATCTCCTATATATGTGTATATTTTCATTGGTTTGTTTTTAGGCAGTCCTAGTGACACAGTTTTGTAAGCATTGTGCTGATAAGCAAAAGGTCAGCAGATTGAACCTGCCAGCTGTCCTACAGGGGGAGGATGAGGCATTTTGCTTC
Source organism: Chrysochloris asiatica (assembly GCF_000296735.1). Taxonomy (NCBI): domain Eukaryota; kingdom Metazoa; phylum Chordata; class Mammalia; order Afrosoricida; family Chrysochloridae; genus Chrysochloris; species Chrysochloris asiatica. The sequence continues at coordinate 50,126,969 of NW_006408519.1, forward strand.
CATAGATTTTTTAGTGTTGTTGTTAGGTACCATTGAGTCGGTACCAACTGACAGTGACCCTAAGCGCAACAGAATGAAACACTGCCCGGTCCTGGGCCAACTTCACAATTGTTGCCATGCTTGAGTCCATCGATGCTGCCACTTTGCCAGGCCATCTGACTAGGGGGTCTTCCTCTTTTTCTCTGACCCTCCACCTTACCAAACATGATAGCCTTCTTCAGCAACTGCTCCCTCCTGACAATATGTCCGAAGTATGAGAGACGAAGTCTGGCCATCCTGGCCTCCAAGGAGCACTCTGGCTGCACTTCTTCCAACACAGATCTGTTGGTTCTTTTGGCAGCTCATGGCACTTTCAATAGTCTCCTCCAACACCATAACTCAAATGCATCAATTCTTCTACGATCTTCCTTATTCACTGTGTCCAGACTTGCATGCATGTGAGGTTATTGAAAACACCATGGCTTGGTTCAGGCACACCACAACCTCAGAAACTGTACCCTTCTGCTCTGTCCTGTAGGGGTGCTGTGACTTGGAATTGACTTGACAGTTAATGGGTTTGAGGAGGTTGTTTTTGTAATACATTATTGTATTACAGGAGCCCTGGTGGTGCAGTGGGTCAGGAATTTGGCTGCTGACTTCAAGGTTGGTAGTTTAAAACAACCAACCACTGCTTGGAGAAAGATGAGGCTGTGTGCACCTATCAAGTTTCACAGTCCTGGAAAACCCCTAAGAGGCAGTTCTGCTGTGTCCAGACAGGAGCTGTGAGCAGGGATGGCAGTGGATTGGACTTTTGGTCTGGTGAAAGTTTACACAGCACATTTAACAGTTGAGATTACCATTTAATATGCTTATTGGAGTCCAGGGTTGGTGCTGTAGGATTAAGCACCTGGACTGTTAATCACAGGGTTGGTGGTTCAAATCCACCAATGTTTCTTAGAAACCCTATACAGAGTTGCTGTGTGACGTAACAGACTCAACAGCACTTAACAACAACATACCTGTTGTTAGGATAGAATTTTGCAAGACCAACAACTTATTAATTGGAAATGCCTTTTTTTAATAACGTAAATGGAGACTCTGTCAGTTTGTCCTACCGTTGTGACTTGCCCTACCGTGGTGACTTGTGTGTTGCTGTGCGTCGGGAATTTGAAATACCAGCAGGGTTACTCATGGTGGGCAGGTTTCAGCTGAGCTTCCAGACTGAGAGTGGGAAGAAGGAGAGGCGACTAATTCTGAATGTTTAGTTGCTCAAAACCTTTTTTTTTTTTTTCATAGACAGCTTTTTATTGTGATAAAGTAGTTTTCCAAAGAGTGAAAAGTACAAATAGGAAGCTAAAGAAGTCTTTTATAAATCAATATAATTCAATTCACTAGAAGTAATGTTAAATTTTCTCATTCATCCCTTTAAACTTTAAAATGTGGCAATAAATGAAGAAACATATTTTGAAACCCAGTAACTTAGAACCAGTTAAATCAAAACTCAGTAGTAGCTGTAAACTTGCTACGTAGGTTTGAGGAAAGCACACTATAGAGATGTTACACTTTATTTCTTGATTTTTCAGTAAAGATTGATACAGTTAAAAAGAAAATGCAATATATATACACAAAGGCTACCAGTACATGAGTTTCATGAAATACAGATGATTATATCTCAGTTATCTTAAAATTTAAAAAAATGTTCATAACCTTTAAGTAGCTAACATTTTAAAGTTTAAAAACATTAGGACTAATGTTTTATAATCTATTGCTTAAAAGTATAAAATTACTAAATTATAAAATAAGGTAAAAATCAAGTTCTAATATTTTTCAATGAAGTACTCTAAGATCATAATACTGACAACACTAATTATCTTTTCTAGTCTTGGC
>NW_006408519.1:50130079-50146136 GCF_000296735.1 Chrysochloris asiatica
GCAATCAAGATGTATTGATGATTACTGGTGATTGGAATGCAAAGATTAGAAACAAAGAGGAGGGATCAGTAGATGGAAAATATGTCCTCAGTGATAGAAATGATGCTGGCAATCACATGATAGGATTTTGCAAGACTAATGACTTCTTCATTGCAATTACATCTTTTAAGCCATATAAAAGGTGACGATACCCATGGACCTCACCAGATGCAATACACAGAAATCAAATTGACCACATCTGTGAGAAGAGATGGTGGAAAAGCTCCATGTCGTCAGCCAAAACAAGGCCAGGGGCAGACTGTGGCACAAACCATCAATTGCTTATATGCAAGTTCAGGCTGAATCTGAAGAAAATTAAAGCAAGACCACGAGAGCCAAAATATGACCTTGAAACTATCCCCCCTGAATTTAGAGACTAGCAAGAACAGATTTGTTGCATTAGACACTGATGACCGAGGACCAGAAGAGCTGTGGGATGACCCCAAGAGCATCATACAGGAAGAAAGCACAGGTCACTAAAAAGACAGGAAAGAAAGAAAAGATGAAAGTGGATGTCAGAGGAGACTCTGAAATTTTGCTCTTGAGTCCACACATGTTAAAGCGAACAGAAGAAACCAGGAAGTCAAAGAGTTAAGCAGAAATTTCAAAGGCTATCTCGAGAAGATAAAGTATGTTAATGAAATGTGCAAAGCCCTGGAGTTCGAAAACCGAAAGAAAAACACGTTCAGCATTTCTCAAGCTGAAAGAACTGAAAAAAAAAATTCAAGCCTCTGGTTGCAATATTGAAGGGCGGAGTCCTGGTGTGGCGCTGTGGGTTAATGCGCCAGACTGCAAAGCCATTTGAACTGCAAGGTTGGCGGTTCTAGCTCACCAGCTGCTCCTTGGAAACCCTAGACAGGGTTGCTGTGGGTTGGAATTGACTCGATGGCACTTAACAGCAACAACAACATGGGCAAAATATTGAATCATGCAGAAAACATCAAAGAAAATGGAAGGAATACACAGGGTCACTGTACCAAGAGGAAATACCTTTTCAAGAGTATGTGATAAAAACTGATGGTACTGAAGGAATTAGTCCAAGGTGCACTGAAGGCATTGGCCAAAAACACGTCTCCAGGAAATGACCGAATACAAATTGCAATCTTTTAACACACTGATGCAGCACTGGAGGCACTCACTCATCCATGCCAAGACAGCTACCTGGCCAGCTTGTTGAAAGAGATTCATATTGGTGCCCATTCCGAAGAGAAGTGACCCAGTGGAATACGGAAATCATCAAACAATATCATTAATATCACATGCAAGTAAAATTTTACTGAAGGTAATTAAAAAACAGCTGCTACCATACATTGACCTGGTACTGCCAGATATTTGAGCCAAATTCAAATAAGGACCTGGAACGAGGGATGTCATTACTGATGTCAGAGAGATCTGAGCTGAAAGCAGAGAATACCAGAAAGATGGTTACTTGTGCTTTACGTTACTTTACTTGACTATGCAAAGGCTTTTGACTGTGTGGATCTTGACAAGCTATGGACAACATTGTGAAGAATGAGTATTCAGAAAACTTGATTGTGCTCATGAGGAACCTGTACATGGACCACGAGGCAGTTGTTCAAATAGAGCAAGGGAACACCGAATGGTTTAAAATCAGGAAAGGTGTGCGCCAGGGTTGTGCCCTTTCACCATACTTATTCAACCTGTATGCTGAGCAGGTAATCCAAGCAGCTGGATTATATGAAGAAAAACGTGGCATCAGAATTGGAGGAAGACTCATTAACAACCTGCGACATGCAGATGATACAACCTTGCTTGCTGGAAGCAAAGAGGACTTAAAATACTGATGAAGATCAAAGAGCACAGCCTTCGGTACGGGTTGCATATCAATGTAAAGAAAACAAAAATCTTCACCACTGGGCCAATAAATAACATCATGATAAATGGAGAAACAATTGAAGTTGTCAAAGACTTCATTTTGCTTGGATCCACTCATGGGAAGCAGCAGCCAAGAAATCATAGGCAAATTTGCTGCACTAACCATCTTTAAAGTGTTGAAGAGCAAAGAGAGGTCAGTTTGAGGACTAAATTGCATCTAGCCCAAGCCATGGTATTTCCACTCACCTCATATGCATGTGAAAGTTGGACAATGAAGACAGAAGAAGAATGATACATTTGAGTTGTAATGTTGGAGAAAAATATTGATGGGTACCATGGATTGCCAGAAAAACACATCTGTGTTGAAAGAAGTAAAGCTGGCATTCTCCTTAGAAGCCAGGATGACAAGACTTTATAGCTGGAAGAAATGATGAAGTAAAGAGCAGAACAGAACAGTTAAGAAGCTAATTTGAGAAGACAAAGTCAAGTATGATCGTGAAATGTGCAAAGCCCAGGAGTTAGAAAACCTAAAGGGAAGAACACACTCAGCATTTCTCAAGCTGAAAGAACTGAGGAAAAAAGTCAAGCCTCAATTTGCAATATTGAAGGATTCTATGGGCAAAATATTGAGTTATGTAGAGAACATCAAAAGAAGTTAGACCAAGAAGCAGTCATTGAGACAGAACAAGGGGACACTGAATGGTTTAAAATCAGGAAAGGCGTGCACCAGGACCATGTTCTTACACCATACTTATTCAGTCTGTATGCTGAGCAAATAATTCAAGATGCGGGATTATATGAAGAAAAGCATAGTATCAGGATTAGAGGAAGACTCATTAGTAACCTATGATATGCAGATGATACAACCTTGCTTGCTGAAAGTGAAGAAAATTTAAAATACTTATTGATGAAGATCAAAGACCACAGTTTTCAGTATGGATTGTACCTCATTGTAAAGAAGACAAAATTCCTCACCACTGGACCAATAAATAAATGGAGAAAAGATTGAAGTTGTCAAAGATTTCATTTTGCTTGTATCTACTAACACTCATCTAAGCCGAAGTCAAGAAATCAAACAACATATTGCATTACAAATCTGTTATAAAATGCGCCTTTAAAGTGTTCAAGAGCAAAGATGTCAGTTTGAGGACCAAAGTGCGCTTGACCCTAGCCATGGTATTTTCTGTCACCTCATACACTGTGGAAGTTGGACAATGAATAGGGAAGACCGTGGAAGAATCGATGCACTTGATTTATGGTGTTAGTGAAGAATACTGAAAGTGCCCTGAACTGCAAGAGGACCAAATCAATCTGTTTTAGGAGAAGTGCTGTCAGAATGCTCTTTGGAAGTGAGGATGGTGAGACTTTGTCTCCCATACTCTAGACCTATTGTCAGAAAGGACTGGTCCCTCGAGAAAGATGTCATGCTTGGTCAAGTGTAGAGTCTGTGGGAAAAAATGGCGTGATGCAGTGGATTCGAACACAATGACGCTTGTTAACGTGGTGCGGGGCTAGGTCAGGCTTCTGTTGTGTTGCACATGGAGTCTCTGTGAGGCCGAATCAACTTCACGGCACCTGGTGTGGCGCTGCAGGAGAAGTACTGGACTGCTCACCTCAAGGTCAGTGGTTCAGCCCCACCAGCTGCTCCTCGGAAACCCTATACAGGGCTCGCTATGAGTCAGAACCGACTCAACAGCACTGACAACAGCAAACATATTGTTCAGCGATGCAGGTTACGTTTTTCACGATGTGTGACTGTTCTCATCATTTCCGGTTAGGTGGTTTAGCTTTCGTTCATCTTCCTTTCCTGTTTCCTCTCTCCACCCTGCCTCCCTGGACCTCTTCCACATAGTCTTCACTCAGACTCACACTTGTTAATAGTTTTAACATTGGTGGTATCATTCTAGTTTATGTAGCTTTTATTATTATTTTTTTTAACCGTGGTGAAATATATACACAGTCCTGATCTAGGATAAGCAATGGACCACAAGGTCGGTTTTAATCACAAAGGTTAGTGATTCAAGCTTACCAGCTGCTCCTCGGAAACCCTATACAGGGTCGCTATGGGTCAGAACCGACTCGATGGCACTTCACAACAACAACAACGAGTAGCTGCTGCTATTCATGTTACTTCATTAGGGGAGGTGGCACCCAGGCATGGCATGGATTCGTGGTAAATACTGTGGCATTGTCAGCAGACAGGGTAGGTGGTTGTGTTTTTCCATCAGCTTTATTAAGATCGAATTTGCATACATAATTTACATACATAATGCTCACCCTGCTGGGCACTAAGACCCCTATATGCCTCAGTGGGTTTAGTACTTTGACAGAGAGTGCAGCCTTCTGCAATATCTCATTCCACAACAGAACCCCGTGTCCTGGAACACATGACGCCACCGGACGGCAGCAGCTTGTCTGTGTATGTTTCAGAGTTCACATCAGTGGGCCCCTGCTCCTTTTAACAAGCAGTGTTTACCAGGTTCAGCCGTGTTGTAGAGGGTACTGGAATCTTATTCCATTTTGTGGCTGAATACTTTTCCGTTGTATGGATTTACCACATTTTGTTTATCCATTCATCCGTTGGTGGACAGTAGGCGAGTTCCAGATTTTGAATGTTGCAGATGGTGCTGTTATGGGCAGTTTTGTACACATTTTTGTGTGAGTGTGCGCTTTTTGTTCTCTTGGGTTTATTGGGTATAGAACTGGGGGCTCTCGATCTTTTGGTAACTCGATATTTAGCATTTTGAGGAGCTGCCAAACTTTTTTCCCAAGTGGCTGCACCATTTTATCTCCCCACCAACGGTATTATAAAGATTCCAGGGTTTCCACATTCTTGCCAACACTTGTAACTTTATGGAACAGTTGTTATGTGCTGTTGAGTCAATTCCAAAGCTTGAACTGCCAACCTTGCCATTCAAATGGACCTTGCAGTCCAGCGCATCAACCCGCAGCGCAGTACCAGAAGCAGTTGTAGTTCTACAAAAACGGAGAAGAAAATTCCCACCTGCTCCCTCCCTCCCTGTTTGTTACTAACAGCTTGCCTTCCTGGGACCATGTGTTGCAGTTAATGAACCACACTGATACATAGTTACTAGCTGAAGGCCTGGGCCTCTGTGTCTCCGCACTGTGTGTGTGTTGTGCAGTTCTTGGAGTGAATACCTAGGAGCGCTATTGCTGGATAATATGAGAATGAGAGAATTGTAAGAACTTTTTGAATCCCCCTTGTAGAGTAAGACATATTTAGTTTGTATGAAGCTGCCCATTGTTGCCAAAGGGGCACTACCATTTTACATCATTATCAGCAGTGGATGAGTTTGAGCTTCAGTATCCACATCCTTGCTGGTGGTTGACGTGTTGTCTGATAATAGATGGTGGCACAGTGGGTAAAGCGTTGGGCTGTTCCCTAAAAGGTGGGCGGTTTGAATGCTCTGGCTGCTCCAAAGGAGCCAGATGAGGCCGTCTGCTCTGGGGATTTTCAGCCCCGCTCTGTAACGCAGCCCCTCTCTGTGCCTCAGCCCCTCTCTGTTCCTCAGCCCCTCTCTGTGCCGCAGCCCCTCTCTGTGCTTCAGCCCCTCTCTGTTCCTCAGCCCCTCTCTGTGCCACAGCCTCTCTCTGTGCCGCAGCCCCTCTCTGTGCCGCAGCCCCTCTCTGTGCCGCAGCCCTTCTCTGTGGCACACTCAACTCGCAGGTGGCAGTGCCCGTGTTCTGACTCTTACTCTGCAGGTGTGCGATGTGTGCTGATGTGGAGCAGCCTTCACGTCCCTGTCTGCCATCACGCATCTTCTTTGGCAAGTTGTCTGATTTTTTTGTCCACGTGTTAATTGGGTTGGTTGTTTACTTGACACTGAGTTTTAAGAGTTCTTTGTGTATTTGGGATATGGGTCCTTTATCAGATATTTATCAAGAGTTTCTCCCAGTTTGTGGCTCGACTTGTTGTCTTCATCATTTGCTTTTTTAGGCTGAAATTTTCCAAATACAAAGCACAGAAAATCACGAGTCCCCATGCATTTGTCACTGAGGAGGCAGCAGCCCACCCCAGTTGATTCTAATGCATTAGTGATCCTGTTTGGGGTTTCTGAGGTGGTCAGTCTCTATGGGGACAGATTGCCTCATTTTTCTTCCGAGAAGCCGTTGATGGGTTTGAACTGTCGACCTCTTGGTTAGCAGTTGAGTATCCCCAGAGTTCCTTTAGCAGCCCACCCCATGCCCCCGTTTTTCTCTGGAGTGTTTCCGAAGCAAACCCTGAACATTAGTTATCTTGCCAGCAAGGAACTCAGCAAGGCAGCGCGTGCGGCCCTCTTCAGGGGGTGGTCCTCTGGCTGGCAGGGAGGTGACTGGAATGGGCTTTGTGGGGGGAATAGCGCCTCATGGTGGGAGTGGGGTGTTTCCATGTTTCTGCCAAAGTGAGTCGCTCCTCAGGGGCACACCAGGTGTTAGGGAAAGTGCACCCAGGCACGGTGAACGAAATGAAAAAACATTTTCAACGCTTTGTGGGCAAGAACAAGGCCAGCACTGAAGTTGAAAGGTGTGCCTTTTTTAGGCATGAGGGGAAAATACCTTGTTTCTGACTCTTCAGAGGAAAACCTTTTTGGCATTTTGTTTACTTAACCCCAGTTAGCCGTCACCAAGGAAACTGCGTGTGATTTATAGGTTTGGGGCAGTCTCAGGAGGAGCCTCACTTGGCTGAGAGCATTTAGGGTTTGGAGGTTTTCATCGTTGGAGCCGGCTGAGTTGTGAACTCTTGATGCTGCCCTCCCCAGGAGGGGTGGGTGTTGGTTCTTCAGAGACATTTCTGTTTACCAGCCTGGCTGTTAGTCTGTAGGGCTTGGAAGCCAAGGGAAAGGGTGGGGTTTGAGTGTATTCCAGGTGCCTCATGGAACGCATGAAGGGCCCAGAGTGACCCCTGAACATCCCTGTGTGTCCCTCAGTGTCTGTCCACCCTGTCACAGAAAAGGCTCCACATGTAACCACACAAGAGTCCAACAATGCCAAGTGCACGCACTCACCCAGCCCCCACCCTGCCCCACTCGGCTTCCTGGCACCTCGTCTGAGCTGGAGGGGGCATTTAGTATCTGAGAGGTTTTCAGCAGAGTTTTGGAATGTGCCCCCTTGCCGGCTCCCAGGAGTAGTACCTGCAGGGTTTAAGTCAGCCAAGAACACCTACCTGACAGTAGTATGTATGTCTTCATTTAACGAAATCTAGCCCCTTCATGGACTCAAGCGTGGCAACAGTAGTGAGGTCGGCCCAGGATTGGGTGGTGTTTCATTCTGCTGTGCATAACGTTGCTATGAGTTGATACCGACTTGATGGCACCTAACAACAACAACAACAACAACAAATCCCTTAATGTCAGGAGTCCTGGTGGAGCTATAGGAATGCTAACTGCAAGGTCAGCTGTTCAAAACCACCACTCACTTCTTGGGAGGAGGAGGAAGCCGTCTGCTCCTGTAGAGCTCCCCAGTCTCAGAAACCCTAAGTAGGAATGAGACTTTGAGTCGGAATCAACTTGATGACAGTGAATTTGGTTTGGGGGGTAGTTCATTAATGTAATGTAACATCACGCTGCGCTGCCCCATGCTATGGTGGTTCAGGACTGGACAGTGTCCCACTTTGTTGTACTTAGGGACCCAGACCCGTTGCCTCCCTGCTCAAGGGCTGCCCCCCTCCCAGAGTAAAAGGGAACACCCCCAGTGTCCAGTGAGCTGGACTGGCACAGTGGCAGCAGCAGTGGGCTCAAGCATAGTAATGATTGTGAGGTTGGCGCAGACCCGATTCCTAAGCACTGTATATTACCAGTATATATATACTCTGTATATATACCAGAGCTCCTTGTATATTACATGTTGTTGCTAAGTGCCGTCAAGTCGATTCCGACCCATAGCGACCCTGTATAGGGTTTCTGAGGAGCAGCTGGTGAGCTTGAACCACTGACCTTGCAGTTCAAATGACTTTGTGTAGCGCTGTGGGTTAATGCACCAAGACTGTATGTTACATGAGGCAGTTTAACTAATGATGACCCTTTCACTGAAAGTGAGACCCATATTTGTGCTTTCAAAGATCTGTATGAGTTTAAATGGTCTTATAGCAATCTTTAAGGTGCTCTGGTAGTCTAGTGGTTATGAGTCAGCCTGCTAACCTCATGGTCAGCAGTTCGAAACTACCAGCTGTTCCACGGGAGAAAGATGAAGCTTTCTGCTCCTGTGAAGATTTACAGCCTCAGAAACCCTGTACAGGGTCGCTATGAGGCAGAACCGACTCCACGTCACATCACCACCAAATCAACCTTTGCAACAGCCTTACAATCATTGCCCACTGCTGCTGCCACTGTGCCAGTCATCTCACTGGGGGTCTTCCTCTTTTTCTCTGACCCTCCACCCTACCAAGCATGATCTCCTTCTCCAGCGACTGGTCCCTCCTGACAATATGTCTGAAGTATGAGAGATGAAGTTTGGCCATCCTGGCCTCCAAGGAGCACTCTGACTGCACTTCTTCCAACACAGATCTGTTGGTTCTTTTGGCAGCCCATGGCACTTTCAATATTCTCCTCCAACACCGTAACTCAAAAATATCAATTCGTCTACGGTCTTCCTTATTCACTGTCCAGCTTTCACATGTATATGAGACTACTGAAAATAACATGGTTTGGGTCAGTCGCACCTCAAACTGACATTTTTGCTCTTGAACGTATTAAAAAGGTCTTGTGCAGCAGATTTATCCAATGCAATATGTCGTTTGATGTCTTGACTGCAGCTTCCATGAGTGTTGATAGTTGATCCAAGAAGAATGAAGTCTTTGACAACTTCATTCTTTTCTCTGTTGATAAGAATGTTGTTTATTAGTTCAGTGGTGAGGAGTTTTGTTTTCTTTACATTGAGGTGCAATCCATACCAAAGGATGTGCTCTTTGATCTTCATCAGTAAATGTTTCAAGTCCTCTTCACTTTCAGCAAGCAAGGTTGTATCATCTGATTATCGCAGGTTGTTAATGAGTCTTCCTCCAATCCCGATGCCACGTTTTTCTTCATAGAACCCAGCTTCTCGGATGATTTACTCAGCATACAGTTGGAATAAGTCTGGGGGAAGAATACAGCGTTCTGGGCAGTGTTGCGTTGTGCGTGCGTAACGTTGCTCTGATTGGATACCAACTAGACGACACCCAATGACAAGAGTAACAAGGACAACCTTTGTGAATGTCTTTGACAGGAAGCCGACGGTTTGATTCTGATAAATATCGACAGTGGAAGTGTCACCTGCTCAAAGCCCTCGGGCGACGTGAACATCCCTGACGTCCCTCTGCTTGCTGCCCAGATGTTCATCCAGAGGTAAAGGTCACGGGACCCTGTGTGTTCGAAAACCCCGCTTTCTGATTCTGTCTGCCACGTTTGAGGACTGTTTCCAGTTTTGTAAATTATTGGTGGATATTTAGTCTGTTTGTAGTTTGGGAATTATTTGTGAATGCTTTTGAAAAAACAAGATTTCCTTTTATTCCAACCTTGCGTCTAGTTATGGGCCCACAGAGTCAGATGATGGTCACGATCCCTGGAAGCTTTGGAACCCTCTTTTCTGGCTTCCCGCGTGGTGATCTTTGAAGGTCTTGCTCAATCCTTCATGCCTCTGGCTGCTCACTGTTTCCTTCAGATACCATGTGGTGCAGCGATGGGCTGGGTACGTGTGCAGATAACAGACGTGACCTGTCCTGCGCTACGGCGCATTTGTCTGCAGGCCTCTGATCGCTGTGACCCATTTTCTTTTCCTTCTCAGTTACTCCAGCGTCCTAGTCATCTTATTTTTTTAGACCTTATTTGACAGCTCTATGTATTTTTTCATATTCTCTATTATCCTTTGTTGCATCAGGCAAATCTGCTGCACAAGATTTCTTTAAAGTGTTTCCAAGAGCAAAGATGTCAGTGTGAGGACTAAAGTGTGCCTGACCCACATCATGAGAGTTGTAATCACCTCAAATGCATGTGAAAGTTGGGCAATGAACAAAGAAGGTCATAGAAGAATTCACGCATTAGAGTTATGGTTTTGGAGGAAAATATTAAAAATACCATGGACTGTCAGAGAAGATAGAAATATGTATTGTAAGAAGTACAGGCAGAATGTTCCTTAAAAGCCAGCATGGCAACACTTCATCTCATACTTTGGACATTGATCAGGAGGGGCCAGTCCCTGGAGAAGGACGTCATGCTTGGTAAAATGGAGGGTCAGCAATAAGGAGGGAGACCCCAATGAGCTGGATTGACACAGTGACAGCAGCAGTGGGCTCAGGCAATACGACAATTGTGAGGTTGGTGCAGATCCGGGCAGTCTTCCAGTCTCTTGTGTGTGAGGTCGGTATGAGTCGGAACGGACTTGGTGGCACCTAACACTTGGCATCCTAACACCCATCCATCCTTGGCATGAGTCAGGCATCTGCAAACATTTATTAAAAGTGCCTGATCCTCAGTATTTCCACCCTAGTGAAGCTCTACAGATTGTGTGGTGAAGGTGTTCTGAGAGACCGTTGTCTTCTGGGGAGGGTGAAGAGGCATCTGGTAAGCTGGGATACCTCCCCAGCTGTCTGTAGCATATGCTCTGCCTTTGGAATCTAATAAAACCTGACAGGAAGTAGAGATCACCCGGGGTCTAACTGCAGTTGGCCACACTGTCGGCGACTCGAGGAGGGATGTGTGGGCAGAGTGAGTCCGGGCCTGCCTGCTGGGTTTGCTTCCGGGGGAGCCTGGCCTTTGTTTGGTTTACTTATTGGGAGCTCTGATGAGGAATGAGCAGTGAGGCAATGCGGGCTGGGACCATTCCTGTGCTGTGACGTGGGTCCTCCGAATGTTGAGTGGAAGCCTCAGCCCTTCTACGTTAAGTCCTGGATTATGAATGTCTGATTGAACACACTTCCAGTAGTTAGGTGCCTACCCCCTTAAAGCCTGTTATGTAGAAAATACAAAGTACATGCAATGGTTTGTAATAACAAACAGGTGCTACTTTGTAATACATTGAAACCCTATTCTATTACTATTCTATCATTATGTTAAAGTGTTTATAATCTGTGTTTCCTTATACCAGGGGGCTCCAAAAAGTTCTTGCAGAAATGGAATGAAAAGGTAATGAACTTCTTTCACGAACTTTTTTAAAGCCTCCTCGTCTCCTGTAAGACACACATTTGACCCACTGACGTTAGATGTAAACTGTCTGTAATTTATGTGTAAATTCTGACTTACGTCCAAATTCCACTGAAAGACACGTTTAGGAACAGAATTCCTTCCTAATCCAGGGACTGCCTGACCCTCTTTGGCAATGGGTGTTTTTTTATATGTGGATGAAGGCACACTGGGCTGGTTTATAAGAAGGAGGTGGACAGACAGACACACAGATGTATCTGGTTCTCTAAAGCCAGTGGACCCTGAAAGAGACAGGACAGGAGTGTCCCCTCGAGCCCCACCCTGAATTCTAACTGTGATGACGTCTGGTTCTGTTCTCTACAGCTGCCCACGTCTGTGCCTTCTACCTGGCTGGCCTCACCTCTTACCATCACCTTGGAAGTGAGGAACTCCTCTGGGGGTTTCTGCAATTGTAGGCGAGTGCTGCCTTTGCTATCATGTTTTCCATCTAAAAACAAGTCACAAGCCCCAGACACTGAAGTGTGGCAGGGACTCAAGTGTTTACCTTTTATGTTTGCTGTAGGGATGTGGTGCCCACAAGGACCTTCTTGTATGGGGCTGGGCAGCTGGCATGCAGGGACTCGAGCAGGACTTTCTGTTGGGAATTTCCCTGTATGAATTTAGGAGGCAGCTGGTCCATTCCCCATTGCCCTTTCTACACCCCAGTAAGCACCAGCTCACTTTTGCTTTTTGCTTGTGGCTTTCAGAGCATGGCATTGAGTGATGGAGGTCGGCCTGCTTTGGGTGGCTCTTCCCTCGTGTTTACCTCCTGTTGGGTTTGTTTCTAGAAAGGTGGGATTTTGTAACACACATGGTGTGGAGACTCAATTCCATCACTTAGTGGTGCTGTGGGGTGTGTTGTCTCTGACCATGGCTGTCGGGTCAACTTTGTGTTATAAATGAGGACTAGACTCGGCATTCATTGTACAGGGCCCCCAAGAACCTGGTTCGGGATGTGGGGTCGGCCTCCTCATTGGGTGTTATTTGTTGGTGTGCGTCTGCACGCTGGTGTGTGACTGTTTCCATAAGATACCCTCTCTGCCCCGTCCCCATCCATGAGGAGAAGCTCCTCTTGGCCACAGTACGCTCCTGAAGGCAGGGACGGGGACCCAGCTGTCACAGCCCCCGGCCCAGAGGTGAACCACCCGCCCCTCACCAAGTAGCTCCAGACGAGAAGGTGAACCTCCCCTGACAGACACACAGGAAGTTGGGTGTTGGGTACTGAATCCATGGGATCCTGCCTGGGAAGGAGGTGAGAGGGAAAGCTTCTGGAAGTTTCTAGGCAATTCCTGACCAGTTGGTGCTTGGGCCAGAAACCTTTGGGCCATCTAAGTGGGACTGTGTCCAGGGGTCAGGATGATTATCTTCGATCGAAGTGTCAAAGTGTCCCTGATCCATGGTTGTGATTTGCCATTCATAATGTTCCTGTTTGCAGGTGAGAAGATTCTTCCGGTTGATGTGTTTTTTAAAATGTGCTCAAACAAATGGATAATAATGGCCTTCCATTTGAATTGCTTTTAAGTGCAATTTAGGAAAATTCATTCCATTGACTGTGTTCTGCAGCCGTCATCATTTCCATTTCCAGCACTTTTCCTTCCCCCAAACTGAGTATCCGTTGGCTGTACCTCTCCATCCCTTCCTCCCCCTAGCTGTTAGGTGTTGTCAAATCGGTACAGACTCAGAGCGACTTTATGGATAACAGAATGAAACACGGCCTAGTCCTGCACCAACCTCACAACTGTTGCCACACGTGAGCCCATTGCTGCTGCCACTGTGCCAATCCATCGCATTGGGGATCTTCTTTTTCCCCGATGTGCCACTTTACCAAGCATGATAGCCTTCTCCAGGGACTGGCCTCTCCTAATAATATGTCTGAAGTTTGAGAGATGAAGTCTGGCCATCCTGGCTTCTAAGAAGCACTCTGGCTGTATAGGGTTTCCAAGGGGCAGCTGGTGAGCTTTAACTGCCAACCTTGAAAGTTGAAACGGACTTTACAGTCCCGTGCATTAGCCCACAGTGCCACACCAGGACTTCGTTTAGCCCATAGAATCCTTCAATAGTGCAATTCAAGGCTTGAATTTTTCATCAATTCCCCCAGATTGAGAAATGTTGAGCTTGTTGATTTTATAACTCCAGATCATTGCTCATTTCATTATTATATTTCACTTTGTCTTTTTGTGTTGCTCTTTGAAATGTTCTGTTTAGCTCTTTTACCTCCTCATTTTTTTCCATTTGCTTTAGCTTCTTCTTAACACTGATGAGCTAGTTTCAGAGTCCCTTCTGACATTCATTTTGGCTTCCTCCTTTCTTGTCTTTTGAATGACCTTTTGCTTCCTGTGTGATTTTCTTCATGTCATCCCACAACTCTTCTGGTCTTCGGTCATTAATGTCTAATGCATCAAATTTCTTCCTGAGATGATCTCTAAATTCAGTTGTGATATGTTCAAAGTCATACTTTGATTATCATGCATTTGTTTTAATTTTCTTCAGCTTCAGCCTGAACTTGCATCTGAGCAATTGATTGTCTGCTCCTCTGTCTGCCCCTGGATTTGTTTTGGCTGATGATATGGAGCTTTTCCACCGTCTCTTTCCACAGATATCATCAGTTTGATTTCTGTGTATTCCATCTGGTGAGCTCCATGTGTACAGTAGTTTTTTAAAAAAACTTACTTGCAACGAAGAAGTCATTGGTCTTGCAAAATTCTATCATATGTTCTCCAGCATCATTTCTATCACCAAGGCCAGCGTTTCAGACAACTGATCCTTCTTCTGTGTTTTCAACCTTTGCATTCCAATTGCCAGCATTTATCAATATCTCTTGTTTGACCTTTGATCAATTTCAAACTGCAGAAGTTGGTTGTTGTTGTTGTTAAGTGCCATCGAGTCGGGTCCAACCCATAGCGACCCTGTACAGGGTTTCCGAGGGTGTAAATCTTTACGGGAGTAGAAAGCCTCATCTTTCTCCCGCGGAGCGGCTGGTAGTTTCGAACCGCTGACCTTAAGGTTTGCAGCCCGATTCGTAACCACTACGCTACCAGAGCTCCTTTGCAGAAGTTGGTAGAATTCTTTAATTCCATCATCACAAGTTTTAGTGATTTGTGTGTTAATTTGAATAACAGTGGTATTAACTGGTCTTCCTTTTAGGCATATGGACATTATCCTATCAGATAGCGTTGCACTTCAAGCTAGATCTTGAGATGTTCTGTTTGATGCTGAATGCGACACCATTCCTCTTCAGTTTGTCATTCGACCTAGTAAACCTTGAGATTGTCAGATTCAAAATGGCCAACACTAGTCCATTTCAGCTCACTAATGCCTAAGATATCAATGTTTATGTGTTCCATTTCATGTTTGACAACGTCTAATTTTCCTAGATTCACACTTCGTACATTCCAGGTTCTGATTATTAATGGATGTGTACAACTGTTTGTCCTCATTTTGAGTGTGCCCCATCAGCAAATGAAGGTCCTGAAGCTTTACTCTATTCCTGTCGTCATGGTCAACTCTGCTTTGAGGGGGCAGCTCTTCCACAGTTGTATTTTGAGTGCCTTCAACCTGAGGGGCTCATCTTCCAGCACTATGTCTGACAGTGTTTGGGGGCTCTTTATCATGTTTCAGTAGTCAGTATTCTGGTGCTATCTGGCAGTGTTCTGCTGTTCATAAGGTTGTCAGTGACCTAATATTTGGAAGTAGTCCATCGTCTTCTTCCTAGTCTGTCATAGTCTGGAAGCTTCGAAACCTGTCCACTGTGGGTGACCCTGCTGGTGTTTATAATACTGGTGGCATAGTTTCCAGCATCACAGCAAGACACATGCCATCACCAGCTCTTTAATGACCTGTCATCGAGGTCATTCAATAGGAGACAGCTTCAAAATGTTCTCCGAGAAAATCCCTTCCCTGAATTCTATCTTCCAGGAACTTTTTGAACGCCTGTTCATATTTGTCCTTCTGTTCTTTCTGCATGTGTTCAGGGACCTTGCATATCTTAGCAGGATCAGAACTTCAGTCATCCTGTGGCACTGTCTGGACAGGCCACGTTTTGTGTGTCCATGTCTCTGTTGATGGACACTTGGTTGGTTTTCAGCGACATCATTGTAGTGACCTCCCCCTTTCAAGTTGTACATTTTTGAGTTTTGAGTATTATCATGTATTTTGAGCAGTCTATAAAAGGTACAAATAAACTTAGCTAAAAGGTTAGCAGTTTGAGCCGACTGCCCTGAGGCACCTCATAAGAAAGACCTCGCAATGTTCTGAAACATCAGCCAGTTACTCTGCACATATGGTGTTGCTGTAAGCCAGGCTCGACGTGATGGCAGCTGGGGTTGACTTTATAAAGGTGATCTGTGCCTGGCGGCTTGGTACTGCTAGGCTGATGGTCAGCTATTTGTCTTCTGCCCAGGGTGCAAGGCCTGCAGTTGCATCAGGACCTGGACCGCGCACACCAAAGCACCAGCACGGATGTGAACGAGGCTCAGGCCCGCCGGCGCGCCTGGCAGCAGAAACTCAACGGGCAGATCCAGCAGGTCACGCTCCAGCTCCTGGTCAGCATTTTCAGGTAGGAGGAGCGGCCGGCAGTGCCCCCACAGCCCAGCCCAGTGGACTCTGCCTCGGCACAAGCCAGGCCTTTCTTGTGGTCATTAGGTTCATTGGCAGTTAGCTCTTTCTGCTCTGAGCTGCATGGTGCCTTTCCAACCGTTCAAGGATCCCTGGTGCTGCAGCTAAGCGCTTGGCTGCTAGCTCAAGTCAGCAGTTTAAACCCACCCAGTAGTTCCATAAGAGAAAGATCTGATGACCTGTTCCCATAAAGAATACAGCCTGGGAGGGGGCGCTGTGAGTGGATGATCTATAAACATATATATAGTGACACAATGAAGGACAACCTGGGGAACCCTGTGGGGCAGTTCTCCTCTGTTACACCAGGGGGAGCTGTGAATGGATGATCTATACACATATACCAGTATATAGTAACACAATAAAGGACAGTCTAGGAAACCCTGTGGGGCAGTCCTCCTCTGTTACACCAGGGG
>NW_006408519.1:50146660-50149486 GCF_000296735.1 Chrysochloris asiatica
ATATATAGGAGTTGCTGTGTGCTTAACCACTGTTTCACCAGGCACCTTATGTAGCAGATAAATGTCTCAGATGTTGTCAGCTTAAGTGATTTTTTGTTCACATTTGATCTGTGTGGGAGTCTTTGGCGACCTTTCTTCTCTTCATTCTCTTTCAGTTCTCTCTTACCCTGCTGCTCTCTGCTGGGGAAAGCGGCCCCTTTGTAGACCTGAGCGTGGTCCACTGCCAGGTCCTTCCTGTCCTGGAGGACAGGTCACGTCAGGGCTTTGGAGCCCAGCTCGCTGACCATAGGACTCAATGTGACTGCTTCAGAGTCACTGTCGTAATGGTGTTCTTTCCACCTGTCGACTTGGAGAAAACAAGTCAGTTGTTAGGAAAATCCCCTCGTAACTCCTCGCCGTATAACCCAGAGGAGGCATACAGGCGTGCCTTCGAAATCGTTGCGGATTCAGTGCCTGACCACCCTGATAAAGCCAAGATTACACTCAAGTGAGACACACATGTGGTTTTGGTTTCCCTGTGCATGTAAAAGTGATGTCACTCTCATGTTTGAAGTGTGCTGTTATTGCATGATTTAAAAGTTTAAAAATATTATCAGAATGGTCACAATCGGATGCAGGGACTCTAAGTGAGCACAGGCTCTTAGAACATGCTGGACGCAGGCTGGTCACAGAGCATCCATTCGTTACAAAACAAAGCTTTGTCTCTGGGAAGTGTGATAAACCGTAGCCCAGTGAAGCGAATTCTGTCTCAGTTATCTTCTTTCTTGCTCCTTGAAGATCAAGTCTTTTATGATCAAAGCTTTAAAAAAAATGACAAGCTTAACGAGCTGATGAAAGCAGAGGACATCAACAAACCACCTGATAAAACGTAGGAACTAAGTGAACGGAGGGAAGAAGAAATCTGTGACGGCTCTCACGTCAGAGAGCAGTTTACTGCTTTTCAGGAGCTCTGTCTTTTCCTGCACGCGCTCAAACTAGGAAGTGTACGGGGCGTACGGACAGTGGGGTGTTGCCACGGGGTGGCTTTGAGACGAGGGTATTAAGAAAGGACAAGCCCAAGCTGACAGGGTGGTCTGGTACATCTGTCAACCACAACCCACCACGTCTCAGAGGTGGTACCCTTGAGAACTTCTTTCACCTTTTTCTGCCTCGATGTCAGTGCCAGATGACGTCAGGTTGTTTTTTTACAAGCATTCTCTAGTTCCCATTATGGTCCTTCCGTATGAAATGGCTTCTTTTCAAGTATGATCGTGCACTGCTCCTTCCTATTTTAACAGTTCAGTACGCGTCCTCTGAGTGCTACAGTCAAAGTGATAAGAAGAAAAACAACGCAAAAAGTATGATTTCGCCTCACAAAACCTTATTTCTCATGTATACAACCTTTTTTCCTGATGTTGTTGTTGGTAAGTGCCATTGAGTTGGTTCTGATTCATAGTGAGCCTTTATAGGGTTTCCAAAGAGCAGCTGATGGGTTTGAACCACCAACCTTGCAGTTTGCAGTCCAGTGCTGATCCTACAGCACCAGCCCGGAATCCTGCATTTTTCCCTGATAAATGGGGGGAAATCTTTGCATGTAGTACATACTGGATGCTTTCTGTGATCATACTTCTGGGTTTAGACTTAGTTCTGGGTCTGGGAACCCATGGGCTAGAATCACCAGTGTTTCACAGGTGGGGACACAGGATACCAGGAGCGGAAGTGACTTCAGGCTGGTGGCTCAGCTGGGTCAACGTGTGGGCAACCTGTCAGCTACTCCATCTCTCTTTCTGTGACCATCCTGCCCTCAACTGCATTTGATTTGTCAATAAAAACAGTGAGACTACTTACATCAAGAACTCGAGCTTGAAGAAGACAACAGTACTCCCCACCCCCAGGTTTGATCTCATTTGGAGGGAGACGTTATTCTTAAAGTAACGAACAGCTTGACCACAGAATACTTCTATACCACATCATTTTGAGGTCAGAAGCATTCTTCTGAAGAAAGGGCTTTTCAAAGTGTCATTGATTTTCTGCTACTGAGAGTGGTATGCCTTTCAGGTACTTTGAACAAACTCCTGTACTTAGACTCTCTTTCTCTTTTCTAGGGAAGTGAAGAATCATTTAAACTATGAACACCGTGTATTTCATAGTGAGGAATTTCTGAAAACAAGAGCCCCAGGGGACCAGCAGTTTTATAAACAGGTGAGGCGTACGTGATCAATTCTTTACCTTTTCTGTCCTGGAAGGAGTCTTCAGAACAAGTGTTTTCAGCATCTCTGAGTGTGACGTTGATTTTTGTCAGCATTTCCGAAAAGTTTACCGCTCAACTCTGAGCACGGTTTCCTTTTTCTTTTTGTCTTGGTGAAATACACATAACATAAAATGCATCATTGTTGCCATTGTAAAGCATACGGGTCAGCGATAGTAAGCACACGGAAGTGCACGGATGGCGCCGGACCGGGTGGTGTTTCGTTCTGTTGGCCATGTAAAGTCACTACAAGTCAGAACCCAAACAGTGGCCCTTGGCAGCAATGGTACCAGATTCCCAGTGATGGCCCGCCACCGCTACCTCAGCATGAAGCATTTCCACCGTATCACTCTGTCTGCACCACTTATCCCTGGGACTACCAGTTCTTTCTGAGTTGCGGGATTCACTTCTGCTTTTTGTAGCAATCCCACATTCTCTCTCTCCATATTAATAATTCATTTTATTTCTGGCAAAAATCTGCACAGCAAAACCCACTCCCATCAGCAGTGTCCTGACATCCTGATCAGTTGTACCGGTGAAGGTCTTCACATTGTGCCTACATCCACCTCATCTCTGGTCTCATCTCGGAAGGTCTTCAC
>NW_006408519.1:50149681-50151626 GCF_000296735.1 Chrysochloris asiatica
GGAAGGTCTTCACATTGTGCCTACATCCACCTCATCTCTGGTCTCATCTCGGAAGGTCTTCACGTTGTGCCTATATCCTCCTTATCTCTGGTGTTATCTCGGAAGGTCTTCACATTGTGCCTACATCCTCCTCATCTCTGGTCTCATCTCGGAAGGTCTTCACGTTGTGCCTACATCCACCTCATCTCTGGTGTTATCTCGGAAGGTCTTCACATTGTGCCTACATCCTCCTCATCTCTGGTCTTATCTCGGTTTCAGTCTGTGGCTTTGCTCCCACTAACTTTAACTCCCTGCCCCCAGCCTTCTCTTCAGAGCTTGGACACTGCTGTTCCGTTTGATCCTGTCCAGGCATACCTCGTTTTACTATGCTTTGTAGATACTGTGATTTTTGTGGCAATTGAGGATTGGTGGCAACTCCATGTCAAGTTCATCTGTCAGCACTGTGTTTCCAACACTGCGTGCTCACTTAGGGTCTTTGTTCCATTTTGGTCATTCTCGCAGTATTTCAAACTTGTTCATCATGCTGTTGTAGATTTCACAGACCACCGCGTGACTTGTTTTACCCTGGTGGTCTGGAACTGAACCTGCATTATCTCTGAGGTCTGTGTGTAGAGAAAACTAAGAAATAAGGAAATACAGCACTTAAGTGCTGATACATACACACCCTTGGAACCACATGAATTGAGGCGTAGGCTGAATGGCTAAGGGAGGAAAAGTGGGATATATATATTTGTATATCCCACCAATATGTAAGTGTTTTAAAGAAGGTATGTTTACTTGGGTATTTTCCTGCAAACACAACTCTGAATGTGGTGGAGCATACTGTGAGCAAAATGATGCAAAATTCCTAGATATTATCAAACATCCTAAGGCAGTGAGTTTATGGGCCTGGGGGCTCCGGACCACAGTCTCAGGGGACACCATGCTCAGTTAGTGTAACACTCTACAGAGATAGTGCTCTGCATCCTGCTGACATGAATAGCATCTGGATCGGAATGCTCATGAGCAGCCGCCTAGGATGCAGCTGTTGGTCTCTCCATGTGTAGAAGTAAGAAGACTCATGAGAATTGAAGATGCTTGGAATCAGTCCAGTGAGCTGATGGATCACGTGAATAACAGTCTCCATGAGTCTGAGACCAGAAAGGCTAGACGGTACCTAGTTACCTCTACCCACTGCTCTGAAAAGCTTCACATTAGAGGGTCTCAGATAGAGTGGAAGGAAATGTGGAACAAAGCTCAAAATTATTTTAAAAGAACAACACTGGGTTTACTGGTTAGAAAAAGACTGGAGGAGCCTGACACTATGGCCCTCGACCACCCTTCTGGTCTGGAAAGGAACTCACTCACCCTTGTGGTTCAGTTTTCAGCCAAGCAGGAGACAGGTGTATATAGAGGGGACAACAACACTCGTAAGGTCTGCTCACCGTGGAATGATCAGACATTCAAAATCAAAAGGGCAACGTGTGCCTAAAGACAGTTGAGAAGGGATAGGAAGGTAGGTGCAATGGAAATAGGGACCAAAGGGAGGAAGCAGGAGAACTGGTTTTGTGTGGAGGGGAAGGTAGATATTGAAATGGAATAAAGTGTATGATTTGTTGAATGTAAAGCTGACGATTTTGTCTGTAAACGCCACTCAATTCACAACAAGAAGTTAATAAAAGAAGAAAATGGTACTCGAAATCAACTACCTTTACTTCTTGAGCTAAACTGTTACTTAGCTCCACAGCGCCTCTGGGCCTATCGCCTGCTCTGGATATTTTGTATCAGTGGGACCAGAGACTATGTGGTCTCTTCTGTCTGATGTATTATTTCACTCAGCCTAATGTTTCCAAGGTTCCATCGCACTGTGGCATGTAGCGGGACCATAGCTCAGTCTAATGCTTACAGGGTTTATCATGCTGTGACATGTAGTGGGACCATGGCTCAGCCTAATGCTTACAGGGTT
>NW_006408519.1:50151846-50153257 GCF_000296735.1 Chrysochloris asiatica
GGACCATGGCTCAGCCTAATGCTTACAGGGTTTATCATGCTGTGACATGTAGTGGGACCATGGCTCAGCCTAATGCTTACAGGGTTCATCATGCTGTGTCATGTAGCAGGACCGTGGTTAAGTGGTGCTGACTACTTAAGACTAATTAAGACTGCTGACTGAAAAGTTGGAGGTTCCAACCCACCGGCTGCTCCTCCGGAGCAAGATGAGGCAGTCTGCTTCTGTTTCACAGCCTTGGGAGCCTCTGGACTGCTCTGCTTTATCTGTAGGTTTGCTGTGAGTCAGAATCGACTCCAGGGCAGTGGACTTGATTAATTTTGGTTGAATACACCATTGTGTGGGTAGGTCACATTGTGTTTACTCCCCTGTCAGTGGACACTTGGATTGTTTCCTCTCTTATTTTGGCTCTGTGGGGTAGGTGTTGGGCTACTAATCGCAATGCCAGTGGTTGAAACCCACCTACCACTCTGTGAGAGCCAGATGAAGCTGTCTGCTCCTGTGAAAATTTACAGACTCAGAAACCTTATGTCGGTTGTTTTGAGTCGGAATCAGCATAGTGGCTGTGGATTTAGTTTAGATTTTGTTTGTAATCAGCTTTTAAAATGATCATTTCCATACAACCAAATGCATCCATTGTAATGCCAGTGTGCAACCTGATGGCTTTTGGCCAGCTTGCACACCTGTGTAACCACTGGCCCAGCATAGAGTGTCTCCATCTCCCCCGTGCCTCGGTCATGGCCCCTCTGCCCGGCAGGTGAGACTTGTCCATACTGGAGTTTAGTCTCTGCGATTCCATCGTCCTGGTCCTTCGTTCAGTCTTGGGCCGCTCAGCACACCACGTTAGAGACTGGTCCACACTACCATGTTTCCCAGCATGCTGCTGTGTTCCATTGTGAGAGTGAACTGCCCAATGAGCAGTGAATTGTGTGTCAACAGAGGCGAACATCATCCGGGATTTGCTCCGGCAGGTGGTGAGGCTACTCGCAAATCCTCTTGACTCTTTGTTGGTATAATTAGTTGCTCCGTAGCCAGTTCTGACCGATGGAACCACCATGTCTCTGAGCGATGCTCACCTACGAGCCAGAAGGTTGGTGGTTTGAGCTCCACCCAGAACTGCCTCAGACGACTGGTGTGGAGATCTACTTCCAAAAGGTCACAGAGCTGAAAACCTACGGAGCACGTCTGCTTTGCACTGAGCGTTGCGTCGTAGTAGTTTGTGTAAGCACGTAGTAGGGCGGACCGAGAGTAACCTTCCCTGTGAATAGCTGAGCCGTCTGACCCCCAGCATCACCACTGGGAGCCCAGGTCACCACCAGGGACTCACATGCTGTTTGGAAGAGACCATCTCTGTGCCTATCACAAACTCTGAGAACTCTTCTGCTTTTAGCTTTCTCCCTTTTTTTTTTTTTTT
>NW_006408519.1:50153372-50161250 GCF_000296735.1 Chrysochloris asiatica
TATACCAGCTCCCTGAGCTCCACTCTGCTTCTCCAAAACCCAAACCATTCCGTGCTTGTGGAGATTCACAGCGCCCCCTACAGGACACAGGTTCCGCCACCTTTACAGAAGCAAGTTACCTCATCCTCCTCCTGGGAGGCGGCTGGTGGGCTTGAAACGCTGACCTTGTGGCTGTAGCCGAGCGCTTTAACCACGGCCCACATTTAGAATCTGCCTATGTAGAAAGCCAGACAGCCTTGGGCTCACCTGCGTCACCTTTAGGACTCTCAGTTTCGGGCTGTCCCACATCCAACATCTGAAGACAGTTCGTCAGGGGCAGGAGAGCAAGACGGATCCTTGTTTGGCACTGTAGCAGAGAAAACATGCTTACCTCTGTGTAGATTCGAACCACTAACATCTTGGTTAGGAGCTGAGAGCTTAACCATCATACCACCTCGGGCTATCTTTTGAAATACCAAGTGTGCAGACAGCTTTGATCGGCTGCTGAAGACATGAAGGTAACCATTGTCAGACACAGTTAATCAAGAAACATGTTTGTTTTTAGGAACTTTTTTGTCCAAAGCTGTCAGGGACCAGCTGTTGGAGCTTCCAGTGTGAAGGGAGAGGAGCTGAGAGGGCTGTGGTAAGCAGTGCATCCTTGTCTGTTTCAGGTTTTAGATACCTACATGTTCCACTCGTTCCTGAAAGCCCGACTCAGCCGGCGGATGGATGCCTTCGCACACCTGGAGCTCAGCATGCAGTCGGAGGAAGAAAGGTACCACTTCTGTGGGGTGGAGGCGCTTGGCGGCTTTTTTGGGATCCAGGAGCTTAAGTGTTGTCGTTGTTATGTGCCATCGAGTTGGTTCCGACCCATAGCGACCCTGAACAGGGTTTCCAAGGCTATAAATCTTTACGGGAGCAGAAAAACCTCATCTTTCTCCTGAGGAGCAGCTGGTAGTTTCAAACTGCCGACCTTGCGGTTCGCAGCCCAATTCGTAACCACTACACTAGCAGAGCTCCTTAGGAGGTCAAGTTGCACAGTTTTATTTAGGGGACTGTTTTCATGAATTCCACTGGAGGAGCCTTATGATTAGAAATTCCCAGTGAATTGGGCACTAGGGAACCAAACTTCACTTTTATATGCGTGTGCTGTTTTCAGATACTATTGAGTCGGTTCTGACTCTTAGCAGCTCTGTGCGCAACAGAATGAAACACTGCTGGCCCCGTGCCAACCTCGTAATTGTGGCTGTTGCTACTCATAGTGTTTTCATCTTCAGGACAACCCCTGACGATGCCCTGTGGCTATTCGTAAGGTTTTTTGTGGCTAACCGCTCAGAAGTAGTCCAGCTCTCCTTCTTCCTAGTCTGTCTTAGTCTGGAAGCTTTACTGAAACCTGTCCACCACGGGTGACCCTGCTGGTGTTTAAAATACCCGTGGCATAGCTTCCAGAATCACAGCGACATGCAACAGTGCAACCAGCTGACAGATGAGTGGTTGTGTACATATATGTAATTTTTTGTTCTCCGTTGAGTTGGTTCTGACTCATAGCGACCCTGTATCGAGTTTCCAAGGAACATTTGGTGGGTTTGAACCATCGACCTTGTGGTTAGCAGTTCAGTGCATATCCTACAACATATACTTAATATATATACATATATGTATATATATATTCTTACAACATATACATAACACACACATACATATATATTCCTATAACATATATATTCCTACAACATATATATATATATTTGTATGAGGGAAATTCAAAAAGTTTTTTATGAACTCTTTGAACTTCCCCCATGTGTATTTATATGTTGTTGTTAAGTGTCATTGAGTTGGTTCATAGAGACCCTGTACAGGATTTCCTAAGAGTAGCTGGTAGATCTAAACTGCCAACTTTGTGGTTAGCAGTCCAGTGCTTATCCTACAGCGCCACACCAAGATTCCATGTATGTGTGTGTATGTATATGTATGTATATAATACATGTGTGGGTAAACACTGGCCACCAGCCATTCCAAGGGAGAAAGATGAGGCTTTCTGCTCCTACAAAGATGAACAGCCTCAGAAACCTTGTACAGGGCCAGTGTGAGTCAGAAGTAACTTGATGGCGCTGACCAGCAATGCATGTATACACATACATGTATACATATTTACATGAGAATATATACATGTGAAAATAAGTCAAAGTGTTGCAGCTAGGGTTCCAGTTCATGCATGTATGGGTTTATTCCAAGCAAAACCTGTGTAAACCTGGTTAAACCTGTGTAAACATGCCTCTGATGGCTGCAGACAACTTCTCTCAGGAATACATGTGTCTTCGTCTCCTTAGGGTACCTCCAAAATCCACGTCCAATCAAAACAGTGGGTACCCACGGGATCTGTTGAGCTCATTAAATTCTGGACAGAGTGGTTAGCTCAGAAGGCTGGGGTCTGGTTTTTGGGATTCCAAAGTGGCCATCTTGTTGCATTTTCTCAAAGGACACAGGCCAATCCTGGGGGACCATTAGGAAGAAGTTTAAAGAAAATTGAAAAGTGCACTGGTGAGTACAAGGTCAGGAAAGCTGCACTGAGAAATGTTTTCTTCCTCCCGACACGGCACCTGCTCAGTCTCTGGGGGTAACAAGGGTTGTGCTCAGAGCATTTTACCGGGAAACCTTGCCCCCTCCACCCGACAGCCCTGGTCTTGCCCCTTCAGACTTCTTTTGTTCCCTAAATTCAACATTTAAAAGGAACCTTTGAGTCTTTCTAGGGTGCCCAAGCTCCTCAGCCCCTCCCTGGAAACCCCACACAGGGTCGCTATGGGTTAGAACCAACCTGACGTCACTGAATAACAAGAAGGGTGCCCAGGGAATCCTGGTGTGGCACTGTGGGATAATGCGCTGGCCTGCAAAATCAGTTTGAACCATAAAGTCGGCAGTTCAAACTCACCAGCTGCTCCTAGGAAACCTTAAACAGGCTCACTATGGGTTGGAACTAACCCAACAGCACTTAAAACCCCACAGGATGCCCCTGCTACCATTTTAATATGGTGTCATTTGAGGATTGCAGAATTCTTTAAGCAAGAGAGTTGGAGACACTGCCATCAGAAATGCTGAGAAATACTAGCTTCCCAGTTTGATATTTTGTTAAATAAAGAAGCCTATACTTTTTGTAGCAATATTTTTTGTTGTACCCTCATGTGTGTGTGTGTATGCGGGGGGGGGGGGCTTCAAAAAGTTAGTAGAAAATGTCCGTTTTTCTACAAACTTCGTGCAACCCTTACGTGTATGTGTGTACACACACATGCACCCACAATTGGTCCTTTGTAGCTGATGGTTCTGTGTGAATTCAACCAACCACAGCTTAAGAATATGGAAAAAAGGGAAAAGGAGGTCACAGTGAAGAGGCCCAGGCAATCCTTCAGAGGTTGAGAGAGTCTAAAGTGCCATCTATGTTGTATGAGGGATCACGTCTTCTAGGGCTGGCTTAAAGGACACGGGAGGATGTTCGGAGGTTATATGCAAACACAACACTATTTTATAAGGGGCTTGAGCATCCTCAGGTTCTGGTATCCATGGGAGTCCTGGAACCAATCCCAAGGATACCAAGGGAGACTGTATGTCTATATGGGCCTGGGCAGTGCAGTAGTTAAGTGCTTGATTGCTGACCAAAAGGCCTGTAGTTTGAGCCCACCAGGGCACTGCGGGAGAAGGATGAGGCAGTCTGCTTCCATACACTTGACAGCCTTGGCGACCCTACGGGGCAGACCACCTGTGAGTCGGGATGGACTCTACCACAGTGGGGAATGGAGTGAGAGGTGCCCGCTCGTGTGTGATTCTTGGTGGATACTTTGAAGGCACTTTACATTACTGTACTGCCTGTGGTCACGACATCGGGCCTTGGTTGCTATCTCCAGTCTTCCCAACATTTACCTCAAAGTCCACTTCATATGTGTCTCTCCCTGAGTACCTTCCCTGAAGCCCCTCCAACATGCTAGATGATGCTCTGATTTGGTTTTAAACTGTGGTCTGTTCTGATCCTCAACCTTAAATTGCCCATTCTGAGTTTCAGACAGCTTACTGTTACCACCCCGATTTCCACCACCCTGTAAAGAAACAGGCGTAGCCGAGACTTTCTTGGCAAGCTTCGTTACACCTGCCATTAAAGCACTGCTTCCCTGGTTCCAGGATAAACGGGATGCCTGCCGGTTCCAGAAGACCAACCGTCCAGAAGATGGCTTTACGCAAGTCCTCCCCGCTGCACGCGGCTCACAGGCGCATGGTGGTCAGCATGCCCAACCTCCAGGACATCACCATCCCTGAACTTCCGCCCCGGAACTCCTCCCTCCGTAGCGTCAGCCCCTCGAGCTGCGGCAGCGTCAGCACAGGTGGGGTCACCGCGTGGTTGAGGCTCACTTCTCCTTGGCTCCATTCAGATGTTGCTCATCACTGGAAACAACCACGACTTAGTTCAGAAGAATGGACGGAGTTTTCGATTTTGAGCAGCTCCATTATTTAAAATATTTTAGAGTGTTGATCTTGCAGACTGTGTTTACGGTAGAAAAGTATTTCTATCTGGGTCCTATTGTTGTCAAATGCCATTGAGTCAATTCTGACTCATAGTGACCCTGTTCAGGGTTTCTGAGGAGTGGCTGGTGGGTTCAAACTGCCGACCTTGTGGTTAGCAGTGCAGTGCTTATCCTACAGGGCCACCCGATATCATTGCTCCAGCTCTGGTAGCGCAGTGGTTAAGTGCTCCAGTGTGAACCGAGAGGTTGGTGGTTGGAACTCAACTGTTCCACAGAGAAAGCTGTGGCAGTCTGCTTCCTTAAAGATTGGTGTTGTGAGGTGCCATCAAGTGGGTACAGACTCATAGCGACCCTATGCACAACCGAATGTAACACTTCTGGTCCTTTGCCAACCTCACAGTCATTGCTACATTTGAACCTACTGCTGTTGCCACCGTGCCAATCCACTTCGTTCTCCACTTCGTTGGGGGTCTTCCCCTTTTTCTCTGACCCTCCACTTTACCACACATGATATCCTTCTCCAGGGACTGGTCCCTCCTGATAACATATCTGAACTAGGAGAGATGAAGTTTGTCCATCCTGGTCTCCAAGGAGCACTCTGGCTGCACTTCTTCCAACACAGATCTGTTGGTTCTTTTGGCAGTCCATGGCACTTTAAATATTCTCCTCTAACACTATAACTCAAAAGCACCAATTCTTCTATGGTCTTCCTTATTCACTGTCCAGCTTTCGCATGCATATGAGGTTATTGGAAATACCATGGCTTGGGTCATGTGCACCTTAGCCCTCAAATTGACATCTTTGCTCTTCAACACAGTAAAGAGCTTGTGCAGCAGATTTACCTAATGCAATACGTCATTTGATTTCTTGACTGCTGCTTCCATGAGTGTTGATGGTTGATCTGAGCAAAGTGAAGTTTTGGACAAATTCAACCTTTTCTGCATTTATATGGATGTTGTTTATTGGTCCAGTAGTGAGGATTTTTGTTACATTGAGGTGCAACCCATACTGAAGGCTTTTATCTTTGATCTTCATCAATGTTTCAAGTCCTCTTCGCTTTCAGCAAGCAAGGTTGTATCATCTGCATATTGCAGGTTGTTAATGAGTCTTCCTCCAATCCTGATGCCACGTTTTTCTTCCTATAATTCAACCTCTTGGATTATGTGCTCAGTTTACAGGTTGAGTAAGTAAGGTGACAGAATACAGCCCTGGTGCACACCTTTCCTGATTGTAACCCATTCGATGTTCCCTTGTTCTGTTTGAAAAACTGCCTCTTAATCTATTTACATGTTCCTCATAAACACAATTAAGTGTTTCGGAATACTAACTCTCCGCAAGCTTGTCATGATCCACACAATCAAAAGCCTTTGCATAGTCAATAAAGCACAGGTAAACATTTTTCTGGTATTCTCTGCTTTCAGCCAAGATCCATCTGGCGTCAGCAATGATATCCCTCATTCCACGGCTGCTTCTGAATCTGGCTTGAACCTCTGGAAGTTCTGTCAGTGTATGGTTGCAGCTGTTTTTGAATTATATTTAGCAAAATTTTACTTGCGTGCGATATTAAGTGATATTGTCCAATGATTTCTGCATTCTGTTGGGTCACCTGTCTTTGGAATGGGCACAAATATGAATGTCTTCCAGTCAGTTGGCGAGGTAGCTGCCCTCCAAATTTCTTGGCATAGATGAGTGAGCGCCTCCAGTGCTGCCTCAGTTTGTTGAAGGATTTCAATTCCTGGAGTCTTGTCCTTTGCCAATGCCTTCAGTGCACCTTGATCTTCTTCCGTCAATAACATTGGCTCTTGATCATATGTAACCTCTTGAAACAGTTGAACATCAACCATTTCCTTTTGGTACAGTGACTCTGTATATTCCTTCCATCTTTTTTGATGGCTTTCTGCATCATTCAATATTTTGCCCATTGTTGTTCAATGTCGTCAAGTTGATTCCAAACCATAGCAACCCTGTATAGGGTTTCCAAGGAGCAGCTGGTGAACTTGAACTACCTCTTTGCAGTTCAAACAACTTTGCAGTATATGACGCATTAGCCCACAGCGCCACACCAGGACTCCATTTTGCCCATAGAATCCTTCAATATTGCCAGTTGAGGCTTGAATATTTTCAGTTCCTTTAGCTTGAGAAATGCTGAGTGTGTTCTTCCCTTCTGGTTTTTAACTCCAGGTCTTTGCACATTTCATTATAATATTTGACTTTGTCTTCGCGATCTGCCCTTTGAAATTTTCTATTCAGCTTTTTACGTCCTCATGTCTTCCATTTGCTTTAGCATCTCTGTGCTGGAGAGAAAGTTTCAGAGTCTTTTCTGACATCCATTTTGGTCTATTTTTCTTTCTTGTCTTCCTTTATGATGAACTTGATCATACAGGAAGGGTCTAATGTATCAAATCTGTACTTCAGATGATTTTCTAAATTCAGGTGGGATATGGTCAAGGTCATATTTTGACTCTTGTGGACTTGTTTAAATTTTCTTCAGCTTGGGCCTGAACTAGCATAGGAGATGTTGATGGTCTGTTCCACAGATTGTCGTGGCCTTGTTTTGGCTGATGATATGGAGCTTTTCCACTGTCTCTTTCTACAGATGTAGTTAGTTTGATTTCTGTGTATTCCAGCTGGTGAGTCATCTTTTTTGCTGTTTAAAAAAGGTATTGGCAATGAAGAAGTCATTGGTCATACAAAATTCTATCATGTGATCTCTAGCATCATTTCTATCACCCAGGCCACATTTTCCAACAATTGATCTTTCCTGTTTGTTTCCAACCTTTGCATTCCTTTCGCCAATAATGATCAATACATCTTGATGGCATATTTTATTACAGCCTAGGAACCCTTTGGGGCAGGTCTACTTTGTCCTTTTGACACTTCGCAGTGGGTGTGTCAGGGCACAGCCACTGCCACTGAATGGTCGATGCATCAACCCGCCAGGACACAGCACAACGGCCCCTTAGGGTTTCCAGGACTGTAAATCTTCACTGGGGCAGACTGCCTCATCTTTCTCTTGCTGAGTGGCTGGTGGGTTCGAACCACCGACCTGTGGTTTGCAGCTCAACGCCTAACCCAGAGTGCTACCAGTGTGTCTGAATACACACGAGGGCCTCTATGAGAGGCAGTGATAGGGACCAGGGTTTATTTTTATTTTATTAAAAAAAAACCTTTTAATTGTGAATTGAGTGAAGTTTTACAGAGCAAATCATCAGTTTTACATTCACCAAAGTATATATTTTGCTAATTTAAACAATTTAATGCATATATTCTTTTTTCTTTTGGTTTTTATTGTGACTTGAGTGAAAGTTTATAGGGCAGATCATCTGTTTTACATTCAATAAATCGTATAACTTGTTTCAGCTCAATTTAAACAACCAAAGGGCAAAGGGCA
>NW_006408519.1:50161505-50163378 GCF_000296735.1 Chrysochloris asiatica
GTAAGATTAACTACTCCCCCGTTTTTGTTACAAAACTTCTACCTTTACAATTGTGACAGTCGCAATTAGTCATGATGACAGTTACTCACTATTGAATCATAAGAATCTTATCCCTATCTCTTTTCACCACACCCATCTAGACAAGATACAAACTATTCAGCGGGGTCTCTTTCTTCCCCCACACACTCTTAAAACTAAACTCCCTCTTGAAACCTTGTAAACCAGTCCCTTCATTCCTCCATCACCCCCTCATTTTAGGTAGCCAATGTCTAAGTTGCCTGTCCCTATGCACCCTCTGTATGGAGGGGATAGCATTGATTCAGGGTTTATTTTTAAGCTCTGTGCTAATTATTTGCTTTACCCCCTTCCTTTTCCAGTTCCGAATTTTTCCACTAAGTCAACCTATACATTCAAGATCCCAGAAATCCACTTTCCCCTGGTGGCACAGTGTGTTCACATTTACTACACGGACTTCGTTGAGCTGCTGACCAAAGCCATGAGCCTCCTGGGCCCTGACCACTCGGTGCTGCTGGCCCGCTACTTCTACCTCCGAGGGCTCATCCATCTGACTCAGGGGAAGCTGCTCAGTGCCCTCTTGGACTTCCAAAGCCTGTACAAGACGGACATCAGGATTTTCCCTGCTGACCTGGTGAAGCGGACAGTGGCGTCCATGTCCGCCCCTGAGCGGGCCCAGACTGAGCGGACCCCTGAGCTGAAAAGGCTCATCCATGAGGTTGTGGACAAGCCCGGGGAGGTGGCCAAGTCAGACGACCATGTGAAGAAATTCGAGCTGCCCAGGAAACACATGCAGCTGGAGGACTTTGTGAAGCACGTTCAGGAGTCGGGGCTCGTGAAGGACACTAGCACCATCCACTGCCTGTTTGAGGCGCTGACTGTAGGTAAGGAGGGAGCAGGGTGTGCCTGTGAGGTAGCTCGGACTGGGGCCTGCGTTTATATACAAGGCAGAGTCCAGACGGACTGCCAGTGCACATCATACATGTGCGAGCTCATTGCAAACAAAACTTGTTTCAACATGTCTCTGTGACCAGCGGAGGGCTACAGACAGGCTCTCGATCACACACTTGTCCTTGTCTCATTAGTGGACTGTGTACTGAAAGGTCAGCAGTTCAGACCCACCACCAGCCGCTCCTCAGAAACTCTGTACAAGGTTGCTATGAGTTGGAACTGACTCGACAGCATTTAACAACAAGTCTTGTTAGGTTGTCTTCAAAAAAGGGTCCAATTAAAACTGACTTCTGAGGGGATCTGCTGAGCCAGATCAGCTAAGGGGTCATGATGACAGGTTTTGGGGGGACCCTAAAGGGGTCATCTTGATAAATTTTCTTGAAGGACACAGGATGACCACAAGGACTTACTAGGAAGAAGTTTTCAGAAAATGGAAAACTGCATTGGTGAGAAAAAGGCCTGGGAAGTTGGACTGAGGGATTGTTTCCGTCATCCGGAAACTTGACCCCATCCATCCTATAGCCCCAATCGGTTCTCTAGACTTCTTTTCGCTCCTCAAACTCAAGGAACATTGAAAAGGAACAGGATTTGAGCCCCTCAGGGATGACCCAACTGCTGTTGGAGGTGGTGTACGTGTGGAAGGGTTCAGAATGAGAGATGGGTACCCAACCTTCAGAACGGTGTCCACCTTGATGGGGAGGGGGTGCTGGGCTGAGAAACAACAGCTTCCCATTCTGATACTTTCATTTAAGGTGAATGTGGGTTTTTAGCAATGCTTTTTTTTTTTTTTTTATCATTTAAACAGATGGTTGACTTTTTTTTTTTTAATGTTTTATTGTGAATTATATGGTAGTTTACATGAGAGAACTTTAGTTTTACATTCATTCCATCGTATATCATCTCATTG
>NW_006408519.1:50165102-50169151 GCF_000296735.1 Chrysochloris asiatica
ACTTCCAGGAAGCAGGAAGACACGGTCACGTGTTCTTACATGTGCTGTGACTCTTCCTGTGTGGCAAAGTCATTTAATTAAGATCAGTTCCCCTTACCCACAGATTCCGTATTTGGGCATTCAGCACCTCACTGAAATCTGTAATCAGTGTTGGTCATTTATGAGCATGCTCAGAGCTCTGCTAACTTGTGTCCTTTTGTGGCATGTCCAGCACCACACTTTTCGAGCCTTTTGCTGGTAGTTTTGCTGTTTCTAGAGGCCCTCTTCCCACGCCCAGGATGGCTGTGATGTGCCTTGTAGATGAGCTTGGCTCAGATGCATTACAGCTGCTGACTGTGAGCTCCTTGTTCAGGAATCAACGGCAGATACTTAGTGAGGCGCCTTAGTTCTCTCGTTCTGCCAGCCCAGAAACATCACAAGGGAGGACTTTAACAAACAGACATTTCATCTCTCACAGTTTAGGAGGCCAGAAGTCTGAAGTCAGGGCATTGGCCGTAAAGAAAGGTCCTTGTTACCTTTCAGCACCTGTGGGATCAGCATTCCTTGGTGATCTCTGTGTGTCTTGGCATCAGTCTTCCCTGGACCCAGTGCAGGGACGTTGGGTCCAAAGGACTCCCTCCCTCCGGAAGCTTTTTCTAGGTGGCCAAAGCTCTTCTCTCTCCTTTTATCTTTGTAAGATGAAAAACGCTGCAGGCCACACCCCTGAGGAAGCTTCCTTTCGGCTGATTGGCTGCTCACAGTAGATTTCCTAGTGATGTGATTACATTATGCTACATGTCACCATGAGGGAACGTCAGCCCAGCTGACACGTATTTTGGGGGGAACACAGTTCTATCCAGGACAGCGCCTATAAAAAGACACTGCAGACTAGGTTGCATGTTGGTCACTTGACAAGGGCTGTGTGACCAGAGGCTCCCAGGAGCCTGTCCCAGATTTCCTTGGAGCAGTGGCTCTGTGTGGACTGGACCCCCGTGAGTTTTGGGAATCGCTGTCTGTTCTTTGGCTGCAGTTGGCTGAGCTGAAGATGGTCCCAGGGCAGTTCCTCCCGAGTCACCAGCGTACGCTACGCTTTGAGCTGTGATAACTAGCCACCCAGTTAGCAGCGTGGTGGAACCCATGTTCCGGGAACGTCTCGGCGGCAGTCCATGCCCCCTGACTGTGGTGGGCTGATGGGTGGCCTGAATGTGCGAGCTGCTTGGGACCCTGGTGTGTGTGGCCAGGGTGGGCTTGTGAGGTCCCAGGTGTGTTCATAGCCCTGGGGTCACTCTTGTGTCCCCTGCAGCCCTGGAGGGGTGGTGTTCACAGACCAGTTGGGTGGGGATGGTACTTCCCAGTGGCCTAAGGCTTCTTCTGTTTCTGGTCTCCCTGTGGGGCCTCTGGGATCTGAGCCCCTCTGCTCAGAGACCAGACCCTTCCTATCATTTTTTAGCCCCACTCTGCCCTCTCCTGGCGTGAAGTGGCATTGCAGGCTCCTGGTGACACCTCACCCCAACACTCCCCGGGGTGAAGGTCTGTCCACACTTGCCCTCTCTCTGTGTCTACAGGCACCAAATACCGAGTGTTATGTTTAATTAAGACGGCAAACACTTTTGGCTAAAAGTTGATCACTGTAAACCATGAGGAGTCTAAACCAGTATTGCAGAGATACTGTGAGTTAATGCTTCCGACACATAAGTAAAGTGATTCATGGGGATTTTTACATAAAGTGATGTTGATGCTAGACTAGTCTCTTAAGGAACCTTGGTGGCGCTGCTCCACACTAGAAAGATGAGACTGTCTGCTCCGTAAAGATACTTTGTTATTAAGTGTTGAGTGGGTTCCAACTCATAGGGACCCTGTGTAGGTTTCTGAGGAGCAGTTGAGGGTTTGAACCACCGGCCTCGTGGTTAGCAGTCCAGTGCTTGTCCCACAGTGCCACGCCATATAGCTCTGCATCCTAGGAAACCCTATGGAGCGGTTCTACTCAGACTGTAGGGTCCTTGTGAGTCGGAATCGAGTGGCTAGATGGCAGAGGTCTGGGCATGATGTGTGTGTTTGAAGTACCGTGAGAATGACCAAAATGGGACGCAGAGACCCAGAATGCAGGCTGTCGGGAAAATGGTGCTGGTGGATTTGCTCGCCTGCCGGATGGCTACCAGCCTTCAATCTGCAAAAAACTCAGTATCTGCAAAGTGGAATACCTGGTTTGCCAGGCTGCAAAGAAAAAACCAAAACGGAGTCCCACCCAATCCTGCCACCTGGTGGTGATTTCATGTAAACACAGGGTGTTGCTGGCGGAGATTTTCTGGGCTCTGGTCTTGGCTCTGGCAGTACCAGCAAGGGATTCGTAGTGTTCACGCATCACCCACTGTCCAGGGGTGGAGGTGAGGCTGTGATAGCAGACCCCAGGAAGCTGTCAGTGTTGACCCTGCTTACTGGACTCAGAGTAGGGACTGAGGCTGCCCCCACACCTGTGGTCTTTTGGAGTGGGGCGAACAGGCAGGCTGACAGGTTAAACACATAGCAGTTTGGGGCTGGGTGGGGGTGCCTACCTGGCCCCTGGGCCCACTCTGCTGCTCACTGGCCTGTAAGCAAGTGTTTGCTTCTCTGTGCCCCAGTTTTCTAGGAGTGCATGAGTCCAGCTCTAGCACACCTCCCTCTAAGAGGTTGTTGGCAGGGAGATGAGCTGTCTCACCTGGGGCTTTGAGGATGAGTGAGAGTTTTCTGGGCTGAGTGGTCAGGAGGGATGTGTACAGAGACCTGTTTAAATCAAACCTGCTGGCGTTGGGTCAGTCCCGGCTCCAAGTGACCCTGTGGGAAAGTAGTCTCGGCCTGCAGAGACCCTGTGGTTTTCAAGGCTGAAATCTTTACAGAAGTGGATTGCTTCATCTATCACACACAGAGCATCTGGTGGGCTTGAACTTCCAACTTTGCAGTTAGCAGCTGAGTGCTCTGCCACTGTATCACTAGGGTTGCTCTAACGGCCTGTTTGTTGTTGAGCCGTCTCTAGTCAGTTCCGACTCATTGCAGCCCTGTGTAGGGTTTCTGAGGAGCTGCTGGTGACTGGTGGGTTTGAACCACTGGCCATTTGGTTAGCAGTCCAGTGCTTATCCTACAGCGCCTCACCAGGACTCCTATGGCCTGTTAGGAGCTGCACAATGGTAGCAGTATCACCACACCCCGTGTAACTTCAGAGGGGAGAAGGAGACTGCATCAGCCGCAGATTGACTTCCATATGGTACTGTTCGTCCACCTCGTGACCAACACTTGACACCAGCTGTGCCTCCCACGGCACCCTCTACTCCTCTTGGGGCCCATAACTCATGGCAGTGGCCACAAAGAGCTCGCAGACCAGACTCGTGACTGTGGGCTTTACTAGGAAGTGACAAGGTCAGGGGCGATTCAGGATATAGGTTCTCATGCAGGGCGGCCGCTGAGCTGTGCCCAGTCAGACCTGGTTCTCTGCCCTCAGTCCTTGGAACGTGCTTCCAGCTCTTGGCCCTCAGCCCTAGTTCCTGGCTCTCAGTTCTCACTGGGCCTGGCTTCTGCTTGGGCAAGCATTAATGAAGCTCTCTAGCTCCTCTGGTAAATGCTTGGAGGCATCTCTCTCCAGCAGGAAACCTCCTACCCGAAAGGGCTCAGCAGTCTCACCCAGTGTATCAGCATTCCCGTTGTGGCCGCCCCCAGTGCCGTTCTGCGCTGGTCTCTTGGTTCTGCTGCCCCCGACGGACTCTGCCATGCTGCCTTCCAGTGTCTCAGTTCCTCTGTCGGCCTCCTGGGTCTGGGAGGTTCTCATCACAGGGGCCCCAGATCCACGAGGTGTGCTTCGCTCCTGCTTCTTCCTGATGTAGTGAGGTTTCCCACCCCCTGGGATTGCTTTTCTTTTAAGTCTAGCAGGATGACAAAGCGAATCAGTGCCCTTGTTAGAGTTCCATACACCTTACCTGCATGGCCCCCCCCCACGTGTTCCATGCACCTTACCTGCATGCCCCCCCCACGTGTTCCATACACCTTACCTGCATGGCCCTACCCCCACGTGTTCCATGCACCTGCCTGCATGGCCATACCCC
>NW_006408519.1:50169393-50202158 GCF_000296735.1 Chrysochloris asiatica
TACCCCCACATGTGTTCCATACACCTTACCTGCATGCCCCCCCATGTGTTCCATGCACCTGTCTGCATGGCCATACCCCCACATGTTTTCCATACACCTTACCTGCATGCCCCCCCCACGTGTTCCATGCACCTGCCTGCATGGCCATACACCCACATGTGTTCCATACACCTTACCTGCATGCCCCCCACACATGTTCCATGCACCTGTCTGCATGGCCATACCCCTACATGTGTTCCATACACCTTACCTCCATGCCCCCCCCACGTGTTCCATGTACCTGTCTGCATGCCCCCCCA
The DNA here is from genome assembly GCF_000296735.1 of Chrysochloris asiatica. Lineage (NCBI taxonomy): Eukaryota > Metazoa > Chordata > Mammalia > Afrosoricida > Chrysochloridae > Chrysochloris > Chrysochloris asiatica. The sequence continues at coordinate 50,169,693 of NW_006408519.1, forward strand.
CATGTTCCATACACCTTACCTGCATGCCCCCCCACACGTGTTCCATGCACCTGTCTGCATGGCCCTACTCCCACATGTGTTCCATACACCTTAGCTGCATTAGCAGACTGTCCCATCCCCATAGTGGGCCACAAGCTCTTTATTCGCACAGTCCCCTCGGTCGTTCTCTAGCGGTTACAAGGCCAAGGTGAGAAGAGTCATACATTACCCAGACGTACTGCAAGCACCTGTTGGATCTCAGGTCCTCCGGTCTGAAGAGGAAGGCGAGAGGCTTGTAGGCACCCAGCTTTGGGGGCCTGGGGGACTGGCATGGATGGGAACCGTGGTGTGTTTGAAGGAGGGGGTGCAGACACTGCTTGGCATTTTAGAAAAGCCTTGTTGGATGCTGTCTGCTGCCTTGCCCATGTGACTACGATTGTGTAGGTGAACAGAGCCCTTGAAGACATGCTTACTTTCTCTTCTTCCAAACCAAGAACACCAGAAACAGATCAACCCAGAAACGTTCAGAGACTTGTACAACTGCTGGAAGGAGACGGAAGCCGAGGCGCAGGAGGTCAGCCTGCCCGCGGCAGTGATGGGGCACCTGGACAAGAACGAGTGTGTCTACAAGCTGTCCAGCTCCGTCAAGACCACCTGTGGCGTCGGCAAGATTGCCATGACGCAGAAGCGCCTGTTCCTGCTTACCGAAGGGAGACCCGGCTACGTGGAGATCTCCACCTTCCGGAACATCGAGGTGAGGGTGATAGCTGGGGGCCTGGGACTCTCCTGGGGCTGACCACCTGGGACTGACCACTTAGGACTCACTGGGGGCCAACCACCTGGACTCTACCGACTATGGACCCCCCCCACAAGGCACTCACCTGCCAAACCCCAGTATCCTCACCATAGTAGTGGTTGGTGCTAGGACTTGTTCGTAGGATTGCTGTGTAAAATGCTCAGACTCCAAGGGTCCCTCCATCCCCGAGTCTCTGGGAGGGGAGAAACAGAAGCAAAGCAGGCAGGTGTGTTCCTGACCTTCCAAGGAGAGAAAACGGGAGCTCGTCCTAAGCCACTGGCGGAGAAACTGCCGTGTGCCAGCGCACAGTTTCTGACTTTCCCGGCTGGCCTAGCTGTTAATTTTAGAGCACTGTGAATACCTGTTAATGAGTTGTTTAATTAATTGTTGTTGTTAGGTGCTGTTGAGTTGGTTCCAACTTACAGTGACCCTACATTAACAACAGAATGGAACATGGCATGCCGGCCCTGCTCCATCCTCATGTGGAGTCATCGTTACGTTTAAGCCCTTGGTTACTGCTCTTGTCTCCGTCTCATGGAATGTCCCCCTCTTTCCCCTGACCGTCCACTTTACCAAGCTGGATGTCTTTCTCCAGAGGGCCCTGGTTAAGCATAACCCACCAGTTGCTCCATGAGAGAAAGATCAGGTGGTCTGCTACGTAAAGATGAAAGCTTGGAAGCCCAATGGCAGGTCCACACTCACAACCGACTCAATGGCTCCTAACAACGTACCTTTAAAGCAGCCATTTCCCAGTTGAGACATTTTGAATTTCGGTCTTGATTCACCTGCTACTTTACATTTTCCCAGATTTAAGGGGAATGTGAGAGAGACACATTAGATAGCGCTAATATTTTGTATAATCATCAAATGCATATACATAGGAGTCCAGGGATAAGACCTCAGCTACCACCCGGGGTAAGGGCCCACCACGCCTCCCTCCGCCCCTTCACCTCTGTCCACAGAAAGAGCAATAGCTGAGGGTGCGGAAGATGAAGCATCTTCGTGCGGAGGAAGAACCCACCTGGGTGGGTTTCTGTGGTCACATTCCAGGCCCCAGAGCCCCCATGACTCCCAGGGGCCTGCAGCCTCTGACCTTCTTCATTTAGGGTCTCCCTTCCAAGCGTCCAGCCCTCCAGCCTTGACCTCACTCCCCACCCTGACTGTCCTCTGGGCTGGTCCCCAGGGCTCCTGGCCATACCCTGTTTGCCCCTTCACCCTTTGTGTTAGCACATGAGCCCGAGCTGACCCCTTTGGACCATTCCGGCTCCTTCCAGACCATTCTGCACCACCCCTTTCAGAACCCGAGAACCATTGGGACGCATGACCTTTAGCATGTGCTAGCCCCCCCACCCCCCTTTAATCTCAGACACTCCTTGACTGTTTCTCTCCGGAATTGAAATGTTTTTATGTGTGTGTGGTGTTACTGAACCTGTTCTGTTTCTGCCTTTACAGGAAGTCAAAAATACCACAGTAGTGTTCCTGCTCCTGAGAATCCCCACTTTAAAAATTAAAACGGTGTCCAGAAGAGAAGTCTTTGAAGCAAACCTTAAAACAGAGTGTGACCTGTGGTACCTCATGGTGAAGGAGATGTGGGCCGGGAAGAAGCTGGCAGATGACCACAAGGTCTGAGAACCGGGGCTGGCACCCCAGGCTGGCTTCATTGTACACAGGTCCTTGTAATGCTCACACTTAGGACGTGGTTCCCTAAGTAGAGCAGGTGGGTTAGCTTAGGTCTCCTCACAGCCCTCGGGAGTGACATGGTTAGATGTCACATGGAAGGCCTTGTGGTCTGAGGAGGTGAGCATGCTTAGTGAGCCAGAGGGTGGTATGCGAGACCTGAGGACCACTGGCCACGTTCTGGGGAGGGGAGGAGTGGAGCTGGGCAGGTAGACTGTCCATCTGACAGCTCTGAGTTGGGCATTTCGGCCATACCTGTTGGGAATAAACTAACTTTGCAGGAGGAGGGTGTGGTGGAGCAGGCAGAGGGCAGGGTTCCTTCCACAAAGTACTGGGAACGCCCTCGGATTGGTATGTTTCGTTAACATTGGGCAGAGCTGAAGGCCTTGTCAACAGATAGAGGCGAGCCATGCAAAGTAAGACAGGAGCCCCCTTAGAAAAACAGGTGAAGACTGAGACTAGGCCAGCTGTGAGAGGGGTGAGAGTAAAGACCACCAGTGCCCCATTCATAACCAGAGAAATGCACACTAAAAAAATGCTGGTCCCGTTGGCAAACATGAGAAGCAATAGACTGTCCCGAGCAGAGCGGCGGCTACTGGGATGGTGAGCTCTCAGTTAGTGGACAGGTTCAAGGTCAGGAGCATTGGAGTGGACTAGCCATTGGATTTGACTGCCCAGAACCCTTCCCCTGTACTTAGCACTATCAGTGGACTTAGACGGAGGCCTGCAGGCTGTGGGCAGCTCTGGTTAAGTCACGTTTTATCGGGGACACAGCCAGCTCGCTGCTCTCTGATGGGACGTCTGGGGCAGCTCTTGTGCTACAATGCAGAGCTCCACAGTCGAACAGAACCCCGGGGCCCCCGAAGCCTGTAGTACTTTCTGCCCGACTCCCCCTGGTGTGATGTCGTTGTCCTTGTTGGCAACAACTCATAGCGACCCTGTACGGGGTTTCTGAGGCTGTAAATCTTTGTGGGAACAGAAAGCCTCATCTTTCTCCCTCAGAGTGAGAGTCTGCTAGTCTGTAGTCCAGTGCTTACCCTACAAAGCCACCACACTCCCTGACTCTTAGTGTAAGTGATTCATAATTGTTTTAATGAGGGAGTCAAGAAAACCCGCGTGACAGCAAACCCCAAGTTAGCCTTCATCCACACTGTTTCATGTTGCTTTGAGAAAACTCGTCTTTAAAAGTAGTGTTTTATGCAACATGGCAAAGCCTTGTGACGAAGTGATTTTAGGGCGTTGTGTTGAAATGATTGTACTTCTCACTTAGGACCCTCAGTACATCCAGCAAGCACTGACCAATGTGCTGCTGATGGATGCTGTGGTCGGCACGTTGCAGTCTTCCAGCGCCATCCAGGCTGCCTCCAAGCTGTCTTATTTTGACAAGATGAAGAATGAAAGTAAGACAGACTTGGGTGTCCCCTGGCCATGTGGTCCCCAATAAGGCTTCACTGATTTTATCTGGCTGACAGTGACGGTGATTTTAGCAAGTAGAACCAGTCCCTGGTGTCACGGTTTCTCCCTGTGTAGATTGTTTTCTGAAGTCTAGGAAATAGTCAGGCAGAAGAATAAGGCTGGGCATCATTTTAGCTACTTTACTTTGTTTCCATTTTTAAATGACCCCCTGAGCCAATTACCTTGTGGTTTGCATAAACAAAGTAACCATGACAGGACCTCAAACTCCAACCCACTTGCTGTCCAGGGGACCCTGACTCACAGCACCCCTCTGTGTTGCGGAACAGAACTGACCGTAGGGTTTTCTTGTCTGTGATCTTTATGAGAGCCGATGGCCACGCCTTTCTTCCACGGCTCCGCTGGGTGGGTTTGAACCACCAACCTTTTGGTTAATAACCAAGTACAGAATGTTTGTACCACTAGGACCTTGAAGATTTGTATTCTTAACGTAAGTTCACGCAGTTAGCATCATTCATTACATGGAGTGAAACCAGCGAATTGGTTTATAAAATTATGAAACATGAATGAACAAAGTAGCAAAACAAATTAAAAAAAAAAAAGTTTGGTTGTGTGTGTGGCATTGTTGCCCTGTGTTGCCTCTGGATTAGAAAGCGCAAACCCACTAGATGCTGCTTCATTTTGGTTCATGTTCCTCCCAAACTGACACCTGGTGCTCAGAGTCCTGTGTCCCCTCTCCGAAGCCTCGGTCACAGTTGGGGTGGTCAGGGCCTGCACGGAGGGGCGTGAGGAGGGAGCCCACCGTAGGAAGAGTCAAGTAGACTCTGCGTGCCAACTGTTTACATCCTACAGCCAGATCTGTCTGATGCCACTAGTCAAGCCTCAGTTCCTCTGTAAACAGTTTACAGCCTCCTGGTGATGCATAGATGAGTGGTCACCCGTCACTGCCCACTGTGTCCCCCCATGGCAGTGGGGGGAGGGGGGCGGTCCTCCACGAAAACGCCCGCTAACAAGATGAGACAAACTTTCTCACGTGTCTGTCCACTGAGGTGGGCACCTGACTGAGGCCTTGGCTGAAGTCTGTAGTTGTGGCTTCCTCCCGGTTCCCTGGTATCTGGTCGATGAGGTCGATGTCCTGGTCGACCTCCCCAGATCCAGTGTCTTCAGCAAACCTTATAGTGGTTTTGCAGGTCAGTTTGGGGGAGAGCAGTGTCATCCCCTCCCAGTGCTGTGAGGGGGATGGGAGACGGAGGGCTGGGTCATGGCCAGGAGGACAGGTTATCAATGCCCAGCAGAGGGGACCATGGCAGAGTGATTGCGGAGAGGGGGAGGTTTAAGGCCTGGTCTCGGTAAGGGAGGAGGCCGGGGTGTATCTGGCCACAGTTTTGGTTGTCAACAACTAGAAGGTAGCTGCTAGAAACTAAGGCACCCTGGGACACAAAGGTTGGCAGTTCGAATCCACGTAGCGGCTCCACTGAAGAAAGACCGGGCAGTCAGCTCCAGCAGATGGAAGCCTGGGAAATCCTGTCCTGTGGGGTCTCTGTGAGACCCTGTAGGGCATTTCTACCCTGTCCTATGGAGTCACCGTAAGTTAGAAGCGACTCGATGGTACCCAGCAGGCATCTCTTATGGGTGAGGCCTGGGGTGCTGATCCTGGGGGGCACAGGGTAGTTACTGTTGCCACAGGAGAGCATTACAGGTGGACCTTGAAGAGATCGTGGGTTCAGGTCCAGACCACCGCTGAAAAGCAAATGTCACAAAGTGACATAGAAAAGCCATTTACACCATCTGGAGTTCATGCAGTAGCCAGTTGTAAGTGCCGACACGTCGGTGCCGACTCGTGGAGACCCAGTATAGGAGCTGTGAGGAGTAGTGAGTGGGTTCCAACTGCTGACCAGTTTTTACCCGGAGCACCAGCACTCTAAGTATACAGCAGCAGGGTGAAAAAGCTTGAAATATTGGGGAAAAGACCAGAAAAGGTCAGAGAGACACGCAGAGAGCACAGGCTGGACTCAGGGTGGCTGCCGACCTTCAGTTTGTTAGAACCCTGAGAACCAAGTCTGGTTAGAGGACAGACCTCGGTGCGAGCGGGGCTGTGTTTGGAGCAAAGCTCTCCGGTGCCTCATCCTTTTGCTGAACGAAGACGTCTGCCCACGAGGGACTATAACACCTGGCTTCCAGCTCCCGCTTCACGTGTCTCAAGTTTTGAAGTTTCACCTGAAAGTTAATATCCTACAAAATGCAGACATTATGAGGCCATGGAGTAAAATCAATTTCATTGTGTCACATAAACAAAGGCGTCCTGGTGTGGCGCTGTAGGTAGGATATGCCCTCTAACTGCGAGGTCAGTTTGAGCCGAAAAGTCAGCAGTTCAAACCCACCAGCTGCTCCTCGGAAACCCTCGACGGCACTCAACAACAAGTAAAGTAATAGGCCTGGTGATGCAGAAGGTAAGTACTCAGCTGCTAATCCAGAGTCAGGGGTTCAGGCCCACCCAGCGCCTTCACAGAACAAAAGCCCGGTGGTCTAACCCCATAGAGATGGCAGCCTTGGAAAGCTGGTGGGCAGCTTGAGTGGCCTACAGGGGTGCAGTGGGCAGCAGCGACTAGAGGAAATGAGAACAGTAGTAAAGGATTTTCAAATGGCTTACCTTCCAGTGCCCATGGCTGTTCCAACAACCACCTTGGAGACTCTGAAACACAAGATTAACCCTTCAGCAGGGGAGACTCAGCCTCAAGCCATTGACGTCCTGCTGTACACGCCAGGTAAGAAGGCTGCTTCCTTAGAAAGGGCCTGCTGCTGAGTGTCCACTGAGTGAGAGAGGTCACTGGGACCCGGCGTGTTTGTGTTTCCTGAGGAGAGGCCCTGTGTGGCATAGTGGGTGCTGTCTGGGGGCCCGTGAGAGGCTCAGAAACGGGGTCACCCCTCCATTTGTACGGCAGTTCTGGGTGCACGGAGCACGTCCAGTCATGTCATCCCGCACTGCGGTTATGATTTAATCTGTTCCTGTTATCACTGCGATACTCTGATTTCATTGTCTTAGAAACTCTACCGGCATCTTCCGCTGACTGACCCGATCCTGCGACCGTAGGAGCCTCCATTCGGTTTTGTCTCATGAGACGGCAGTCTTGTAGCTCGCCACGAGTTGCGTTAGGATGATGAGGGGAAACCATAGGTGTTGGCAGGTGTCTACTTACAGACAAGGGCTCTGTTGTGCTGATGGTTTGTAACTGTCAAAACCCCTTTAATTCCGAGTGTAGAGTCTTGGGGCAGGCAAGGGTGGGCCAGAGGCTCTGTAGTGTTGGAAAACAAAGACACTTCATTCTAGACAGAAAAAGAACTGGAAAAATCCAGTGATGTTGTTCCAGTTCCTTCATTTCTGAAGTAATTAGCAGTAAGGTGCTGTAGGGAAGCACTGGGCTGCTCACCTCAAGGTTGGCAGTTCAAAACCATCAGCCCCTCCTAGGAAACCCTATACAGGGTCGCTGTGAGTCAGAACCCACACGACAATGCTTGACACCAACAACACTCATAGGAGGAGTCCTGGTGGCGCAGTGTTTAAGCACTCAGCTGCTAACTGACTGATGGCTGGACCCCATCATCTGCTCCGTGGGGAAACACTGAGGTGGTCTCTGTAATGACGACAGCCTTGGAAACCCTGTGGGGCACTTCTCCTCGGTTCCGTGCGGTCATGATGGGTGATTGGGCAATAGATTTGGCTTGGTTGTATCAGCATCGATGGACTCGTCATTCTCTTTTACTGCTATAAAATCGTGTTGTTGTATGCCATCAAGGTGGTTCTGATTCACAGTGACCCTGTATTGAGTTTCCAAGGGTGACTGGTGGGTTTGAACTGCTGACTTGGCAGTTACCAGCCCAGTGCTTTATACCACAGCGCCATGCCAGGGCCCATAAAACCATAAAACGTTTCCTAAACAAAACTATCAAACTATGAAGCTATTGTTTCTCCACATAGCTGCCATCTAGGTACATATGCTTTTTTAACAAAACTTTTTTATTGGAAGTGGTATGAAGGTTTACAGAGCAGATCTTCAGTTTTACGTCCAACAATTGAACACATTTTGTTTCATCTCGCTGATGGTGGTCCCTGCAAAGTGACATTCCACTCGCCCCAGTGTCCCCTGTTTCAACTCCTACCCTTGTGAACTGGGCTCTGGGAAATGCTGTCTTATTGATCTCAAGTGGTTGATAATTCTCCAATATTTGAGCCTCCCTAGTGTTCTTGAGTCCCTTGTAGATTTGTCTGTTGTTTGGCTGGAAATTGGGCTGTGAACGTCAGTTCAATTCCAGGTTTGAACTAAGGGCCAGACTTCCAGGTTCCACCAGTCTTTGACCAGTAAACCTCGTCTTTTTCATGATTTTGAGTTTTGTTCCATGTTTTTCTCTCACTCTCCCCAGGACCTTTTAATGTGATCATTTTCAGAGTAGTTGGTGGTAGCTGGGCACCTTCTAGTTCTGTCTCAGGGTCATGGACACTGATTTTTTTTTTTTTAAGGTTTTTATTGTGGATTGAGTGAAAGTTTTCAGGGCACATCATCGGTTTCACATTCAAACATTCATATACCTTGTTTCATTACATTGATTATAATCCCCTCCACATACCATCAGTTAACAGAGTTTCTCTCTATCCTCTTTAGCTTTTTTTTGGGAAAAACTTTGCCTTTTTGGAATTTACAGTCTCGGGTTTTAGGGAAGGTTTTACATTTATCTGTGGGTATCCAGGGCTCATGTATGGAATTACTAACCAGCATAACTGAATAATCAGATAAGGGACATTTTGCTATGTCTGCTAGATGGCTAAAGTCTGATCCTCAGAGCCTATGGTTTGGACGGTCAGCAACACTTGGGCCCACAGGGCCTTGAACTCCTGACCGGGTCTGCACGGTCTGCATCAGATTCCCCCTTATTTATTATTTGTTTAAGGGACGCTGCCTGTCTTAGGCGATGGACACTGATTTTTGACGCAGTCTCTTCACCCCTGTCCTCTGACAATTTAAACATGGAAGTTTTGCACTTCGTGTGGTAAAGAGAAGCTCGGTAGTAAAAGTCTGCCTGTAGCCGAGTTTTCCTTTCTTCACTGAACGCCCATAGGGTCTAGGAAGCAGAACCTTTCTTCTGATGATGCAGAGAAGATGCCATATTTTATCCTATTTGAGGCAGACCGCAGTGTACAAACCAAGGCTCCTGGGTTAATTGACTAGATTTCTTTTTCTTTACTGGTTATTTATGGTTTATAATTTTAAGAAAGTTTATTTTTATTTGGGATATACACAGCAAACCATACACCCATTGAACCATTTCTGCACGTCCAATTCAGTGGTGTTGAGGACATTCTTCAAGTCGTACCAGGAGCCTCCTTTTCCTTTTCTGAGTTCTTCCTCCTCCAGTAACATAAACTCTGTCCCCCGAGGCTCCTATGGAATCTTTCCAGTTGCTGTTGCCAATTTGAGCCAATACAGATAACAGTCCTGAAGGCAGACAGTCTTTTTATTGTGAAATGAGTGATGGTTTTACAGATGAACTCATCATCAGTATGACGTTCAACAAATCACACACTTGGTTTCATCTCAGTGATTGCAGTCCCCTCCCTGCCACCACGGGGACCCTGCTTCCTCCCTGGGATTCCTAGTTCCCGTCCACTCTCCTTCCCAGCCCTTCTCCACTTTGTTCTTAGGGAAATGTTGCCCTTTGGATCTGGAATGGTTGGAGCGTTGATGTTCCCCTCATCTACCTATCCACTGACGGGCTGGGGGTGCGTTCCGTTCCACACCTGAAGGGTGGCTGAGGGCCAGAGTCGTGGGCTCCTCCAGCCTCTGATCACTGTGTCTGTGGTTTTTATATAAATAATCTTGAGTTTTGTTCCATGATGTCTCCCACTCTGTCTGGGACCTTCTAATGTGGTCCCTTTCCGAGCAGTGGGTAGTGGTGGCTGGGCACTGTCTAGTTCTTCTGGTCTCAGAGTCGTAGGAGACTGGTGTTCTTGTGGTCCATGACTGATGTCAGGTGTCTTTACGTCTCGTCACTCTTCTTTCCTCTGCACGTGGAGAGACCGATAGTCGCACCTTGGATGGCCACTCATGAGCTTTCAAGATCCCAGATGTTAATCACTAAAGTTAGGATGTTTTGTGGACTAGGTGGGCATTGTCTTTGTGGAATATGTTATACCAGTTGACTGTGGTGTCCGCTGAGACTATAGTCCTGAACCCCCAGGCCCAGCATCTCATTGCCTAAAGGAGTTGTCACTTTGCCCCTGTATGCTTTGCCACATTCCTAGGTGTGTTTGCAGTAAGGCTAAATACCTGTGTACAAATACTTTCTGTCAAACCCTGATGTATTTGTGGGTGTACCCCCACACTCCCTCCCACACCCGTTCGTTCAGCCTGTGCACCTGTCTGTGTATCTACCTGGAGATCACTGGTGTTGCAAAGTTGTGTCTATAACACTATTTATCTCTATCCCCTTTAACCATTACATGCCTCCCAGTGTCTTCATTCTTCAAGGCAGATATTTTTGAAAATATATTTTGGTTTTAAGAAGACTCCAGGATTCATTTTTTGTTTAATGTTTTAGGATTATTTCAGGTCAGTAGTTTCAGAGCTCCATGCAGCATCCATGGTTCCAGAGGATCTAGATTCCATGCGAGTTGACATTCTGTTCTGTATCCACCCCTCTCCCCAGTTGATCAGGATTCTACAGAATCTTTGCTTAAAATCTTCCATTTGGTAGTCAGGCACCCTCGAGTTCTGGTCTCACGGCCGAGGAAGTGGCTGTTCATGGCTGTTCACGAGACTCATCACCACAACCAAGGCATCTTCCATCGAAGCCCCTGTCCAAATAAAGCCAAGTATTTGTAGATCCAGGTGACTTGTTTCTTAGTTTCCCTGACATCTGACTGGTACAGGATGGACTAGATACCTCAGACCAACTGATTGGACAAAGATTTAGTCAAATGATGGATTTAAATCCAGATAGATCCATCATTCGCTTCATGAATGGACTGAATGGCCCATTTGGAAGGCAGATTTGTTTTTTGCTACTTAGAAACAGAGGCACCCAAGCCCACCTGTATGAGGTCTTGGCTGCTTCCGCGTCTGTCTGGTTGGAGCCGGTGTGCATGCCGACTCTGAGCTCCGTGAGGGCAGCCCCAGAGTCCGGTTCCGGTTCTGCTCCCTGCTTTGTCTCCAGCCCACAGCACAGTGCTTGGGGCTGAGCAGGCGCCCAGCCCACAGGCCGCACCGGCTGACGTGGCACAAAGAAAGGTTCTCCTTCAAACATTTTCGGGTCCGTTTCTTCTCTAGGGCATCTTGACCCAGCGGAGAAGATTGCAGACGCACGTCCCAAGTTGTGGTGTGCGCTGAGTGAAGGCAAGGTGGTTGTATTCGACGCCTCCTCATGGACCATCCTCCAGCACTGCTTCAAAGTGGGAGCTTCGAAATTGGTGAGTACTCAGAAGACCACCCAATCCCCGCCATTTCTAGGGCTCCCAGGTTGAAGTGTGGCTTTTCATAAGCAAGCCCGCCCACCTGCGCATGACAGCGAGACACACATCCCCCCAGTGGTGCGCGGCCTCCGCAGATAGGTGTTTACTTCTCGTTGGGGTCTCTCAACTCAGTCTGTCCACGTTCTCTACCCTTCTCTCTTCTCCCTCCCTGCCTGCCTGTTCCCAACTTCAAGAAAATTGGCTGTGGCTGCTTTTGGCCACTCCTGCTTAAAGACTTGTTTTGTATTTTCAATTAAACTACGCTCTTCATAGTTCTTGTTCCTTTTAATTCATGAGTACGGTGCCATCCTACGTTGAAACTGCATTTATACTTTAAAATGCTTCCACATCGATCCAGTGGGCTTCATCCTGCTTGTTGTGGTTTGTAAACACGACTCTACTGCGTGTCTCACACCGCTTTTGTCAATTCCGCTTTTTACAGGGCGATGTTATTGACGGCAGGCAGAGAGATCGGTGTGCGGCCCTCCCTCAGTCCATGCGCCGGTTTCCACCACCATCCCCGTGCCTGGTTATCACTAAGACACTTTGGTCTCCATGCGTTTACCTTGCCTTGCCTTGTTATAGACGCGAGGTCATAGGATAACTGTCCTTTTGTGATTGGTCCGTTTCGTTCAGCACAATGCCTTCCAGCTCCATCCACACCCTAGCATGTATCAAGACTTCATTTCTCCCACTGGCTGAGTGGTGGTCCATTTTATGGATGGACCATGTTTCCATGATCCATTCATCTATTGATGGCATTTTGGTGGTTTCCATCTTTTGGCTGCTGTGGATAGGGTTGCCGCAGTGAATATTGGTGGACAAATCTTTCTTTGAGTCTTCAAGTCTTTGGGGTACATGCCTAGGAGTGGAATTGCTGGGTCGTATGGTAGCTCTGGTGTGGAGTCCTGGGTTAGCACTATAGTTCTGGCGTCCTGATGTGGCGCTGGAGACAGGGTCACTGTGACTTGGAAGTGACTTGACAGTATATAACAACAGCAGTATTTTCCGTTTTTGAGGAACCCCCACACTGTTCTCCACAGCATCTGTACCGTTCTCAGAGGAGCCCCCACACTGTTCTCCACAACATCTGTAACGTTTTCTGAGGAACCACCACTCTGTTCTCCACAACATCTGTAATGTTCTCTGAGGAACCACCACACTGTTCTCCACAACATCTGTACCGTTCTCAGAGGAACCCCCACACTGTTCTCCACAACATCTGTACCATTCTCAGAGGAACCCCCACACTGTTCTCCACATCTGTACCATTTTCTGAGGAACCCCCACACTGTTCTTCACAACATCTGTACCATTTTGCATTCCCACCAGCTGTGGCTAAGAGTTCTAATCTCCCCACATTCTCACCAACATTCATTTTCTGTTTTGTTTTGGTCTTAGCCATCCTAGTGGGAGTAGACTGGCCTCTCTCTGATGATAGATGATGCGTAGCGTCTTTTCACGTTCGATGGCCATTTGGCCTCTTTGGTAAAATGTCTGTTCAAGTCCTTTGTTCATTTAATGATTGGGTTATTTGTCTTTTCTGTTAGTAAATTGTCAAAAGTTTAATTTGTATTTTTGTTACTAGATTCATGTTGGATATATGGTTTCCAAATATAGTCTCCTACTTAGTAGCTTCTCTTTTCAGTTTTTTGGTATACTTTTTTTTTTTTTCAATGTTTTATTGTGAATTATGTGATAGTTTACATGGGAGAACATTAGTTTTACATTCATCCTATTGTATATCCTTTCATTGCTATGGTTACAGTCCCCTCCATGCATCAACAAGTCTGCTCCCCCCCGCCCCCCAGTCATCAGCACACAGCTCCTCTCCCTCTCTGTTTCTAAAGTCCCCAACAGCTCCATCTCAGGCATCACTGCTTCTCTGGGTAGGGTCCCGCTCTCTGCTCTTCTCCCTTGATGGTCCTAGGGACCTCTGCTCCTAGACTAAAAAGTTAATCACTCCCCTCCTTGCTACAAAAGTCTACCTTTACAATTCCAACCCTCACAAGCAGTCCTGATAACAATTATTCACTATTGTATCACAAGAGACCCATCCGCATTTCTGGTATACTCTTTTGATGAAAAAAAGTTCTTCCTTTTTTGGGGTCCCATTTATATATTTTTTAGTCTTTTGAGCTGGTGCTTTTGTTATTAGATGAGTCCATTGTTGAGTGCTAAGCCTGAATGTCGCCCCAGCTTGTCCTTCTAAGAGTTCGGTGGTTTCAGTTTGCATATTTAGGTCCTTAATCCATTTAGAATTTTTGTGTATGGTGTGAGCCCTCCCACTTGTTCTCTTCTTTCCACACTGTCTTAGCCATTCCATATAAAGTAGAGGGTTGCTGTTACTGTTTCTGTAAAAAAGAAAGGCTATTGAAGTTTTGATTGGGATTACATAAATTTATAGATTGCTTTGGATGTATTGACGTTGTAACAATATGTAGTCTTCCAATCCATGAACATGGAACATCTTTCCAATTATTTTAAGTCTTTTCTCTATTCCAGTAGTGTTTTGTAGTTTTCTTCACATCCCTGGCTAGCTGTACTCCTAGGTATTTTATTATTCTCTGAAGTGTGATCATAAATGGAATTGTTTTCCTAACTTCCTTTTCAGATTTCTCATTGCTGATTTTTGTTTGTTGATTGTGTGTCCTGCAACTTGGCTAAATGCTTCTGTTAGCTCTAGAACTCTCCAGGACTCTTGGGGACTTTCAGTATCTAGGATCACACCATCTGCGTAGAGAGAGATGACTTCTTTTTCAACGTGGGCATCTTTTCTTCGTTTCTCGTGTCATGTCGCTCTAGCTGGGACTTCTCACGCAGTATTGAGCAGAGTGAGGAGAACAGGGCATCCTTGTCTTGTTCTTGATTTTAGGGGAACTCTCAGTGCAATGCTGGCTGCTGGCTTCTCACTATGCCTCACAGCATCCGGAGGAATTTCCCGTCTGTCTAAAGCTTCTTTTGAGTTTTCGAGAAATGGTGTTGGCTTGTATCAAATGCTTTTTCTACATCTATAGTGATGACCATGTGATTCTATCCCCTTGTTCTAGTACATTGATTGATTTCCTAATACTGAACTCTCCTTGCATTCCTGGACTAAAGCCCACTTACTTGGTGTGTATGATCTGTCTAGTATACACTGAGTGAAAGGATGCTGGATTACATTTGTTAGTATTTTATCAGATACATTGTTGTGTCGTTTCCATGTTAGCTTCCATGTTAGCTTCATAGAATGAACAAGGGAATATTTCTTCCTGCTCTCTTTTGGAAAAGTTTAAACAGTGTTGGTACCAATTCTTTTTGGAGGGGTTGGTAGAATTCCCCAGTGCAACCATCTGGTCCAGGATGGGGGTTTTTTTGTTTTAAGTGAAAGTTTACAGGGCAGATCAACAGTTTTACATTCAACAAATCACACACTTTGTTTCATTACAATGATTATAATCCCCTCCATGTACCATGTACCTCCAGTTAACAGTATTTCTATTCAGTTTAGCCCTTTGTTTTGCCCCCAACACTCAGGCACATATAATAATTTAAGTCACCAAAGGGCACACTCTGCAAGCCTGCTGCCAGCTCTCAGTCCCTCTCTTCCCATGAATCTAGAGTCCTCAGCTGCTCCCTCACTCCATGTCCCCATTTCTGCCTCCGCCTCTGGTATCGTTGCTTTTCTGAATGGGGTCCCACATTCCACTTGTGCGCTTCTCCCTTGATGGTCCTAGGGTCCTTTGTTTCTGGACTGTAAGATTAACCACTCCCCTGTTTTTGTTACAAAACTTCTACCTTTACAATTGTGACAGTTACTATTAAATCATTAAGAATCTTATCCCCATCTCTTTTCACCACACCCATCTAGACAAGATGAAAACTATTCAGTGGGGACTCTTTCTCCAGGACATTTTTTGTTGGGAGGTTTTTGACCTTTAATTGATTGATGTCTCTCACTTTATGGGTCTATTGAGACTTTGTTTCCTCGGGGCAGGTTGTGTGCTTTTAAGAATTTGTCCATTCCACTTCGGTTACCCTGTTTGTTTCCATATAGTTATTCACTATTCTGTTCTAATTCTCTGTTTCTGTTGGATCATTTATAATGTCACCTCTTTCATACTTTCATCTTTTCAAAGTAGTAAGACATAGTGAATATCCAATGACAAAATAGGAACCATGATAGAATAAATGAAAATATTTTTTGCTTTTGACCAACTCCTACTATTCCCCCCACTCCAAAAAAATGCCCCAGGAGGAGAAATTTAATCATTCTTATTCTAAATAAAACTGAAAGTCTCTGCTACCCTCCCTCAAGTAGTCCAGAAAACATTTAGTTCTAACAGTGTTACCCCGGTTAGGTGAGAGCTTTTTAGCTTTTCACAGACTTGTTTTGTACCATTCAATAAGAAACTTGGATAATTGTCTCAAAACATTGTTGCCTCCTGGAAATTTGAAGTTCAAAGTTGTTTGTCTAAAGGAAAGGCTTTTTTAGGGTAATTCTGAGGTTAGCTATGTTTTGGAAAAATTAAATTGATGTCAATTTTTATAAACCCCTCTCCCCACTTGAGGATAAGGAATAATTAGCCACCACTGAAATGACTACATCTGGTGTAACCTTGTCTCCTGTCTCTCCAAGGGTGCAAAGTCGTGCCAGGTTTCTGCCGCTTGCTTTAGTGAACATGTCTGCGGCCCCCTTCTCTGACAGGTCCCCGCAGGTCCAGCCCGACCCCGTGTGGCCTAACCTCTCCTCTCTGAAATCTGTATTTAAAGTAGGGAGGCGGTTGGCGGTCAGGTGAGGAAGCCAGAGCACGCTGTCTCATCTATGAGACTTTTACAGCTCTTAAACATTTTAATCCTGAGTTACAATTTCAGAAAGTCTAAGCATGTTCTGTCACTGGCTTTGCTAAGCCAGAGGCTCTGAAACGTTCTCTGGCTCCCCAGCCTACGTGGTGTCTGCCTTTTTGACATTGACTCTGGCTTCCCGCTAGAACTGCATGGTGATGGCCGAGCAGAACCAGGTGTGGATTGGCTCCGAGGACTCTGTCATCTACATCATCAACATCCACAGCATGTCCTGCAACAAACAGCTCACTGACCACCGGGCCAGCGTGGTGGATTTGGTCATGTCAGATGGAGAGATGGCGCCCAGGTACCAGGGTGCTCCCAAGAGTGCTGCGGGGCAGGGCTCGGGGCCCAGAGGGAAGGGCCTCTCCTCTCCCCTGGAGTCAGATTTGTGTGAGGTCTAAGTTTGCAGCTGGCTCACTTACCATGCCCTAGTTCTCCCCCCACACCCACCCCCCATTTTTTTAAGTCACCTGTGGGCCAACAAACTCTGTTCTGGTCCCCAGGGCACGTCCCTCCCACCAGGCTTCCCCAGGGGCTCTCTTGGGTGTTTCCTGTATGTTGTGGTTTGGGGTCATTTTAAACCCACCTGAGTAACACAGGACAGTGTCCCCTGAGGTGAGAGTCAAAGAAAGGTGTTACCACTGAGTCGACCCTGACCCATGATGCCCCGGTGTGAGTCAGAGTGGCCTTTCCTGGAGCCCACAGGGTGTAGCCGGTTAACAGGCTCGGCTGCTCTCCTCAAGGTTGGAGGTTCAGGCCCACCCAGAAGGCACGATGATCTGCTTCCAGGAAAATCACCCTCTGGAAACCCTGAGGGGAAGTCAGACCCTTGGGTTGACACCAGGACGGCTGGCTTGTCCATGGTGCTCACCACCTGTGGTGTGGGGACTTTGTCTCGTGGTGACTTTGCACTGTGTGTTCACGTCCCCAGTGAGGTGTACTCCTGCAGCCGAGATGGCACAGTGCTGGCCTGGAACGTGAGCACGCTGCGGGTTACCAGCAGGTTCCAGGTGCCGGGACGAGCCCTGACTTCTGCCAGACTCCACCAGGGCCACCTGTGGTGCTGTAAGTCTGCCGCGTCTCCCGCCACAGTGGGGTTTCGGTGAGAGTCAGGTGTACCTGAGCATTCCTCGGGGTGCAGATGGGTCCTCAGATACCTCTTCCCTGGGACACTCAGCCCGCTATGCCCTTCCTTTCAGAGGGACCCACCCTACTCAGTAAGACTTACCCATGGAAAATGCCGTCGAGTCATTGCCAACTCAGAGCCTCCCTGAAGGGTTTCCAAAGGCTTCAGTGTGCATGGAAGCAGACCGCTGCTTTTTCCCTTGGAGCAGCGGATGGGTTTGAACCACCGACCTTTTGGAAAACCCTATCCCCCAAACAAAGCACCGAGTCTAGGGCTAGAACAGGTATCTGGGATATTGTTCTGTTCAACTCCAATACTGAACTAGAGATGAAAGCTCACCACACTGGCTAGATGCATTTATGCATTTCCAGTTCCTGCTTTTCAACTCTGATCCTTTTTCTGTTTCTTGCTGCTGACCCAGGTCCCCCCACCAACCCTTGGACTCATGGCCTGCCTGCCCCTCTGCTACCCCACCGTCCCTGGGGATGAACCCAGCTCAGTGTCCACCCCATCACTGCCCCACATGTGAGGGCTGGCCAAGGCATGTCCCCTCTGGTGTCAGGTTATTCCAACCGTCAGAGAGCAGCCGTGGTCCAGAAGTGTCAGTCCTTTTTCTAATCGAAGCACAAAGTACACGTTTAGAACGGGGGCATCCTTGTGAGATTCCTGCCCTAAATGATTGTTGGACTGTAAACAGAAAGGTCAGGGGTTCGAACCCAGCAGTCAGTGCCCTGTGGGGCCACTAAGAGGCGGGAATCTATGGACAGCAGCTGGTTTCTGTGAGTTGCCTGCGAGCTGATTGTGACTCCTGACACCCTATGTGCAGATTAGAACTGCTTCACGGGGCCTCAGGGCTGTGACCTTCTGGAAGCAGAGAGCCGGTCTCTTTCTTCAAGGCACCTCCGGGTGGGTTTGACCTGCCAGTTTTTTTTTTGGCTAGTGGTCCTTTTTCATCCTTTGTGCCACCCCAAAATCTCCACACACCTACTATGACGGTCATTTTGAGATTTCTCTTTTCTCCTCCCAGTGTACTGGGGTACATTTTTGTGTGGAAAATCAACTTAGCATTCTTGAAATAAGCCCTTGACTCGAACAGTGTAGTGACAGACCGTGTAGGAGATCTGTACATGCTACTTACTGATCCTGTACCTTTCTTTTCTCGTTACGTCCTGGTTGGGTTTTGGCATCCGAGTTCATGAAAAGTGGAATGAAAAAATCAGGGGATTTTTCCACCAACTTTTTAAAGCCTCCTTGGATACGTTGGTTATGAAGTGCTGTTGAGTTGGTTCAAACGCATAGTGACCCTGTATAAGGTTTCTGAGGAGCAGTTGGTGGGTTTGAACCACCTGACCTTGTGGTTAACCATGCTTACCCTATAGAGCTACACCAGGATGCCTCCAAATGGTCTATAGACAGATCTATAGATAGCGTGGATTACTGTTGGCTAGGGAGCCCTGGTGGTGCAGCAGTTAAAGCACTCAGCCGTTAGCATGAAGACTGATGCCTTGGGGCAGTTCTTGTCTGTCCCACGTACTGGACACTGGGTCTGCTTTGGCTTTCCCTGACGTCCCCAAGGACAGGGCCTGTGTCGGCTGTATCGCTGATGCGAACACTATAGCCTGAGCCCACCAGCTGCTGGGGCGCACAGTGAGCGCTGAGCCGTGCCTCACTACACCCGAGCTGGCGCTACTGTCTGCAGCTTCGATGGCACAAACAGTGAGCGCTGAGCGCACGGTGCCTCACTACACCCGAGCTGGCGCTACTGTCTGCAGCTTCGATGGCACACACAGTGAACACACTCAGCTCTGAGAGGGCACGCCTGGGTGCCCTCCATAGCCTTTCTGCAGACCAGCTGGCGTCAGGGTGGATCTAGGTCCCGTGGGCATCTCCCTGCAGTGGGCACCCTGAGGCCTGGGCATGCTGGTTGTCTGGCCACCCCGGGCCCTGGTCACTCTCTTCGTCACTGGGTGGGTTATTATGCTTAGGTCTTGCTTTGGCTTCTAGTGTAAAAAATCCAAAACAACTACAGGATCGAGCTGGAAAGCTGGCATGGCTGCTCCCCAATTTCAGTAAAGTCTCAGAAGGTGGGCTGATGGGGTCGGGGGAGACACGGTAACTGCCCGCTCTGCCCGATGCTCTCTGCAGGCACGGGGGACAGCATCGTGGTGGTGACACCGAATGGATTCTTTCGTCAAGAATTGAAACTCCAGGAGCCAAGCAGCATCTTCCAGCTGATTTCAGAGGTGTGGAGAGGTGGGCAGAGAAGCGGGAGGCAGTGCCCGGGTGTGGGGGCATTAACGACTGTTGGGTTCCAGCAGGAGCAGCTCTGGGCGGCCTGTTCGGGGTGCAGCGAGGTCCTCATCTGGAGTCTGCGGGACCTGGACCAGCCCCCTGAGAGGATCCCCCTGCAGGACTGCGTGGAGGTCAGCTGCATGATCAGAGTGAAGAAACAGGTGACGTGTCTGGGCTGCACCCCGCCCCCACCCTCCAGGCCCCTTTCTCTCTTGGTGGGAATGGACAGAGCTTGGCATTCAGTAGTTTTGAGGGTCCCAGATCTCAGGCTGATGCCCTCGTGTCTCCTGACAGATCTGGGTGGGCGGCCGGGGACCATCACAGGGACAGCCCAAAGGGAAAATCTACGTGATCGATGCTGAGAGGAAGACGGTGGACAAGGAGCTGTTGGCACACGCAGACTTGGTGACAACTCTTTGCTCGGCTGAAGACCGCTATGTGCTGAGTGGCTCTGGCAGGGGCGAGGGCAAGATTGCCATCTGGAAAATCGAGTGAATGAGGGTGAAGCTCCCATACTGGGTTCCCGGCATAGTCCCATCTGCTCGGATGTGTACCTCACAACCCTGCGCTCTGTCTCGACTCTCTGGCTCCCATTGTGCGAGTGAGGACGTTTCGGGGTGTTTACTGACAGTCAGCCAGGTCCAGCTAGAGAGTTCTGGAATTCAGGGGAAGAGAGCCAGAATCGGCTCACACGGTGCTTGATTCATTCCCCCTCCCGTTACTCCACAAACAGCACCAGGTGTCTGTCGGGTCTGGGGACACCTCAGGGACCCTTACACAGATTTCCTGCAATGTGGGAGAAGACCCCTTAGGGGCGGCTCCTCTGGGAACATGTAGCCACTGCTGTCCTGAGGCGCTCTGTACAGGGTCGGGGTCTGGGAGGTGGGCACTCCGTCTGTTTGTTTCTGATGACAACACCCTTCCATCGTGGAGTGACTGTTACCTTTGGTAGACAAAGCGCCCATCCTGTGCCATGAACCTGACATTTGTCCACGTTTCAACACCTTGACTCGTCGACACAGTGTGTGTACAAACAGATGGTGCTTGGTTGTTATGCTGACAAAGATCTGACTCCATGTTTGCACATTTTTGTTATGATGTTGAGACTTGGTTCCAACGTGGAAGGTTGCATTGGTGGTTGGAGGCATATGGGCGCATGGCTCATCACGTGCTCTGCCGCCCTAGCCCACATGTGCTCACTCTGAGGACGTTGTCCAGCTCTGATCAAGGCCGTGTTGCAGAAGACGGAAATCATGAACCCACAGACTGGCATTAGGTCTTGGTTCAGGGAACATGGGCAGAGAGGAACTGTGGGCCTGATTCCACCCTGAGGTCTGCACTGTGGAAGCAGCATGTCCCCCAGCTCCTGGGAGCTCAAAGAGCAAGAGGTTGGGTTTTAGGAAGTGAAGGTGAGAGTCTGTTAGAAGTGCACGTGGGATGAGGTATTTTCTGCCTGTTACTAAGAAATAATAAACTCTTTTCTCAAACACATGCTGATGTCCAGTGTCTATCCTCTGTCTGGTGTGAGCCGGGGGAAACGTGGTGGTTAACTTTGAACTGGCCGTGCATTCACTCTGAGCTCAGGCAGGTGAGCCTGTGGAGTGGTGCCCTTCGTTCTTGGAGGCATTTTCCAAGATCTTATTTGACGGCAATGACATTTGAAACAACGAAAAGCTTTTCAGAAATGGGCTTTGATGAAAGAAAGAGAAGCAAACAATGGCCCTGCAAATGGCCGAGAGCTGTTTCTGTTGCCTTGTCCTGGTGGGGTAATGGACACCAGAGCCAAGGACACCTGAGTCTGCCTTCCCTTCTCTGTGCTGACCCCACGAACCCCACACCGATGCCTCACAGCCCTGGTGCACTGCTTCCGTTCAGTTCTCCAACTGTCGTGGCTCCAGATGGTTCCATGACAGAAGCTGCAGCGATGGGCGCGTGGTGATATTCGCGGGAGGTGATGTTCGCAGGAGGCGTGCGTGCCCCGGACATGGATGATAGGATACCACTTCTGTCACTTCTGGAAGGTTCAGCCCTCGTCTGTGGGGGCTAACATTTCTGCAGTGTTGTGGTGGTCCTGTGCCCACAGGCTGCAGCAGGGTCTAATGGGACCCTGACCATGCACAGGGTTTGGGGGTCCTGTGACTTTGATCCTCTGGAACACGGGGATGTTCCTGCTTGCAGGATTGAGGGAGGGTCCTCTTAGCATGCAGGTCAGGAAAGGTCCAGCTCCTGGCAGCTTGCTGGGCTCTGGGAACATTGGCAAAGATGGGAAATATGAGTTCGCTACTTCCTGGATGAAGTTGTGAGCAGGCATGGAGACAGTGCTGATGCACAGGGACCCTGTGTCAACAGGTCTGATCTGTCCTCATCTAGGGGGCTCCTCCCCAGGCACTGTCGGACTGTGGTCTCTCGTGATCAATAAAGGTTTCATTGGCTTCTATTTGGAACACAGGCCTTCTCTTAGTCTGGAAGCTCTGGTGGAACCTGTCCACTGCGGGGGACCCTGCTGGGATTTGAAAGACTGAGGATGGAGCTTCCTGCATTCCAGCAACATGCAGCCACCATGGGACGGCACACCGACCAGCGGGGGTGTGGTGAAGTACTGTTGAGTCCGTGGCAACTCTGCGACCCTGTCCAGGGTTCCCGAGGCTGTAAACCTTTGCGGGAGCAGAAAGCCTCAGCTTTTTCCAGGAGAGCAGCTTGTGGGCTTGAACCACCGACCTTGTGGTTCACAGTGCAGTGCTTACCCAGAGTGGGGGTGGCACAAGGGGTCAAATAGCAGTCCCCTGATGCCTGCACATGGGACCTTGCAGATGCAGTTAAGTGAGGTCATCCTGGATTGAGGGTGGGCTGCCAGCCCAGCGAGGGGCGTTCTCTGTAAGTGATAAAGCAGAGACGGGGACAGTCCACCGAGGCCACCAGAAACTGCAGGAGACAGGGCTCCTCTGGAGCCTTCGGAGGGAAGGCCGCCTGCAGAGGTGAGACACAAGTCCCAGGTGGTGGTCATCTGTCACGGCAGCCCCAGGGAGCTGATGCTGTTATGTGACCCTCGTGTACTGAACAGGTTAATTAGGAAGCTCAGCTCCCATAAGGAAGATGTGGGGCTTCATGCTGCTCATTCAAGTCTGGGGTTGGTTAGCAGCCCGGGGCTGGCAGAGCCCTTGTCCGGCTGAGGGAGGACCCTTGGGTGCGGTCGTTGAGAAGCATCAATGGCTCTTCTTCCCACGAAGGTCAAGAGGACACAATCTGTGGCCTGTGGTGGTCAGCAGGGACTGATGGGAAGGCCCAGACAGGATGAAGCACGACAGAGTGCTGTTAGCTGAGTCTGGATGCTGTGGTGTTGTGTTGTTAAGTGCCGTCGAGTCAATTCCGACCCCTAGCGACCCTGCATAGGGTTTCCGAGGAGCAGCTAGTGAGCTTGAACCACCAACCTTGCAGTTCAAATGGCTTTGCAGTCTGACGCATTAGCCCACAGTACCATACCAGGGCTCCGTGTGGACAGCCACAAAATGGGGTGTTAATACAGGCAGGAAAGGAAGGGCAGAGGAGGGACTCAGCTGTGAGAAACCCGAAACAGTGAGCTGGTTGACTTACAGCCAGGTCTCCTTCAGGTCCCTGCTGGGAATCCGTGTCTCTGTCCCAAATACACTAGAGCGAAGGTTAAACAGGACCCTCGTACTAACAAGATTCACAAAGGAATCACTTGTGGATCAGATCAGATCGGATCTTCTTAACATGCAGATTCTGATTCAGGTTATCCTGGGAGTAAGGGACGTTCTTAGCAGGGGCATTGAACTGGAATGAACCAGCTCTTGTTGTTAAGGGCCGAGGAGTCGGTTCTGACCCATAGCGACCCTGTACAGGGTTTCCGAGGCTGTAAATCTTTACGGGAGTAGAAAGCCTCATGTTTCTTCTGTGGAACCGCTGGTAGTTTCGAACTGCTGATCTTGTGGTTCACAGCATGACTCGTAACCACTACGCTACCAGAGCCAGTCAGCTCTTAGCCCTGCTTAAAACCAACCAGATGAATGATGATATTAAGTGTAAACATACTAAACAGTCTGATTAGAAGACAGACTGTTAAGCTGCATTAAAATAAGATCCAATTACATGTCTTCTACAAGAAATGCTTACTGATGAAGTTTAAATACTTACTGATGTATTACTTACTGATGAAGATCAAAGAGCACAGCCTTCGGTATGGATTGCACCTCCATGTAAAGAAAACAAAAATCCTCACCACTGGACCAATAAGCAACATCCATATAAATGGAGAAAAGATTGAAGTTGTCAAGGACTTCATTCTTCTGGGATCAACTATCAACACTCAAGGAAGCAGCAGCCAAGAAATCCAACAACGCACTGCATTAGGCAAATCTGCTACACAAGATCTCTTGAAAGCGTTCAAGAGCAAAGATGTCAGTTTGAGGACTAAGGTGCCCCTTGACCTAAGTCATTGGTATTTTCAGTTACCTCATATGCATGTGAAACTTGGACAGTGAATAAGGAAGACTTTAGAAGAACTGATGCCTTTGGGTTCTGGTGTTGGCGATAATATTAAAAGTACTATGGACTTCCAGAAGAACAAGCCAATGTGAGTTGGAAGAAGTACAGCCAGAGTGCTCCTTAGAAGCCAGGATGGCCAGACTTGGTCTCTCAGACTTTGGACATATTATCAGGAGGGACCAGTCTCTGTGGAAGGACATCATGCTTGATAAAGTGGAGGGTCAGCGAAAAAGAGGAAGACCCCCAACGAGCTGGACTGGCACAGTGGCAGCAGCAGTGGGCTCAAACATAGCAATGATTGTGAGGAGGGTATGGGACCACGTAGTGTTTGGTTCTGTTGTGCATACGGTTGCTATGAGTCAGTACTGACTTAATGGCACCTAACAAGAAGAAGAAGAAATACACTTTAAATATTAAAAACATTAAAAACACATATGGTACCAAAGGAAAAGAATAAAAAGATAGCGCATGCAAAGAATACGCATAGAAGGTTGTATAACTTCAGTTCAAACTATAGAGGAAGAAATGAACAGATTAGGAGGTCAGGGATTCAAAAAGACAGAAAGCAAACGTAGCAAAACTATAGAGGAAAGAAGTGAATCCACAATTATAATTGGAGATTTTTAGCACTCTCTCAGTAATTGACAGAACCAGTAAAAAATTAGCAAAAGCAAAGGTTTCACAACACTATCGACACCCACTAGACCTGACACCCTACCCCCAACAATAGCAGAACATACATCCAAGCGCTTCTAGAATGTTCATCAAGCTAGGCCACATGCTGGACCATAAAACAGGAACACAACATTTGAAAATGAAGTCTTACAGGACATGTTCGCTGACCGCGATGAGACGAAATTACGTTATCAACGGCAGTAAAAGAGCTAGAAATCCACAAGATAAAATTGTGCTGGAAATGAAACAGTATACCTCTAAATAACCCTTATGTCTAAAACAGAAATTTTTTATTCTGAACGAAATCATACTAAAAACGCAGCAGATCAAAGATAAATACTGCTTAGAGAGGGTTCTGGTGTGGCGCTGCCAACCACAAGGTCAGTGGTTCTGGCCAACCAGCTGCTCCTCGGAAAATCTAGACAAGGTTGCTTTATAGATTTAACTGCTGACTTGATGGCAGTTAACAACAACACTGGGGGAAAAAAACCCTTAAAATTGATGATCTCAGTTTCCATCATTAAGAAGATGGACAAAAAGCATATTTATTGCAAAATAAATGAGCAAAAAAGGGAAAACAAGTTCATGGTGAAAAGTTAGATCTTTAAACAATCAAACTATGGCAAGACTCTTCAGGGAAAAAAGAATAAAAAATAGTATCGGGAAGAAAAAGGTACTATCACTACTTGATGGGGGAGGGGACAGGGCTTCAAAAAATTTGTGGAAAATGGAATTGAAAAATCATGGAATTTTTCCACCAACTTTTTGAAGTCCCCTCATATATTTCCAGCATTAAAGGGTTAAAAAAAACCCAAACCCACCACTATTCTAGTCAATTCCCACTGAAAGTAACCGTGTAGAGGGTTCGATCCTAAGGCGATGAACCTTTATGGGAACAGCCCAGTGCTAACCTCCAGTGTCACCAGGGCCCCTTTTAAAAGGTTCCAGAGACACCATATTCTTGTAAGAACACCCTCAGAGTCGGGGACTAGGACTCGGTGATAAGGAGGACGTGAATGACGGACAGCAGCGTGAGTAACAACCGAAAAATGTGTGTGTTGTGGGACAGCAGACAGACAACACTATACTGACACACCTCAGGGCCAGGACTCACCTGGAAGGAGTCTAGTTTCTGGAGGGAAGGAAATCTTGTCTTCAAATTGGGCATTAGTTCTATGGGCGTCTGCATTCGTCAGAACTGCACGCTGAAGGTCAGTACATTTCACAGTGGGCAAGTTTACCACAATTCAGCAACAACACAACGTCAATCTGAAAACTGTGGACTCGATCCGAAGAGCGCCGAGGCGTTTCCTTCTGAGAGCATCAGCCAACACCATACACACTACATTCCCAGACTGAAGGGGAGACCTATGAGGCCATTATCACCTGGCGGCAAAGCCACCGTGCAAAAATGACAGACCGGTATCCCAAAATGTGCAGAAACAGCTTCATTATCTTTGAATTTCATTTTTTCCCACCAACTTTCTGATGTCCCCTTGTAGATGCAGCACTCCTCAGTGCAATCCTAGACAGAGAATCCAACAGCACCCTGAAAGGGTTACACCATGTTCCAGTCCAGAGGGATTTCTCCCCCCACCCCACCCCCACACACACAACACACAACACACACACACATTGAAAGGGTTACACCGTGTTCCAGTGGGACGTCTCCCAGGACTGGGATTGTGTGCACACGCGCGCGCACACACACGCGCGTTCGCTGATGGAAGGAAGGAAAAGAACCCACAGCAGCTGCATAGCCGCTAGGCTGACTTCTCAGAAACATGGGCGCTTACAGTGTGTTGGTGAAGAAACGCCCTAAAGACCCGACAACAGGAACCAAGTTCACCGCTACACTAGTCAGACAGGACCAGCCCACGTGTCTGCCAACAGATGAACACATGGTCCACCCCTGCAACGGGGCCTATTGCTGAGCTGAAATGAGACAAGGACATGGGAGAGCCTTGAAGACAGGACGCCGAGTGAAAAGTGGGTAGCAGAGGCTCCCACCATAAGCAAATCAATTGTCCTTGATACACAGTGCATAATCAGGTGCCCTACACCCTCCCCCCCAAACCACAGCAGACCCCTTGGACATCCAGGTGCGCTAAGAAGGGAAGGGACTGAAGTGTTTTGCTCAAGAATGAACATATGCAGCGTGTAAGGCTACAGTGTGACCCGACTCTCTTGGAGAGAAAAAGGCAAACAGCGAGAGAAGGGATTTGGAGGCTTTGGGGTGGGAGTGGGAGATTGGGGCTCCCTGCCTGTGGTTGCACGTGAATCTGGGGAGGAAGCTGGGTACACAGGGTTCCCATGTGTCCCCCATGGCCAAGCTCCGCCGGGTCAGGTACCTGCCCCCTCCGGTAAGGTGTGGTCCCCCAGCTTAGGGTGTTGTCTTGGTGGCTAGCACCCTCTTGTGGCTCTCCATGAACTCTCTCCTCCAGTGCCCAGTCATAGCTCAGGGTGCCTGGACTGGGGGTGGCTCCCTCGGCCCAGGACCTGCACTTTCTCCACCCCACAGGACAGGCCTTCAGAGAGGGACCAGCTGGAGTTCCAGACTCTGGTCAGGAGGGGTTGGTGAGGGGTCCCCAGGCAGAGGCTGTGTGCTGAAGGAAGGGTTTGTTTGCAAGTTTGCGAGCTGGGGAGGCCCAAACCCCAAGACACTCACATGTCCGTTCATGACCATGGTGTGCCCCCCCTGCCCCAGCCTCCAAGGGGTGCTGTGGAGAAGTTGCAAACACACTGTACACAGGTCATCTTATGGGGAAGATATGTAAGGGTCAATGGCCAAGGGATGCAGCACCCCACAGTCATCTGGAAAAGGTTCAGAACCAAACCCGGGGCCCTGCATGGAATCGGGGTCACAGACCACTCCGTCTGTGGAACGCGCCTTGTGATCCCTGGCTCCTCACAAAAACCTGTGGCCTGCTGGGAGCAGCAGGAGCTCCTTTAGTGCTCCATCTGACACACTAAGCAGATCGGAAAGCTGTCCCAGGGCACTGCCGGGAGAAGTGATCTGATAGATAGCAAGAGGCCCTTCGAGCACCTCGGACCCCGGGGCACAGGGACAGGCAAGAGCTGATTTGGGGCAGGGTCCGCAAACAGTGTGTCCATGGGACATCAATGCTCCATGTACCCCCAGGGAGTGCCAGCCTTCCAAACTGCAGGTGTGGGCAGTGCCCCCTCCTGCCGTACCCCAAAGATCCTAGAGATGGAGCTGGCTCCCGGCAGCGTGCCTCGGGGGCCCACCCGTCAGCACCAGGGGTGAACACATGAGGACACACGGATGTATCCCCCCTTGTTGCTGACAAGATGTTTCAACGTGCCACCTCCGGTCACCTGGCTCTGCCCGCTAGCCCCAGGCCCTGCTGGCATGTCCCCCACAGCCTCTCACCTGGCCTTCTCCCAGGCGCTGCTCTCAGCCACAAGGGACTATCACGGTGCCACCTTCCCAACCGAACAGGGTGAGCAGGTCTAGAGGCCCTGCCTGCCCTCCCCCTCGAAGCGTGGGGTTCACAGGGCGCATCTCTAGAAGGTTCTGTACTTGGCTGACTTTTATAGGGAAAAACATGCAGACAGACGTTGCCCTAATTTGGTAGTAAATCTATTTATACAGCAAGGCTCTGGGCCAGCTAAAGCACTGCCAAACGTGCCCGCTCTGCTACCCCCCGCCGCCCCCACACAGCCCCAAGGAGTGCCAAACAAGGGTGCCCGGCGGGTCCGAGTACCACCTTCCCTGCCAAGTCAACTGAGCAGCCTGTCTTGTGTGGACATGCCTGGTATTCCTGCCAGCACTCCACCTGCATGTGCCTGAGGGCAGTGTGTGCTCCCTCGCTCGCACGCACGCACGCACACGGGTGCATTCACACATAGAAATATGAGCATGCACACGTGGGGGCACCCGTGGCTCAGGTTGGCGTGATCCTGAAAGGCTCCTGAAGGTGGGGGCAAGGCTCTGGGTGATCAGGGCTCTGGGTGACACCCATGGGGCAGGCTTTAGGGACCTGCCCTACCAAAGTCTCCGGACACCCATGGGGCAGGAGGCTTCAGGGACCCACCCTGAAAGTTCTCCCCCAGTCAGCTGGCCTCAGGCCTCCAAGGACTTGTGAGACAGGGGTGGAGAGAGACTTCAGGCATGGAGGGAGCATCCATCCCCTGCGACTCTGCTCTTACCTGTCTCGGTCAGGTTCAGGGTGAGTTAGCTGGCAGGATGGCAGCCCCACTTGGGAGAGGCTCAAATCAAGTCACGGGCCAGTCCTGGGGGACATATGGGTACACACACTGTGCTTAAGGTTCTGGGGTTTCTGTGGCAGGACAAGTCTGTCTGCTACCACAGTGTCTCCCAGTACACAACCAGCACAGAGCCAAATCCCACTTAGCAGCGGTCCAGAAGCCCATCTGCAGCAACACACCCAGAAGACAAGGCTGCCCCAGCAACTGTGCCCCCATTTCAGACTCGCATCCCTCCACTCCAAGATCCACCCCTGACCCCACAAGCAGAATCTCACGGCTAGCCGCCACGACAGAACCAGGTGGGGTCAGCTCATCAGACAAAGCTCTCCTTTCAAATACACAGAAGATTCAAGTAATTTATTTAAAAACAGCTTCGCTTCATCTTGAAATATATATATATATATATGTATGTGTGTGTGTGTGTGTGTACATTTGCTTTAGAATGGTTATATTTCAGCATGGTTCTCATGCACTTTATCTAAAAAAAACATCAACTTGAGGCAACAGAGTCTGACGGCGTTGTCCAGGCACGCACTGTGAGGGGCAGGCGGCCTCTTTGCTCCCGAACCCGGGGGGCTGAGGCTGCCCATCTGGGGTGGGAGCGTTGGCAGCAGCAGGCAACGACAGGGCTTTCAGGTGGGCTCCACGCCGAGACCAAGAATACTGTGCGGAGGGCCCACCAGTGGGGGCTCCCTGGGAGCCTGGCTCCCAGTCCCGGCATGTAGGCAGAAGGGCTTAGCATGCGCCCTCTGGCTCCAGGGACAGACCCCCTGGCACCTGCTAGCTGCCCCCACCCCGAGGTAGGCCTTTGTGGTGTGATGTTGGGAGGCAGTGCCATGTCAGGAAGTCTGTTCTTTGAGATTTCCCCGCAAATGGTTTAAAGCCAGATAAAAGTGCAATTAAGAGCGTCAGCACTGTCCTTGCCCACGACAACAAATGGTCTTGGTCTGGAGGGAGCTGGCCACGCAGGTACACTTACAGGGATCCTGGGGTGAGTGCGCTCATTGACACTGTTCTCTCCCACCCCCACCTAACTTTGGTGTGTGGCCAATGCCACTGCCCTCTGCCTGTGGAGGGCGGCCCTGGGCATGATGCATCAAACTACAGGAGGAATCAAGAGATACCATTCTTTTAAGAAAACCACTTTCAGAAAAGAAAAGAGAAAAAATCGTCCCCCCAGAATCATCACAAAAGACTTTGTGGCGGCTGCAGCCTGTCCCTGGTGGCTGGGCCGTGGCAGCCGTGCTGGGCGCTGGGCTCGGACGCTAGAGGTGTCAGGTCTGCCGTCTGAAAAATGCACTTTTTCCCCCTAAACTGCGTGCTGTCTCTATTGAAAATCTGGTTTGTAATTTAAAAACATGCAGAATAATATACCTGCAATGTAAGTGTTGAAATTAAAGGGTCTTTTTCAATTTAAAAAATATTTCAAATGATTTTTTTTTTTTTCTTTAATTGGTGGGAGGGGGGGCGGAATTTGTGGGTATTTTTGCCTAGTGGCGTGAACCTACCCTACACAGCTATGCGATCCGCTACGTCTGTGTGCTCCGTGGGGCTGCATCCATCATATAGCTCCGAGTCGGCCCGCTGCGGCTCGCCCACCCGCCCGCCGTGTGTGTAAACTCAGACCATGGACTCTGTCTCCACGGGCCCTGGGGGGCCCTCCTTCCGTGAGAGCTTTAGGACCATGGGCTTCCCGGTGTTGTCACTGGCTGGCTGGCCTGACAGGCCTTTCTGCTCCTCCTTGGCCTCCTCGGACACGTCAGGATAGATGACCAGGAAGGTGGCCGTTAGGAAGCCCAGGAAAGAACCCACGGAGGCCACTGTGGGGATGACTCGGACGGTGCCGACAGCATCTACCACTCCCCCGAGGGCCGAGGCCACCAGGA
The DNA here is from genome assembly GCF_000296735.1 of Chrysochloris asiatica. Taxonomy (NCBI): domain Eukaryota; kingdom Metazoa; phylum Chordata; class Mammalia; order Afrosoricida; family Chrysochloridae; genus Chrysochloris; species Chrysochloris asiatica. The sequence continues at coordinate 50,200,604 of NW_006408519.1, forward strand.
TCTGGGAGATATAGACCTGGCAGGACAGGATGGCGCAGTCGATGCCAAAGCCTCGCTTGGAGTTGCCGGGACTGTGGTGGACGTACTAGAAGAAAAAGAGACGAGGGTGAGGAGCACAGGTTGAACACTAATTCACCAGCAACCACCCCTGGATTCCTGTCCCCCCACCCCGGGACCCCGGCACCAGAGGTAGCACCCCCAGCGGAGAGCAAGAGTGGGAGGAACTTCACCACCAAATCAGGGCCCAGAGCTGAGAGGCCCCAGGAAGGGCAGCAGGGCCCCGGTCAGCCCTGGGAGGGAGGCTCCGGGGAGTGCATTTCAATGCTTGGAAAAGGACTCTGGCAGGTGACCTCAGGTGCCAACTGAGGAGGTATGCAGCTTTCTTTGTGGTTTTGAAAAAAGGCCCAAGAGGAAACTGGTGTTAGACATGGAACATTCTAGACCAAGTCTTTAAACCAAGGAGACGGGATTCTAGGAGATTGACGAGAATGTTAGACATGGAACATGCTACATCAAGTCTTCTTTAAACTGGGGTTAGACATGGAACATTCTAGACCAAGTCTTTAAACCAAGGAGACGGGATTCTAGGAGATTGACGAGAATGTTAGAAAAGAACGGGAGTGAGCAGACGGATGTATCCTGATGTCCACATGGTGTTACTCACACCGTGTGGACACTGTGGAGCAGGCCCCTGTGTTGCAAACCTTCACCACAAACGCAACACGTCGTATCCCAATAAACAAAACCCCTCTCAACACGTGCAGTGGCCACAGCCTGAGGCAAACAGACAAGCGGGGAGGGAGAACGCAAAGGCTACACACACACACACACACACACACACACACACGCTCTGTTCCGAGGTCCGTCAGCTGGGCCGCCCCATGGAAACGTGACCCTGAAGCACTGAGCCAAAGAAGCAAACCCCAGGAGGTGTGTGGCTGTGCTCTTCTGGGCCACGGCTGTCAGTAAGCCGACGCCACTAGTGCCCATGTTTACAGCCGTGCAACATGCCGACAGCAACGACACGCCTGCGTTGTAAGGCCCGCCCTCCGTCAGACTCTTCCCACCATGTGAACTCAGTGCTACCCCTTCTGTCTGACACAGGGCGGGAGAAGACACCCACGACTCTCAGACCACAGGATAAGTCAGCCTCACAAGGCCCTTTGGAGGGAAGTCTCCCAGAGGAGAGCATCATGGGTCAGAGCTACTGGGGACAACTGCCTGCCTGCACAGCTCATGCTCATGGCGGAATCTGGCGGCAGCTGTGAAGCTGGTAGTTCTACTTTAACAACAAGGCCCCAAGGTCAGCCCCAGCCTCTCCTGCTCCGTCTCAGGTCCTGCCCCAGCTCTACCCAGGCACCCCGCACACCTGCCTGCTCTAGTGGTACTGACCCTCTCCTGCCCCTGTACACCTGGCCTGCACACCTGCTCCGCACACCTGCCTGCTCTAGTGGTACTGGCCCTCCCCTGCCCCCGTACACCTGGCCCACACACCTGCTTGTTCTCGTGGTATTGGCTCTCCTCTGCCTCCACACACCTGCCCCGCACACCTGCC
>NW_006408519.1:50202265-50258853 GCF_000296735.1 Chrysochloris asiatica
CCTGCTTGTTCTCGTGGTATTGGCTCTCCTCTGCCTCCACACACCTGCCCCGCACACCTGCCTGCTCTAGTGGTACTGACCCTCCCCTGCCCCTGCACACCTGCCCCGCGCACCTGCTTGCTCTCGTGGTACTGGCCCAGCAGGGCGTACGGGCAGTAGGAGATGCTCATAGAGACGACGCCCATGGTGCTGATCATCACCATGGCCACATAGACGTTGGCGAACATGGCCATGATGGCGGTGCCGATGGAGAAGCCCAGCGTGCCCACCACGTAGATGACCCTGATGCTCAGGTCGTAGTTGTCCAGGTACTTCTGAAGCAGAGCTGCAGGGCGGCACGGGAGAGCTGGTGAGGAAAGCCCGCCCCACCCCGCCCCGTCGGGCACCGTCTGTCCAGCCCTGTGCCGTGCGCACGCTGGGGGCTCACCTGAGCAGACGGCACCGGTAGCCGCGTAGATGACCAGGCCCCAGCAGCCCATCTTCACCCCGTCGTTGTAGGCTTGCCAGGATGTTGAGTTGGAGGAGGCCTGTCTCAGAAACAGAGGCGGGGAATCAGGAGGGTGGGCAAGAGGGGACGCTGACCCCCAGGCGCCTACACTGACCCCAGTGAGCTGGGCTGGCCGGGTCTTACACGCAGCAGACACGGCACTTTCTCCCGGTGCCGCCGTAAGAGGCCTCACCGCTCCACAGAGTGGCTCAGACCAGACCCTGTGAGGCGAGGGGCCGTGTGATGGGTCAAGAGAGGCCCTTCCATGGAAACCTGGCCCCTACAGGAGCTGCCCTGCTGAGCCCAGCCGTGAGGGGCTCGGGGCAGGCTGGCACCCCAGGGCTCTGGCAGTGGGCGCCCTCTCACCTTGGGGTCACCCTCGAAGATGACCTGACCCATGAAGTCGGTGTAAAACACAGCCTCAGCAATGACGGAGAACCAGGTGAGAAGGTGACAGAGGCAGAGCCGGGTCAGCTCGGCGGGCATCTTCAGCATGGACAGCCAGAGCAGGCGCACGGTGGTCTCGGCCTCGCCCTCCTCGCTCTCCGTGTCCCCGCTGGACGTGGTGACGCCGCTCGGGTTGCGCTGGCGGCCACGCTGCCGCTTCTGCAGCTCATATAGGTCGTTCATGCTGCGCGAGGACTTGATGAGCACCACGGCGTTGGCGCGCCGGAACCGGTAGCGGTGGGAGCCGACCTTGCCAAAGTAGGAGAAGGTACTGGAGGCCTGTCGGCGGAACACGTGCCGTCGCCGCCGCACGGAGCCGCATGCGGCCGGGGGCTTCAGGTCGACGCGGGTGTAAGCGCTCAGCCCATCGTGCGGCGGGGAGCCGCTGCCATTGGGGACCTTGGCCTCATCGGCGTGGTTGTCCAGCAGCACGGTGTCCTCCTGGGTGCTGTCCCTGAGGAAGGTGGGCAGGCGGGGCAGTCTGGCCTTGGCGAGCTCCTGGCTGGTGCCGGGCGGAGTGCCGGGGGCGGCGGTGTCGTGGAAGATGGAAGGCTCGATGTCGTGCAGGAAGAGCAGTTCGGACTCCATGTCCAGCGTGGCGTCCGGCATGTGCAGCACCGAGTCGCTCTTGCTCCGCACCATGTCTGCGTCCAGGTAGTCCAAGGCCAGCTCGTGCTCTGACTGCACCTCGTCCGGGAAGAGTACGCCGTCTGAGGTGCCGGCGCGGCGAGCCAGGGCCAGGGCCTCGGCCTCGGCCTCAGAGTCGGTGACGCAGCGATCCTGCTGGGGGCTGTACTGTTCCTCCTCGATGCTGAAGAGGTGCAGGCCCACTGAGATGGTGAACACAATGGCCGCAAAGAAGAACAGCACCTGGTTCTGCGTCCGGAACCAGGAGCCCAGGAAGGTCTGTGTCCAGTCCAGACCGCCCAGCACGTAGCCGATGGCACCCCCAAGGCCTGTGGTAACAGGAAAGCAGAGGGCGAGTGGGGCGGGAGCCGAGGTCACCTTCAACAACATCCCACGCTCACTGGGTGCCGTCCTCCCGGTGGACACGGGAGGCTATGAGCGCTGAGGGCCAGCAGGCCAGGGGGCAGCGTCTCACCCGCAGAGAAGGCGTGAATATTGAGGGCCATGTCCTGCTCCTCGCTGTCTACCACGTCCAACAGGTAGGCGCGGATCGGCCCTTCTGTGGCGTCAGCACTGAAGTCCAGGACCACCACGCCCAGCACCGTGAGGACGATGCCGATGGGCTGCCGGTTGGGGACATCGCCAAGAGCCAGACCTGGCAGGACAGAGAATCAGCTCAAGCTGGACGCCCGAGAGGGAGCAGAGTGGAGGTGAGACGCACACAGCCCCCCTCACAGACAGAGCCCCCCTCTGCTCCATGTGGATGTATGTGAGACGCTGGAGCGCCGTCTGCTCCTTTTTACTTCTGCAGGACCAGGTGCCCCCACCCCGGCCTGCCAGGCCCCACAAGATGCGCCGGGCCTTCACAGAGCTGGCCTTGCCCCTCATAGCCTAGCCGTCATGCAGCAGCTGTGGTGGTGGAATTATGGGTCAGCATCGGCTAGATCTGTGCCCACAAAGTGTGTGTGTGCCCACTCTGGGGGTCTACAGAGGCCTCGGTCTCCAGACTCTCACACTGAGCTCTGGTCTCAAATCACACGTGACATTACACGCAGCATTTTCTGCGCCTAGGCCTGTCCCCCAAGCAAAGCTCTGCTGTCCTCTAAACAGAATTCATCTTAACGGCCAAACTCTGACACATGTGAGCCAGATTGAAGGCAGCGCTGACCGCGACAGGCTGGGGACTTGGCTCTAAGACGCAGTCCCCAAACACCACACGCCCAGACACAGTCGAGGAACGGCTGGGATGCAGAGGGGCAGCTGCTCTGAAGTGGGAGGCAGACCGTCTCTGTCACACATATGTGGGGTCCAGCAGGTCTGCGCTAAAACAAGCAACCACCCACCTGAGCCAGCCCACCGCACTGGGCTCTGGGTGCTGAGAAGGCCTCAGTTTACCAGATGAGATGGCTCCCTCGGGTCTGAATGCAGAGAAACTTCAGTTTGAGGCATGAGACAGACTCCGCCTTTACCATCAGCACCTTCCCCACAAGGCAGGAACCATTTCACACGTGAGGTCAGTTAAAAACAACATCACGTGTCCCGGAGTCAGGTATGGGAGTGCGTCTGACACTGGGGACAGGACGTGGAAAGAGAGCCACCCGCAGCGGAGGGAGCCCAACCAGCAGGCCCCTGCGACTTCCCCACGAGCACGTCTGGCTGACCCAACACTGATTCCACTCACCGATGGCGGAGCCGTTGAGGAAGAGAGCCACACCAAAGAGGACGCCGATGCACAGGACCAGGATGAATGGACGCCGGCGGCCCCAGCTCAGGGTGCAGCGGTCACTGGCCGAGCCGATAAGCGGTGTGAAGATGAGACCGAGAATGGGGCTCAAGAACCAGGTGAGGCTGTAGTACTGCTCTGGGAGACCTAGGCAGACACATGACACCCACAGAGTCACACTCCCCGGCAGAGCCACACCCCTGCAGTCACTTCCAGAGTCACCCCCAGAGTCACACCCACAAAGTGCCTCACACCCAGAGTCACACCCACACACCCAGAGTCAGTCACACCCAGGGTCAGTCACACCCAGAGTCACACCCAATCACAGAGTCACACCCAATCACAGAGTCACACGTACACACAACACAGGTCAGAATGTAGTGTAAGCATGCACACATCATCTGCACACACAGAAACAGTTCCACAGATGCACCAGATACACACATTGCGCACACCCCTCTCCCTGGGAGAGAACCTACTCAGAGCAGACGCTCACCTGCCACATCTGCCCATCTCAGGCCCATCAAGCCCGGGCACAAGCTGAGGTAGTATGGAGAGCCCCGGGCTTTGGCACACCAGCACGGCCCAGTCTGAAGGGACTGGCACCAGACCCTGTGGGCTCATAGACAGAGTGCACCCAAGCTGTAGCAGGCCCAGAACCAGCATGTATCAGGCGACATGTAAGCTCTGTCCTCGGGGAGCACTTCTGTCCCTGGACACTGGGCAGCTCAGAACAAGGGGTCCAGGACTGTGGCTGCAGAGGGGCTCTGAGAACCCTCATGACAACCTGGGGACACCACCTACAGGAAGGAGTGACACAACAGAACACACCTCCTAAGGCAGCAGGCACTGTACTTCTCAGCTCCCTCACTCCAGTGGGTCCCCTGTGAACAGCACAAGCTTCTGCCTGTAGTCCAAAGGGGTCCCGGTGCAGCATCAGTGAGCAGAACCGGATTACAGTGGGATTCACACTGTGTCCTGAGAGAACAGCCGTAGCTGGACCCCATGACGTGAGGAAACCCCTCGGCTGTCCCAAGGCACGCCCACCAGTCCAGGGTCCCGGGGCTCCCTGATTCAGGTTCTGATACACAGAGCGCTGACTCCCATGTCCCTGCCTGCTGCACCCATGTGTTATTAATATGAACTCTGACCCCAGCTGCATGGCTTCCCAAGAGAGCTGGACCCACGCAGTCTCCAGTCCCAGGGACACATATCAGCAAAACCAAAATGAAAGGGAGCCGGGACAGCATGCAGACCAGTGGCCCCACAGGGCTCCACCTGGCTGGAGGAGCAGGCCCTGTGGACTGTGACCTTGGGGGAACCTGGACTGACCCTGTCAGTGGGCACTGCCCATCTGTCATCACCGCAGCTACTTGGAGAAATGCAGCCGGTGACTCTCTAGTTTTCCAAGGCCAATAAGAGCCGCGAACCAGATGCCACTGTGAGCAGTCAGCGGGTTAAAAACAGCTTCTGTTTTTAAATAGCTGAAAAAGTCAGAAATGGAATTTCGTGACTTTCATTAAGATTCAGACTTGTGTTCCCCTAAGTTCGTACTAAACGGTGGTTGTGACAGACGTGTGGCCCACACGTGGGTAAGTTACTCTCAGGCTCTACAGACAAAGCTTGCCAGCTCGGCTGCAGCCCGCCCCACATGCCCCTGTCCTGACGACCTGCTGACCCAGCTGGAAGGGCTCTGGGGTGGGGTCATTAGGAGAGCAGTGCTGGGGTGCACACAGGCGGCTGCCAGAGGGGGCTGACCTTCAGGGAGTGGAAGTCCTGAACCTGAGGCACACTGGGGGTAGTTATTTGGGGCGGGGGGCAGACCAGGAAGGAGGTGAGCAATATTCAAGTGCTAGGTACAAATATGAAGGGCAAATGCCAGTGCGGGGACAATCTGGGGTATGTATGGGACCAAATGCCAGTGCTGGAGGTGGTCGCAATGGTCGCTGTCCCCCAGGATGTGGAGAGTCTGGACTACATTCGGATGGGACCCCCGGAAGTGGAAACCTAGGCTCTGGGTGGCCTGCACGCAGGTCTTCCAGTGGCTGTGGACATTGAGGGCAGGCAGCACACTGGCCACGGCATTGTGACACAGGACCGGGACAGGCAGTGTACCCGGACGCTGAGTGTGGTGCAAACCCAACCCCCCCTCCACCCACGTGGCTGCACTGGGACCCCTCGGACATGGCATTTCCCAGCAAAGTCATAAACAGAACTCACTCGTAGTAAATAATTTTTGTTTTTTCCAGGCCACGCTGCACAACAATGGTGGGACCAGGAAGACTCCCCGTTCTCAGGAAACCCTGGCTGTGTCACCGAGAGCTGGGGCCGCGAGGTCGCGGCTGTGGCGAGGGGTGCGAGCCACGTGGGCGGCTCTATTCACAGGCCGTCCCCGATAAAGTGGCACTGGGGGTGGGAGGGCTACACATGTCTAACAAAAGATCTGAGAGGGGCCGGAATTCACATTCTTCCTCTCAGTACACACAGCCTCCCACACGAGATAGACTTGTGTTCCGAGACAAAAATCTCACAATAATGTGAGGCTCATGAGAACCAGCTCTGGTGGGAACCGCTTACCATCCCTGAGTGACCTCTGGTGACCGGTGTTGTCAGGGCTGCTGGCCCCTCCCTCAACTAGCCGCTCTTAGGGATGCAAACTTGGCTTTCAGATGGCCAAACCAGGCAGGAGACAGCGCTCGGGTGCTGGGACCCAGGGACAGGGCTGGCAGGGCTCTGGGAGGGTCTGTAGGGTAGCCTCCAGCTGAAGAGGGAATGTTCCTCCAGCTGCAGGAATGTTACAGAACCCCTGGAGGCAGCAGAGGGAAGAGGGTAACAGGCGCTCAGATGCTCTTGTGGACATTTCCAACGTCCCAGCTGTCCTACCTCACCTCAGCGCTCTGTGCGTGTATGTGCATGTGTTTCCATGTGCCTACCCAACGCTTGCTTGTTCTGACTCACCACTGAGCCACCACCTGGGGCACGTGGGCTAAGCCCCCCTTTCAGACCCCAGGAGCAAGCGCCCCAAGCCCCGGAGGTGCGTCCCCCACAGCAGTGACACAGAGCAGAGGAACCAGAAGGCAGTGCTGCCAATGGGGGAGGTGCACACGGGACCTTGTTTATAAAGTGGGAGAGTCTGTGACAGTTTAGGGCTGGTGGTGTACAGCAAGCGCCAAGGTGGGTGGGGAACACAGGACAGACGGCACGAAGGAGACACTCGGTGGCGGGCAGCCGGCAGCTTCGTCTGCAGTGGAGGGGACATGACATTACACTGCAGCCGGGGCTCCCAGGAGATGGAGAGCCGGTGGGGAAACAGACTGATCATCAGCACAGACAGAAACACCCAACAAGAACACTGGGTAGAGTTTCTCAGCAGGAATCACGCACACACCACGAGACCTGCGCTGTTGTTAGGTGTCGCCGAGTCAGTTCTGACTCACAGGGAACATGGACCACATGTGCAGAACAAAGCACTGTGTGGTCCTGGCCGGCCTCACAACCTCTGCTTTGTTTCAGTCCACTACTGCTGCCACTGTGTCTGTCCATCTCATCGGGCATCTTCCTCTTTTTCACTGACCCTCCACGTTCTCTAGGGACAGTTCCTTCCTGGTAACATGCCCAAAGTATGAGAGACTTCAAAAGAGCGTTCTGGCTGTACTTCTTCCAACACAGACGTGTTTGCCCTTCTCTACCATCAGAACTCAAATGCATCACTTCTTCTGTGAGCTTCCTGATTCATTGTCCAACTTTCACATGCACACGATGCTACTATGGCTTGGGTCAAGTCCTCAAGCTGACATCTTTGCTCTTGGACACTTGAAAGAGATTTTGTGCAGCAGATTTGCCCAATGCAACGTGTCATTTAATTTCTGGACTGCTGCTTCCAGGACCGTTGATGGGGGATCCAAGCAAATCAAGTCTTTGGAAACTTCACTCTTCTCTCCATTTATCACAGAACCGTGGTGAGGATTTTTGTTTCTTTACATCGAGATACAAAACCCATACTGAAGGCTGTGGCTTTTGTTCTTCATCAGTAGGTATTTCAAGTCCTCTTTGCTTTCAGCAAGCATACTGCAGGTTGTCACTGAGTCTTCCTCCAATCCTGATGGCAGTCTTCTTCATATAATACAGCTTCTGAGACTATTGGCTCAGTTTACAGCCTGAATAAATCTGAGGAAGGAATACAACTTTGGCATGTATCTCTCTTGATTTTAAACCATGTGGCACCCTGCTGTCCTGTTCAAACAACGTCTCTTGGTCTGTGACCAGGTACCCATGAGAACAATGAGGTGCTCTGGAATCCCCAATTCGTCACAATGTTGTCCCTACTTTGCCACAAGACACACAGCTGAATGCCTTTGTACAGTCAATAAAGGAATCCTGTTGTTGTTAAGTGTTATCCAGTCGGTTCTGACTCATAGAAGGCCAACTTAGGACATTATCCACTGTGGCTTCCTGGACCCAGACACCAGGTGAGGTCCGGTGTTGCTCTCTCATACCCTGGCACCTGGCACAGTGCCGGGCGCCTGCAGGTAGGAGTCAGTGACCATCTGACAAAAGACTAGCCAGCACGTGATTCCTCGGGAAACAGGACTGTGGTTGGCATTTCATTGTTTCTAAAACACAATGATTCCAACATTAAGGAAACACACACTTCCCGACCCAAACAAAACAGCCACACACACACGGCTTCTCAGCAGTTCTAATGAAAATTCGGGAGAATTCTGACAATCCCTCCCAGACGCCTGGACGGCCCTCCATGTGCAGCTGGTCTTCAGTGGGGTGTCTCCCTGAGTCCCCTGGTGGCGGGAACTTCCGTTCCAGATGAGACTCCCAGGGGTCAGACCATGCAGTGCCCCTGCCTCAGTACACTACAGAGCAAGGCACGGGACAGTGTCCCTGAGCTCCAAACAGGGAGGCAGCTGGGACAATTCCTCCCCTAGTTCCCTAACACCAGGCTGGAAGCTGGGATCACAGCCTCCAGGTGACTGACAGGAGCAAGTTCACCTGCATTTGCCGGCAACTTCGGCAGACAGTCGCAGACTAAGCCAGGGGCAGGAGGACAGAGCATGCTGGGAAAGCCCAGTGTCTCAGGCATCTCCAGCTGCTACAACAGAAATACCACAGGTCGGGACTTTTATCAAACAAACTATCCTCTCAGTTTGTTGTTCCGAGTGCTAGTGACCCTGAGCTGGACAGGACAAAGCACTGCCTGCCTGACCCCTCACCATTCTCACCAGCCTGGCTATGTCTGAGCCCACGACTGCTGCCACGGTGCCAGGCCATCTCATTGGGGGTCTGCCTCTTGTTCACTGACCCCCCACTTTACCAAGCCTGATGTGCTTCTCCAGGACCGGTCCCTCCTCATCACATGTCTGAGGTCTGAGAGATGCAGCCTCATATCCTGGCTTCTAAGGAGTATTTTGGCTGTAATTCTTCCAACACAGATTCGTTTGTCTGACTCATATCGACCCAATACAGGATTTTTTAGAGTGGTTGGTGAGTTTGATCTGCCGACCTTGTGGGGAGTAGTCTAGTGCTTGTCCTACAGTGCCACACCAGGGCCAACGCTTCAGGAGACACCAAGTCCGGCTTCAGGGTGCAGCTAGAGGGGTAGACTTTTTCTCTTTTGGTTCTGGAGGAAGGTCCTTGACTCTGTTCAGTGGGCCTGGCGTCCCTTGGAGATCTGTGTGGGTCTTGGCATCTGTCTGGCCCTGGGTCTCGGAGGTTCTCAGCGCAGGGGCTCCCAGCTCTTCTTCCCTGGTGGTAGGAGGTTCCCCATCTCTGCTGGCTTCTCTCTCCTTTGATCTCTCCTGAGATAACGTGTTATAGGCCATGCCCCAGGGAAACCCCTTGTATATCAGGTGAGAGGTGCCAGCAGAAGAAGGGTGCTGCAGCCCCCCTTCACCCTGTTATAGCTGAGTGGCTGATCCCATCTACCCACAGCCTTACACTGGGAGTCACAGCCCAGCCAAGTCGACACACAGTTTTGGGGAACATAATTCAATGCAGGACACCCACCCACAAGACTCAGCTGCTGCTCTCTGCCCAGTCACACACATAAGCATCAGCTTGTGGCTGACCCACATCAGCAGTGAAGTGAAGGACCTCTATGGATTGGTGACCAGATGGCAGAGGGGTTGGTAGGTCAGAGGCACAGCCTCCCGGCTGCTGACCGTGGAGTGAAAATTCAGATGCACCCATCAGCCCTCGGCCTGGGGAACAAGCTGTATCCTCCAGTGCAGAGGCAGCTCCCCACAGACCACCAGGCCACGATTTCAGGTCCTAGATGCCCACCAGTGACACCCAAGTGTCTTGAGGGTTGACAGCGTATCTGAAAGTTACGCACCCCAAGCAGCACCACAGAACTGAAGGGGTGGTCACCCCGGCTGTGGGTTACAGCTAGTCTATAGGGGCTCCTGGTGGCTGCGTGATTCTGACATTCACTTTCCACACACAGGCACCCTGAGCATGCCACCCTAGCCCTGGGACGCCTCGCTCTGTGTCTCTGGACTCAACTGCCTGGCCACAGGGAGTGGAGCACACGGTACATTGTCAAAGTGTACCACGGTTAAGGGGCGCCGTGTAACAAAGGAACAGAGCTGGTGGGCCACTTCCCGGGGCTTCTGGGAGAAGGCGAGACCGCTGCTTCAGACGGGAAAACAGACAGCAAGGATGCCCCTCAGGCCCACCAGCCCCTCCAGACAGGTGGCGTGGGCTTCTCTACATCCTTCCAACCTGTCATTATAACCTGAGGAAGTTCCTCAAGAGACCCTGTTAACAGCCAGGCTTCTTGTTGTGGTTGTGAGGTGCTGAGTGATTCCATGGTATCCCCCAGGCTCCTGTCCTTTCGGTGGGCAAGTGCTTAACTGCAGTGCCAGTAGGGAGCCTTTGAAGTTTCAGACACATAGACCAAACTGCAGTCAGGTGACCTGGCTGCTTGTGCAGGGCTCTGGATGCCCATCCACACTCACGGGTAGACCACACTTCTCAGAGACTCGCTAAAGGGCAGGCACTGTGTGGCAGGAGCCCCAGGCTCAGTGGCACAGGCGGGCAGCAAGCTGGAGGGAAGGGCGGGCGTGTGAGGCCGGGACGTTTTCCTGACAGCCTTTCCAACAGGAGAAAAGGTAGATTTAAAGTTGCAATACAACACAGCCTATTCCACGAACCCGGGGCAGACTGAGCCACCACGGAACTTGGAGGAGGCAGGTGAGGTTTTCAAACAGACAAACATACACGCAGCAAAGTGAATGAGCATTCAGGAGGTATGCCGGGCCTCGTTTCCCCCACCAGCCTCCCGAATCCGAGACACTGCTTGGTCCCTTCTCCCGACATGGCAGGAGAGAAATGAAACTCCAACAGTGCTAACCCGATTCCAATTCATTAGTCAGACTGACAGAGCACAATGAGAAGCGCCTTTTGATCTTTTCTAGAACCTTCCTTTCCCTCAAGTACGACTTCCTGAGCCCCAGGGAGAACAATCCACAGGAAGGTGGGAGCCTGGCCTTGTCCTTCCCGGGGGAAAACACGCTGAGTGAGGGAACCCTGCCACAAAGGGCCATCACAGTGGTGACCGCCTAGTGTCAGAGACCGCTGCAGGGCAGCACACTGGGCAGGAGCCGGTGCAGGATGGCCATGGTCTGCAAACTGCTCTGGGAGGGCAGCCGAGATGGCCACCGCTCTATCGGGAACAAGTGATCAATACCCCTCACACCCTGACCTCCCTCTTACATCAGGCCACGACTAGGGGTCTTGTCGTACCCAAACGCCCTGGCACCACCAAGAAGAACACCACAACACAGACACTAAAGTACCTGAGTGACCCCCACCTCCTCTGACACAAGTTCCCAGTCCGGAGGCCTCTTCGACTGACCCGGGTCCCCACCTGGCCCGTTAAGGGTCCGACACCTCTTCTGTCCTGCTCACCAGCTCTGTGAAAGTACCCCCAGCTCAGTAAATGGTGGAGGGTACAGTTCCCGGACCCCCTGGACACAGACCAGGGGAAGGGAGCCACGTCTACCCAGGCTCCTGGGAGCACGCACTCCACACACGAGAGAAAGGTGCCACGACTCGGCTCCCCTAAAGTGACCGTGCAGAGATGGCATTGGTCACACTTGCAGGCGTTAAGACCCGGCCGTTTCACTTCCTCACCCAGCGACATGGAAATAGCAATTTCATCATTGCCTGAGTATGGGAACACACAGCCGGCCAAGTCCACACAAGCGACAACTTGCAGCCAGAGAGGGCAATCCAGCGGCCAGGCTGCCCCGTGCGGGGGGTGCAGACAGACAGACAGACACTGGCTGTGCAGGACTGGTCACAGGGCAGAGAGGCTCCCTGAGGGCTGTAGGGTTTTCATTCCTAAACCCAAGTAACTGTCACACCAGGAACACGCTTGGCTACTGGTTATGTGCTTCCTACAAAGGTATTTTAGGCCACAGAAGAGAAAGAAAAGTGTCGTCATTGCCAACGTGGGACCCAACCAGTATTGAAAACAAGAACCACCTCCACCACGGTATCAGGACCGGGACAAGACATGGCTCGGGTGAGAGAACTTTCCAGAGGTTCTCACAAGGACAATTGGCGCCTGAGATAGCAGACTTGTCACAGTTGTGTCCCTCTGGACCAGTTACTGCGTAGGCCTGGCTTCCTGGCTCCCAAGACTGCTGGGAGCACGCCAGGCTGGCAGAGATCCAGGCACACACGTACCCCACTTCCACCTGCTCAGCTCAGAGAGAGGCACCCCATGAGACAGCGTTTTAACTTGAGTTTGGATCCCGTGGTTATGTGAGGGGATCTTAAAACCAAACTGCAGTGACACAAATCAGGCAGGGTGCCAAGAAGCGACACAGATATGGATTCTCCCACCACGGAGACGGGAGTGCGCGAGACAGTCACGCTGTCCAAAAGCAGATGCTGTGTGCGTCCAGCATCACGTCCAACTGAGGGAAAAAGAGACTGGAGTCAGTACTCTACAGAGCACCTCAGACTCCTCCTACTGCCCTACTGCAAGGCACTGAGTCATGTGGAAAACAGTCCCCAAATCTCAATGGCTCACTCATCTGTATAACCAGGGGTCTTGGGTGGCGACCCCCTGCCACCGTAACCCTAAATCGTGACGCCGGTTGTTCCCTAATCTGAACACGCTGGCTAAAAGTTCAACAGCAATCTTTCAGGGTTCCCTTAACCTACGGCAGCATCAAAGGAGCAAAGTGAATGTTTGGTTAGATCAGTCACTACCCAACCTTCCCTCCCTTCCCAGGGGTTAAGCCATAAAGCTCTTCTTTCAGCATCCAGAACCCCCCACCCCTCACACACACACTTTATATGGGGGAGGGGGGCTTCAGAAAGGTCAAGGACAATGAAGGTAAATGACAATGGTATTTCCCACAAACTTTCTGAAGCCCCCTTGTATAATCTTGCTCTCATACACCGCCCTCACCCAGAGACCCCACCCGAGTCGACCGTGCGGTGGGCACCCAAGAAACCAACACCTGCAACATCGACGTGGATTAGAGAATGATTCAACCACCAGAGACCACCCGTATTCCACTTCCTGTAAAAGCCACTTGGCCAAAATCTCTAATACCTCTGCACCCAATGCCAGGTAGTTCAGGGGCGGGGAGGGCGGCTGAGGACAGAGCCCAGGGACATCTGTGTCCAGGGTTCCTGTGGATGTTTCTACGCACAAGTGATCTGATCCTGGAAGACATGCCGACGCCAAGCCCCCGCCTCTGTGTGCAGCGGGGACAAGCACTTACCAATCTGCAGCAGGATCGGCGTGACCAAGGCTGTTTCCATGGCGTAACAGAATTCACGGCCGAACATCACGGCCCCATGCATCACCCACAGGCGCACGGGGATCCGGTCGATGGAGCCTTCGCTGGTGGTCTCGTCGCGATTCTCGGCCTCCTTGCTGGTGGGCTTGTGTGGGTCCGGCACGGGTACAGGCAACTCTTGAACTTGCATAGACTCAGGGTCAGCATTCTGCGGAGCCATTTTCATCACCACCAAAATATATATATATATATATGTATGTGTGTGTGTGTGTATGTATATGTATATATATGTATATCTATTTACTCTACCTATATAAAGAATACTCTATCTTTATTGATAAATGAAGACGTCTTCTCTCTCTCCAGCTGTCTTCCTCTTTGTACAAACAGGTAATCCCAAATCCTCACAGTTGTGGGAGGCATGCAGCAAAACCAAACGGTTTTTGGTTGGATTATAAGCATATGGCTGGTTTACTGTGAATTAGAGTTACAAATCCATAAATGCCATTCAGTTAATACCAGTTTCATCATTATGACTGAAGCGGTGCTGAAGTGATCTTTCTTGCTACAGAGAGGCAGGAAGGTGGCAGAAAAAGGTGGTCCACTGTTAATCCCCATCGAGCGAGCGGGTGATCTGAAAGACAGGAAGCCCAACCCGACCATGCAGTCAGAGGACCGCCGCCCACCCCACCCCACCCCCAGCCCGCCAGCCGCGTGGACACCCCGAGGGTCTCTGGAGACAATTCCGGGGACCTCAACTTCTGGGGCTTATGCTCTGGTTGGCTCTCTCTACTTGGAGCAATCCAGTTTTCAGAGAAATGATGTTTTCCCAGACAGAACTGAATCCTGGGGGAAGGATGAAGGTCGGACAAGGGCGAGCTGGTCACGAAACAAGAACTCTCGACTCACGGTGACCCCACAGGACAGAGGAGAACTGTCCTGTTTCTGAGGCTGTCTCACTATCTTTACAAGAGACGACAGACTCATCTTTCTCCTGTGCAAAGACTGGTGGGTTCGAACCACTGACCTTCCCATTCGCAGCCCCGTGTTTTAACACAGTGACACCAGGGCTTGTCTTTGCATCATCCCACTGCAGTCAAGCTGATTTTGACTCCAAGAGCCTGTGGAACCGAGACTGAGGCGGGTCAGGGTCTATGGGCGCAGACGGCCTTGCCTTTCCTCCATGGGGACAGCAGAAAATGGCAGGCGTGCAGGCTGCCGTTACTCGCACGGTGTTTTCTCACAGGTGGAAGGCTGGCAGCACCCTGGTGTCGAATGTGGCCATTGGCGCTTGTTTTCTAAGAACCTGTGCTCACTAGTGTCAGAGTTCAGGCTTTTCATCCCCAGTGCAAGCACCACTTCTGTGGGCACAGGGAACCCAAATCACCCCATGTGACCTGATTCAGTTTGACGTCTGCTTTCTCTCCAAGGCCTGAAGCAAACTTACCGGTATAACCACAGTGCCCTTTGGGGCCTGCAGACAGGAGGGCAGGGAGCAGGAGGGTGGGACTAGTGGGAAGGGAAGAGGGAAACCTTAGATCCGGTCTGGAAAGTTGACAAAGAACTGGCTTCAGGACTGGGCAGGGTGAGGAGGGCAGTGATTCACTGCCAGGAATGGGCAGGTACTGAGAACCAGGGTCCTCCACCTCTGTAGGCTACGAAACCTTTTCAAGAACCAGCTGCTATATTCTGCATCGACCCGCTGGGGGCTCACAAGGCTGCCCAGCACAGCCCACAGCCTCCTCGGGGCTCTGGGACATCCTCATCTCCTGGCTAAAACTAGAAACTTACTGACAAATGGCTTAGAAAAATGAGGTCAGACACCCAGAGTTGAGACTGCAGATAGTGTTAGGGACCGCACTCCCCCTTGTCCACCCCCCAGATAATTCTCAACTTGGCTGGGCCTGAGAATCTCCTTGTTATATAAGTGACCTCCGTGTTGTGATAGGAGCTGATGATCTTGTGTGAGGTAAACCCTCACTTTATGGCTCTAATGAGGCAGGAAGCAACTTGCAGTATTA
The DNA here is from genome assembly GCF_000296735.1 of Chrysochloris asiatica. Classification (NCBI taxonomy): domain Eukaryota; kingdom Metazoa; phylum Chordata; class Mammalia; order Afrosoricida; family Chrysochloridae; genus Chrysochloris; species Chrysochloris asiatica. Next base: position 50,217,347 of record NW_006408519.1, read on the forward strand.
GGTTAGATCGTGAGTCAAGAGATTCTACGAGCAGAGCAGAGCACAGAGGGACTGACTCCTACCAGGAGGGAAGTGGAGAACTCTCAGACATGGGGTTTCTGCTGAGAAAACTCCTAGACCCAGGGGAATATTTAATGCCAAGACACATGGAGGCCTCCGAGGAATGTCAAGACCACATATGCTGAGAGGAGACAAGGCCCAGAATCTACCCTCACCGCCCCGTTTGTCAAAACCACCTGCTAGTGGGATTTCTACCGTAGCTGCGTTAGACGCCCAAGACACCTGTCAGCTCACCCTGGTCACCTCTCGCTCAGACAAGGTGATGACCACGTTCTATGTTCATGAGGGTCTGTGGGCTGACACCACACCGTGAGTTCTATGTTCATGAGGGTCTATGGGCTGGCACGGTACCCCAAGTTTTAACAACTGGTTTAAATAAAAATACCTCTAGCTGGCATTCACTTAACCAAATGATCCAGAGAGCTCGGCGGCGTCTCCCTCCTCGGCTGGGTGCTGGGTCCACCTCGGCAGTCCCCGTGAAGTTGGCACTTGTCTGCTCTGAGGGAGGGGCTGATACTCGACCCCTCAGGGCCAGTTCTAAGCTCTCTTTCCTGTGGCCACGGAAGCTTGCTTCCTTCCGAGTTCCTTAGACTCAAAGGCTCATTGAGTCCAATCTGTGTTTGCTGCTCACCCACCCACGACTGCCCCTCACAGAGACCCTGTGTGGGCTTTCTGAGCTTTTGTTGGTCTTTTGGTAAAAGCAGACACCCTCACCTTTCTCCTGCAGAGTGCCTGGTGGGTTTGAAAGGCTGACCTTGTGGTGAGCAGTCCAGGGCTTACCCCAGAGCACCACAAGGCTTCTTGCTGCCTAGGTCCCCAAACCTCACAAGTCTGCCCAGCAGCACCTACTGGCGAACCTTTCAGGTTCTCCCGTCACCCTCCACGATGCCCCAGCAGCTTTCCAGAGCTCGCCCTCCTAGTCTGCAGAAATCATTTCCGTTTAGGCACGTTCCCAATGTCCCCAGTGAAGACGGAGCAGTAGGGCACATTACGCTGCTCTTCCCTCGTCTGTGTGGATCCATTCCTGGACCCAGAGAAAATGCAGAGCTTCCCTCCCACCCACCAGCGTGTCAGTTGTATAGTAAAAATCCCACTAACATGGGGCGTGAGGACCAGGAAGGCCACCACATAGCAAGATTTCTTGTCCCTTCAAAACAGCCTCTATAGGTCAGCCGGGAGTTTGGTAGGAACGACAGTAGTTAACTTTCTAATAAATCCCGGTGACTACATTTTAAAGTCCTGCCCAGTGGCCCTGCCGGTCCATCTGCTGTGACATACCTACAACATGGCATTCTCTGCTCACAAAGCCATGATGGGCAGTAATAACTTTTGGTCCAAAGTAAATTTGCTTTGACCTGATCAACACCCATGGACACAGCAGTCAAGATTGCACTGGACAAAGGGGCCGCGCCAAAGACCTTTTAAAGGTGGTGTTCAATAGCAAAGGGGTCAGCTTGAGGACTAAGGTGCACCTGACCCAAGCCATGGTATCTTCTATAGCCTCGCATGTACATGAATGTTGGACAGCGAATAAGGAAGACCATAGAAGAATTGACGCATTTGAATTATGGTGTTAGTGAAGAACATTCAAAGTCCGTCAACTGTCAGAAGAACAAACCAATCTGTCTTGGCAGAAACAGAGCCAGGATGCCTCTCAGAAGCATGGATGGCAAGACTTCACCTCACCTATGTGGCACATGTCCTCAGGAGGGACCGGTCCCTGGAGCAGGACATCATGCTCGGTAGAGGGTCAGCGAAAAAGAGGAAGCCCCTCAGTGAGCTGGACTGGCAACAGTGCCTACAACAATGGGCCCAAACACAACACCGCCTGTGAGGTTGGTTTGGGACTCGGCGCGTTGTGTGACGCTGTGCACTGGGTTGCTGATGGGAACCACCGTGAGGCCGGTGACAAGGCAGTGATTCTAAACCGAGGGGCAGCTCTGACTCTCCGGAGGGCTCTTGTCTGCAGTGGTGTTGGGCAGGTCTAGGATGCTGCTCCACACATGACAGTGAGGGACTCCTCACCCCACCTTGAGGCATTAAAGGGGAGCCCTGGTGGCACAGTGGTGGGGTAATGATGTGGCATTCTGCTTGTCTTACTGGTCACCAAGAGTCAGAACCCACTCAGAGGTAATGGGTTTTGCTTGTTTGTAAGTTATTAAATAGGAAATAACCAACTTTTCTTTAAAAAGGCTGAAACCCTTGGTTGTAACATGTTTAATCAATCCAGCCAGCACAGAAATCCATAGATGCGAGAGACTCTCACAGTCTCCCAGGGAGGCCACTGTGAGTTGCTCACTTTTAGTGAGCCCGTGGGGGACAGGCTGTGAGGATGACAGCCACAGCTGCCTGCCTGGTGGCCCCAACGTCAGGCCCGAGTGTCCACCTGCTACAAGGCCAGAAGGATCAGCTCAACAGTCCTCAGTGAGGTGTCCTTCTCTTACGCGGATAGGACAGGTGTCCAAAGGACGAACCACTGGGGGCTGAGACCACACGTCCTTCAAAGCAGGGTTGTTTTCAGGACAATGGGACTCACAAAATGCAACGCCGCTGTGTCTGAGCTACTCCGTAGTGTCTGGGGATTCCCTGCCAAACGTCTAAACACTGAACTTAGGAAGAAAGTCTGCAAAAAATGGGTGGTGAGCAGTCACATGTCCCCTCATGAGTTTCTGAGGCAACGTTCCGTCTCCCCCGTGGACACACATAAGCATCTACTGAACCGCGCATCCTGACTACCTACCTACCTCAGCTGTTAACCATCATTGCTTTGCTCAACGCACCTAAGAGGGCTGAGGAGCTGATGATGTAAGAGGAGCAGGGAACGCGAATTCTTAAATGCCCTCACAGGTCCCGCTTCAATCTGGCCACATGTGGGCCCTTCCTGGGTGTGGGGGATCACCCCTGCCTGGGACAGTACTGGCCGAGGGACATGGCTGTGGTCCAACTCCGGTGGATGCCGGGCTTGCGGTCATGAACATTCTTACATCTCTCCCCTCCCTTGTGGATCCTGAACTCACACCATAAAGCCCAGCCCTGCACCCAGCTCTGCTCGCCCTGTGGCGGCTTCCAGGACCCCTCCTCCTGCTCCCAGGCCTCCAGAGCCATGACCATGCAGCTCTGGCCACACAGAATCTCTAGGACTCTTGCCATGAACTCCCTCCTCCCTCCCCCGCCCCCAGTGCACAGGCTCACAGACTGCCATACCTGACCCTCGCACCTTTCACTTGTGTTGGAGCCCTTGCTCCCTGACCCTGTGCCCAGCCCCACTGCAGGAACCCAATGATGTTTGTTTAAAGAATGAATGAATGAATGAGTAGACATTTGTTCAAAGAATGAACGGATGGATGGACATGTGTCCAAAGATGAAAGAATCAGTGGACAGCTGTTCAAAGACAGACAGATTGACTGACTGACTGGAGACAGCCTGCTGAGAGGCACTTGGTGGCCACCTGCCCTGAAATGCAGCCATCCTACCCCCTCCCTTCTGGGTGACCAGCCGCGTTGCGTTGGCCGTCGTGGGTCGTTGCGGAACGGCCCAATGCAGACGTGGGCTTACCTGTTATCGGAGTCGTCTAGGCATGTGCAGCACCTCTGGCTTCCTTCCACAAACAGTGCCAACGCGGAGGGACAGTAAATGGTTTTACGTGGGGGACTTCACTGTCATCTACAGTGACGAAAACGACAAATACTGTCAGTATCTTCAGTGTTTGTATGCAAACAGCAGTTCAGAAATACAAACACCTGCCAAATGTCTTGTCTTTCTGCGCCCGTGTCCACGAATGCCACCAACCTGGGCTCGTGCCGCCACAGGATGTTAGCAACAGCTCTGAAAGAGTTTTAGAAAGTTCAGGTGATGTTCCAGATAGGAGTCTTAAAGGAGTCCTGCTGTAGCGCTGTGGGTTAATGCGCTGGACTGCAACATCAGTTAGAACGGCTAGGTTGGCAGTTCAAGCTCACCAGCTGCTCCATGGAAACCCTCTATGGGGTCGCTAAGTCATCAACCACCAGAACAAAATCAGCTCAGGCGGCAAACCCTGTGCATTTCTTGAAAGGTATGGATTAATTTTACAATTGGGTACACTTTGGAAGAAAACAGCAAAGTGGTAGGTCACTGGATACTACACCTGGCAGAAATATTGTTTGCATGAAATTCACTTCTGCAGAGCCCAGGGTGCTGGCAAGACAGTTTAGAACTCAGTTTAAGTGTCCCTCCATTCACCTGTGGCACAAAGACCACATGACCGGAATCCTGGGCTGGGCACTCTCCACCCTGGAAGGAAAGCTGATGGTCTGCGGGTGCTGTGAGCAGGTGTTATAGAGCCTCGCCCCAGGGAGGTTCCAGGGTCCCTCCACACCTGGAGAATGCACAAGCTGTGCTCATGCAGAGGGGGACTACGCAAGTTCACCCCCTTAGGAGGTTCCCCATGGACAACCAACCAGGAGCGATTGAGATCTCTATGGTGTGAGGTAAGGACACACTCTTCGCTCCCCCAAAGACCCTCGTCTGTCTAGTGTTACTGATTTACAAGTCTACCCCCCCACACTGTAAGACATCCTCCTTTGTCACAGACCCAACTTTTGTCTGCAGTGGTGTGGGTCTCCTCCTCTGTCCCAAGGGCACCCGGCTGCTTGTATCAATAACAGCACAGGTATGAAGACTTGACTAAGTTGTAACGAGTATCTGGGAGCTATCCATCTCTCATTAATTAATTCTTTCTCCAGCACTCTTGTAATTACTCGTGCACTTTTATTTAAAAGAATTTTATGAGTATGTGAACGTTAAGAGCTGTTGGACTAGCTCCCGAGGAGGCTTTGCTGGTATTTTTATGGGGATGCCAATGACTTCATAAATGAGTATAGGGAAGTTGGCATCTTCAGCTGCTGAGTCATGCTCTCCAAGGACAGAGGACAGCTGGCTCTCTGTGTTAACGTCTATACCTTGGGACGGTTTCAGGACACTCTGCCTGCAGCTCTGCGCCTTCCTTGTGAAGTCTGACCCCGTATCTGTTTGAGGGCCACTGTTCCTGGTGTTCTAAGTCGAAGTGGCGAGTGTCCTGTTTGTATGTTCAGGTGCACACGCCACACGGTGAGAGGGTGTCGCTCTGCCAGTGTGTCAAGACAGAACGTGCCTGTCGCCCTGGAAAGTCCCCCTGTGCCCTGACCCATTGGATTAAGGCTACAGATTTCTGTGTTTTCATCCTGTAAAGTGCACGCTAGTGCCCTGGATTCATGCTGTGTACCATCAAATTAACAACACATCCAGGGACCCTTCTCAAATCGTACAGTCCTTAACCTAGCCCACTCCCTGTGTGTCAGAGACCCTCTGTGGGGTGCGGACCTCCAGCCTTGGGAACCATTCACACCACCCACGGGGTCCTCACTGCTGATGTGGGGTGCCGTGGCAGGGAGCTGACAGGCCACAGCAGAACTATCCACAGGACTTTCTAGGCAGCCATCTCTAGGGGAGCATAGCCCCAGGGCTCTCCCTTGGTGGGTTACAAGCGCTGACCTTTTGGTTAGCAGTAGAATGCCTACCCATTGTGGCACCACTGCTGCCCGCCGGCGGGTGCCGCTGAGTTGGTGCTGACTCACAGCGACCCCACTACAGCGGAATGAGATACTACTCACCCATCTGCACGGTTGTTGCCAAGTGTGAACCACTGGGGCCCTTAAAGCCAGGTGTTGTTGATGTTAAGGGCCCTCAAGTCAGTTCTGACTCATAGAGACCCTTTAATAGGTTTTCCAAAGAGCGGCTGGTGCGTTTGAACTGCTGATCTTGTGGTTAGCAGTTCAGTGTTTATCTTACAGTGTCACACCAGGAGTCCCCTCAAAATGGTATCCATGAAATCATCTTGGAGCATGCCAATTGTTTTTAAGGAATTCAAATAAATTGCCCTTGAGTTGGTTCCGTCTCATGGCAACCCTGTGTAGGGTTTTCCAGGGAGTGGCTGTTGAGTTTGAACTGCCGACCTTGCAGTTCAAACAGACCCTGAGGTCCAGTGCTTGCTTATCCCACAGCGCCACACCAGGACCCCTCAAGTGCTGTGTTGTCGTTAAGGGCCGTGGAGTCAGTTTTGACTCATAGCAAGGCTGCATAAGGCTTCCAAGTCCGTAGATCTTTACAGGAGCAGAGAGCCTCATCTTTCTTCTATGGAGTGATTGGTAGATTTGAACTACTGACACGGTGGTTAGCAGCCCAGCTTGTAATCCACAAATGCTTTGTTGTTGTTGAGTAGATTCCGACCCACAGCGACCCTATGAGCAGCTGGTGAGTTTGAACCTCCGATCTTGAAGTTCAAACAGCTTTGCAGTCTGGCGCATTAACCCACAGCACCACACCAGGACTCCACAAATGCTATAGTGTTCACTAACTTTAATATAAAAAACCACGAATCACGTCTTTCTCCCAAAGTGCGTGATCTAAAATGGCTCTCATGAAAGCTCAACACTGAGAGAAAGTGAGAAATGTTAGGCTGGCCCTTCTGGAACACCCTGGCCTATCTGGGTTCCAGAAAGCCCTCCGAGCTAGTCCCAGTTAGGCTGTAACTACGCCCCCCCCCCCCCAATCTCTTCTACCCTTGTTAGAACCTGCAGATGTACTCAGATTAAGTGAAATTTCCATTGTTCCCATCAACAACTTCCTCTATTGTCCTGCTTCTAATTTCAGGATGGCCTGAGCCAAGGCACATGACTTCCTACAACAGCCTGCTGGGTGGAGGAGCAGGCACTGCGGGACTGGGTCGAAAGAGGGTCACCCCAGAAAGCCGTGCTCGCTCAGCCTGGCGCTGGAGGTGCTACAGCAGGTGCCTGGCCAGTGCTTGGCAGTGAATGATTTGTTACCCCCAACCTCAAAAGAGCAGCGATGACAACTCACGTTCTCCTAAAGAGAAGTGAACTATGAGTCTCTGGTGGCCTTGCTGAGCATTTCCTAACAGCCCACTCCAGGATCACCAGCACCCCAGCTGGCCATGAACCTACAGACCCCCAGGGAGGCCAGTGAAGCAGAAACAGCAGGGGAGTGACTAGACTTTACTGGATTGGCTGAAACCCCCGAGGACTCAGGGAGGCCTCCCGAAACGATGGCCCTTGAACAGAAACTAGCCCTGGGTGAATAGTACAGGTGGGTGGGCCCACAAACTCCTCTTAAACAGAAACACCAAACGCCTATTAAAAACAACAAAAATCCCACCAACATGAGCCCAAAGGGTCAGTAATGAGGTTAAAGCAAAGATAAGGGGAGCAGGGCAACTAGAGGAATGGAAATGAACAACCAGAAAAGAAATACTGATAAGGTTTGCTCATTGTGGAAACCATAATCAATACCACTGGATCAAGCTGCTGTGGGGGCCCATCACCGAAGCATAGCAAAATAGTATTAAAAAGGAAAAAAAGAAAACCAAGCAAGCTCAAGAAAGCAGGCATTCTAGCCAATTTGTTTACACGGTCATTTCCTAGAAAAGCCCTTTAGTGAGTATTCTCATTGATTTCCCAATTACACCCCAATGCTGTGTCCTTACATGGAGGACAATGCATTAGGAAGAGCACATGTGGAAGTTTCATCCTCGGAAGGATGCCTTTTACACACCAAGGTGAATGAAACGTAAATTCACCACTTCTAGGTTACGCAGGGGACCGCAAGGTTGGAGGTTCAAACTCACCAACTGCTCCTCTGAAACCCTACGCAGGTCACTATGAGTTGGAACCTACTCGATGGCACTTAACAACAACGCCAGGTGTTACGTGGAGTCCTGGTATGACACTATAGGACCACAAGGTCAACAGTTCAAACTCACCAGTCATTTCTCAGAAACACTACTGGGTTGCTATGAGTTGGAACAGACTCAACAGCATTTTACAACAGCAGGCAGTACATAGGGGTCCTGGTATGGTGCTGTAGGATAAGCACTGGACTGCTAATCACTAGGCAGGCGGTTCAAACCCACCAACCACTCCTTAGAAACCCTGTACAGGGTCACTATTAGTCAGAACCTACTCATCCGCACTTAGCAACACCTGATCTGATGTAAGAAGCCCTGGATGGAGGTGCCGAGGGTTAAGCATTGGGCTGCAAGCTGAAAGGTCAGCAGTTTAAACCCACCAGCCGCTGTCTGCTTCTGTAAAGACCAACAGCCTTGCAGGCTACAGCAGCTACCCTTCAGGTCTGGACCTGAACTCACCCTCAGGGTTCCCGTTCACAGCCCAACAATAAGTTCATAAAGGGAACGGTAACACTAGGGAGGGAGGGGCCCCTCGTACAATCAACCATGTGCAATCAAAAGGGCAGCACTTACCCGAGGACAAAGTCCACAAGGCTAGGAAAGGAGCAAGAATGGGGACACAGGCAGGAAGTGGGAGACGTGATGGGAGGGTGTGGGGATGACACTCAGCAAGAGGAGACAAGCTGTTGACTGGAAAACGGATCTACTCTGTAAACTTTCACAATTAAACAACACAAAAAGACTCTATCTATATCTATATATATCTATACTTGGTATGGAGCTATAAGATAAGCTAAGCACTGGATTGCTAACAACAAGGACGGTGGTTCAAACCCACAAGCCACTCCTCGGAAAACCTATGCCGGGTTGCTATGAGTTGAAACCCACTTGATGGCACTTTGTTGTTGTTGGTAAGAGCCATTGAGTTGGTTCCAACCCATAGTGACCCTATATAGGATTTCCAAGGAGCGACTGGTAAGCTTGAACTGCTGACCTTGCAGTTCAAATGTCTTTGCAGTCTGTCACATTAACCCACAGCACCACCCTAGGACTCCTGATGGCACTTTTACAACATATATATTTACAGTCTTGGAAACCATGTGAAGCGTAGATCTACTCCGACACATGCAGGGGCACCATGAGTAGAAACTACTCCACTGAGAACCCTGTGGGCACAGTTCTCCTCTGACACACACGGGGCACCATGAGTGGGATCTACTTATGAAACATCATCCACTGAGAACCCTGTGGAGCACAGTTCTCCTCTGACACACACGGGGCACCATGAGTGGGATCTACTTATGAAACATCATCCACTGAGAACCCTGTGGAGCACAGTTCTACTCTGACACACACGGGGTACCATGAGTGCGATCTCCTTATGAAACATCATCCACTGAGAACCCTGTGGGCACAGTTCTCCTCTGACACACACGGGACACCATGAGTGGGATCTACTTATGAAACATCATCCACTGAGAACCCTGTGGAGCACAGTTCTACTCTAACACACACGGGGGCACCATGAGTGCGATCTCCTTATGAAACATCATCCACTGAGAACCCTGTGGGCACAGTTCTCTGACACACACGGGGGTGGGGTATTGTCATGAGTGGGAATGGACAGGGTTGGTTTTCTTGGTTGGGGATTGTGCTCCCTGCAGACCCAGGCTGGCTTCTCTGCTCACTCCAGGTACCTCTGGTTCAGGAAGGTCTGGGCTGACAACATGTAGCACTGATCTGATTAGGCTGACACGAGATGGGTGACTTCTGGGTACCACAAAACCACAAAGCCCCCCAACACCTCCCCATGTGAAAAGCCGAGGGGCCTGTGGAGCAAATGCAGCTTCCTAGGCTTCATTCAGTCAGATCTACAAAGCGATCAGATCAGCGAGGCATTCTGTATTTCCCCAGCTCCAGAGCCACAGCCAAGCTGGAGCCACAAGGATCCCGGTCACAGCGGCCCTCGGCTGTAATTATGAACAATGGTCACTGTCCACACTCACAGCTGTTGTCAAGAGTACAGAGATGGTGAACATGTGTCACTGGCACACACACACACACACAATGAGAGAGACTAAACTCTGTACAGACACTTCTAAGAAACTAGCCTCTGACTGTCTGCCACAAGACCCCGCCAGGGGCACTGCAGAAAACAGGTTAAGTGTCAGGTTCCCTCCTCTTCTGTGAGCAGACCAGAACCCAACCCACTGTCAAAAGTCGGTTCCCTAGCAACCCTGAGGCCATCAACGTTTACAGGAGCAGACCACCCTATCATTCACCCTTGGAGCAGTTGGTGGGTTTGAACCGCCAACCTTGTGGTTAGCAGCCCAGCACTTAACCCACTGTGCCACCAGAGCTCCCTTTGGTCATCAGAGCTTGGGGTGAGTTTGGTGATGGGTGACTGTGTGTGTATGGGGGTGTAGGCTGAGGGGCAGGGTGACCGTGTGTGTACATGAGTACATCAGTGTGTGGGGCAAGAATTAAAGGGCTGAGCCAGGGGCTAGCTGCAAGGAGCCCCAGGAAGTGAGGGGCCCAGAGCTCTGCCACACTGTGACAGCCAACATGTTTCTCCCTGGGTTAGCACCCTAGCACCAAACATGACAGAGCTGGGTCCCAGGACAGCCCAGCCCACAGTCCCGGGTTCTTTCCTGTCACCCAATATGACCACCAAGGCCCCCTGCTCACACCTCCTCACACCACGTCCACCAGACCTTTACACTGTCCCCAGACTCATGGTCCAGCCTCAGTGTGACATCACAGCACTCCAACCATGTCCACCCCACACCCCTCAGGCCCCAGAGGGACAGGCCAGGGCCAGGCCCCACGACGAGGCACAGTTTATAATGGTGAAGCAGAAGGCTTCACCAAGCAGTGAGTGCCCCCTTCAAAGACAGAACTCCTTGTGTGTGGAGAGCGAGATAGTCCCAGGACTCGGGGCTCCATCTCGTCCTTCACAGCAGTAGACATGATGAGTCGACACTAACGAGCAGCAGACAGAGGCCACCACCAGTACTAAACCCTGAAGGGACACGCGCATCTACGTGAATGTTCACACACCCCAATCACGTACTCGATACTCACACTCACACACTCACCACGTCCATACACACAACACTCACATCACACACCACACCTGGCCACACTCACACACACTCGCTGGCCCTGCTTCCTCAATGGCAAACCACAGACACCAAAAGGACCCTCCCCAGCTGAGGGCTTCCTGCCCCCCGCCACCCCCCCCAGCAGCTGTCTCCCCTATGAGGTGGGGGCTCCAGGGACCTAATGTGAGAGAGCCAGCATGGGGGACCACAGCCAGGACAGGACTTGGGCCACCCTCGGGGCTACTCTGACAAGTTCGAGGTTCGTCCAGAGCCCAGCCCTGTGCTGACCTGCTGACCTCGAGCACCACAAGACCACCCACCAGGCATCAGGCCGCCCCGAGGCGAGGCATGCAGACACCCTGTCAGCAGAGCCAAGGTCCCCTCAAGAACAGCCCCGTCCGTCCGAAGGTCTGGCCAGCTACTTCCTCAATTGGCCAAAGAACCCCACGAATGTGTAGGGAGCACAAGGGTCCCCTCCCCTAAGCCTGGGGTACCCATGAGATTGGCAGCCAACAATGACGCTATGGTCCTGACACACCAGGGGGAGCCAGGGAGCCAGCAGAGGCTCTTCCTCAGACCTAGGTCCACCCTACAAGGCACATACCTCTGAGGGGGGTGTTCACATTTTCCCAATATGCCCCCTTTCCTGACACCCCAGCGTGCACACACACCATTGTCACACATGCACCACACACTCACATTCACACCCAGTTATACACACCTCACACTATACATGCTCACATGTATGCCATACACACTATACATGCTCACATATGTACCACACACACACTCCATACACACTATACACACTCACATTTGTACCACACTTACCCTCACACACACTATACACGCTCACATGCATGCCACACACACACTCACACACACTATACACGCTCATGTGTGCCACACACACACTTACCCTCACACACATACTCACAGACACACTATACAAGCTCTCATGTGTACCACACACACTACACACTCTCACTCCAGATGGCACAGTGGGCTGGACTAGGTCCACCTGTGTCCCTTCAAATTATAAAGTGGACTTTCCGATGGTCTTTACAGAGCACATAAAGGCTCCTGCGGGCCCTGTACTGACTGAAGGAAAATCCCCTCTGTTTAGGGGCATGAACAGAAACACTGCTCAAGGGGTCAGAGCAGCCCCCAAACAGAGCGAGCCCTGACCCTGGGGCAGGAAGGACGGTAAACCCCGTGGCCTTACTGTCCACTGTCACCGCCCTGCGCTCTCCCTTCAAACATCCAAAGCCACAAAGCTCCCGGGTGGCCACCAGTCACTCAGCCTCGCAGTGCATCCCATGGCCTCCTGCTCTGGGACTTGCCCTCAGGGCCCTGCTCCCAATACTGAAACCAAAGCGGCCTCGAGCCCTCCTGTACTCAAAAATCTCTTCTGGTCCCCAGCTCAGGCGAGCTTGTCCCCAGGGCTGGGCTCACTGTCCTGCACGGGTCCTCTCCCCACAGTGATTGTCCACACAGGTCCTCCCTCAGAGGACACATTCTCAGGGGGTCTCTAGCCCCAGCATCCTGCCCAAAGGTTCACCTGGTAACTCCATATCCCCACTTGGGCAGCTCTCCTCTGGAGGGCTCAAGCCACCACAGCAGGGTCAAGGTTCAAAGTCAACGGAAGGGTTCAAAGTTCAAAGGGTCAAGGTTTAAAGTCAAACAGGCTGGGTCTGAGAGACTTTGCTACTGTTCAGTGCTGGCGAGTCGGTTCTAACTCACAGCGACCCCGTCTAGGGTTCCCGAGGCTTCACATCTTTACAGGAACAGAAAGTCTCATCTTTCTCCTTCAGAGCGATTAGTGGGCTTGAACCACCAACCTTGTGGTTCATAGTCCAGTGCTTACTGTATGGAGTCACCGTGCTCCCTAGGGAGAGTTGATACCAGTAGATTATTTGGAAACATTTGATGAGGTTATCAAATGCATTCTGTATCTCCTCAGACACTGGGAGGGTGGGCAAGTCAAGTATGCAACTCTGACAGGTCCCCCCAACCCCCACTGGAACCAGCCGGTTCTTCCAGTCCTCAAGCAGCACAAACTACTGTGAAGTCAAACACGGAGCACATGAGGCAGCAGTCCCACCAACCCCCAAAGAAACTGCTCTCTGCAGCACTGAGCTTCTGCTGAAGGGCATGCAGACGCCAGGCCAGCGTGACCTCTGACCTGCACAGAGCTGTCCCTGGCTGGTGCAATCAGCTGAGTAGGGCTTTTTCCCTTCCTTTTTTAATTAAAAGCCACTGAGGGTGTCTTGGCTCCCCTTCTGCCAGCCGTTGCTAGCATAGACGTGTTAGCTTAAGCCGCTGGGGTGGGAATGAAGCCGCTTCTGCTGCCATGGAAACGGCAGCAAGGTTTCGACCGCACAGTTCCTGGACTCCAGCTAGCCCGTCCATGGACCCTGGCCAAGAGAGCCGCCTCAATCCAGGAAGCCCTGGGGGGAGAGCAGGACTTCTCAGGGCTTCCTGCTACCCACCCCATCAGAAGCAAGCCCAGGTATGATGTCAGTCTTGGCTACCCAGCCCCAGATGCCCAATTCTATCACCTGGAGACAGGACAGTCAAAGGACCCCCACACCCAAGACTGCCCAGGAGGGCAACCTAACAGAAGCAGTATCTGGAGTCGGTGTTTTCCTTTAGCTAAAAATAATGAGAGGGGAGAAAGCAGCCCTATGGAAGAATGAACTGGAAAGATGAGGACAGCCTAATGAGAAAGCACTTCAATGCGTAATCAGCGACACAGTGGTCAGTGCTGTTATCAAGAGGGACGTTAGGAGACGTGAGAATCACAGCGAGCGGAGCCAGGAGACACCAAATTGGACTGTTGTGGTGTGAGGGCAGAATGAGGGAGGGGACCATAAGTGTGGCTCTATGCTGAGGCAAACGTCAGGTGACTTTCTGAAGATCAAAACCAAAAGCCTGAATTCTTCCAGTTAGGCTCCTACATGCAGAGGTTAAAGGTCAGGGACCCAGCACTGGTGAGTCACACCTGGGCTCCTTATGAGACCCCGAGACTGCTCTGGCAAATTTGACCCCACAGGCACACTTGTCACCAGCTGCTGCTGCTCTTCTGAGGGGTCATCGGGCCAGGCCTGACGCAGGACTCTCTCGTGCCCAACAGAACGAAAGGCTGCCGGCCCCTGCACTGTCCCCCTGGGTGACCTGTGGATCAGACCATTGTGTTCCAGCGGGTCTTCAGTGGCTAACGTTCAGAAGGAGATCACCAGGTCCGGTACTGACAGAGACGCCCTCCCACCCCCGCATGATCTGAAAAAGTAAAAAGTCGGCAATTCGTGACCAAGTACTGCAGCTGGCTGAGGGGTTTGCACAAGCAGAGATTCACCTACAAACTGGGGGGGCGTCACCTTGGAAACCCACGCTCTTTGACCCCACAAGAACACAACACTACGGGGTTGATTACCTCACCTGGCAGTCATTATGAGTCGGACTGCTACCATCACGGTCAGCAGTTTGAAACTACCAGCAGTTCCACAGGTGAAAGATGGGGTTTTCAGCTTCTGTAAAGATTCACACAGCCTTGGAAACCCTACGTAGGGTCACTGTGATTCAGAACCGACTCCATGGCATACCACCACCACCACACCAAGAGGCCTCCCTGGTGTGGTGCTGCAAACCAAAAGGTCAGCAGTTCAATCCCACCAGTTGCTCCTCATACAGGGTTGCTATGAGTCAGAACCCCACTCCACGGCACTTCACAACATGAGGCCTTTCAAGGGGCCCTGGTGGAGCCGTGCTTAACCACTCAGCTGCTATCCAAAAGGCTGGCAGTTTGAACCCACCATCGGCTCTCAGGGAGAACGATGAGGCAGTCTGTTCCCACAAAAACACTCAGCCTCAGAAGCCCTGTGGGCACTACTGCTCCATCCTTTAGGGTCTCTGACCGGAATTCACAGTGGGTGGGAGCGCGGTGCTCTGTAGGATGAGTACAGGACTGAGAGCCACCAGCCCCTCGGAGGGCTGGGGGGAGTGCTGCTTTAGGGGGTACACACTCAGGGCTGCTGACGAGGAAGACGAGGTAGGGGCTGCTTTAGGGGGTACACACTCAGGGCTGCTGACGAGGAAGCTGCAGCTGCTGTAACATGTGACGGCTCCACAGCCAGCAGGACATAGGAGATCCCTCAAAGGGACTTTAAGGGGAGGCCACCATGCCCATGCCCCGGGTAAGAAGAGGCAATGGGAAGGTGACCCCAAGTCACAGGGAGCATGGGGACCCCACCGCATGCATCACAGCCCCGAAGCTCTGGCAGCACTTTGAGTTTATTCAACCCTGGAGTAGGGTCTCTCTCCCCATTAGACTCTCCACCCCCAACACACAACACACACACTGGATGGTTGCTTTAGCATGGATTCTCCCACAATGCAATGTGCTCAGAGGTAGCCAGGGGTCAACCTCAACTACGCAGGACCAGCTGGGCCAGGAGAGCGGTCAGCTGCCACTGTGTGGTTCTCAGTCACAGAGACCTACTCGAAGAGCATGAGCGCACCACAGGGTCTCCAAGGCTGTTAAATCTTTACAGAATCAGCTGGCCTCATCTTTCTCCTGTGGAGCAGATTTGAACCGCTGACCTTCTGATTACAGCCCAGTGCTTAACCCACGGCACCAGCAGGGCTCCCTTGCTCTGGGAACAACAGATAGGCTTCAATGATATAAATGATGAGATCTGCTCTATGCAAACTTCTAAGGACAGGACAGCCACATGTGCTGGCTGTGGGTAAAAACCCCATGGGGTATCTACCATTCAGGGGACAAGAGCCTCTTAAAACTTACCTCCCCCAGAAAAAGTAAATGGGAATTCATTTAGAAGGACTGCTTTCAAATACAGGGCTTGCTACCCACGGGCCAGACCCAGGTCACCCCAACACTGGCAAACAATCCAGAGAAGGGAAGGACTTAACATCCTGGGAGGCAAGAGGACTGGAGTATTGGCCAGAGGCCCTAGGAAGAAAGACCTGGCAATCAGCTTCTGTAAGGTCACAGCCTTGAGACCCCTAAGGGAGCCATTGTACTCTGCATACCTGGGGGCACCGTGACTCCACGGAAGCCAACACCACACGACAGAATGTGCAGCTCCCACCACAGAAATGCCCACACTATGGGGAACGCAGCCAATGTTACAAAACAAAAGGTGTGCATGTTGTTAAATAGGAAACTAGCGTGCTCTGCAAACTCTCACCCACAGCACAATACAAATAGTGTGATGAAGTTTCCGGCAAGAGCCCCGCCCTGAGTCAGACTGAGGAGCAGGTCAAGGAGGTGGGCGACGAGGTGGACCGGCTTCTAAATCAGAAAATCCAGAGTGCAGGTGGACTGAGGAAACCCAGTAACAGGGCCCTGGCTCAAACATCTGGGCTCCTGCTCTAACATCTGCTTCCGTCAGTGGGCAGAAACCAGCGCCGTCTACTCTGTAAGAGGAGAGAGCCCACCACGGCCTGTCTTCCGGGTTCTCCTCACTCTGCCTGTCTTGGCTGCGAAACCAAACCAGTGTGCCCAATGCAGAATCCTGCTTGTGGGTCCCAGAATTCTGAACCATCTGAGAAAACCGAAAAGGAGACAAGGGGGAGGGCACATCTGGAAACCCCACCCCCAGTGCAACGCCATGCTCCCAAGAAAGGTTTTTCCTCTTCCTTCTCTGTAGGGGCTCCCCGAAGGACCCCGCAAAACGCCGGGCTATACAGCGATGGTGGGTTCCCATGGCAGGCACTGCAGTGCCCATGGGGGGCAGTAAGGCAGAGATGAGGAACAAAGTGCAAGTCAGTGGCCCAGAGGAAGTGTGGGCGCAGATGGAGTCTCAGGGGGCACAGTGCCCCTCACTGGCTCACTGTGGAGGGTCCGCACCTCATTCCTGCAGCGTGTGGAGGGTCCGCCACCCTACAGGTCCCACCCTCCACAGGCAAAGGGCTGAGCCCCAACTAACCCCCTGGCTCTGCCCACTCTCACCTCTGGGTGGTCGGTCTCACCAAAGTGGTCTCAGGGAACCTGCTCCCAGACCTCCCCTCCTAGCACCCCGTACGGCCAACCCAGAATCACGAAGCCGCTCTCACCCCACTTGCTGGACACCAAGTACAGCTGGAGCCCAAGAGATACAGAGACACCCATCCAGGGTTCGTCCGGAGCGGCTGCAGGGGAGGAAGCGGGTGTGGGCATCCAGGAAGTCACAGGTTTCACTGCGGTGCTCAGCGGGAGTTTTTTTGTTTTGTTTTTTTTAAGGAACAAGTTTTCCTTTAGAGTAGTAACCTTCGGGAACGCTAATTATAACCATCCCCACCCTCACTCTCCTCCTGGGGACCACTAACTATAACCACCCTCACCCTCCTCCTCGCCTCTATGCGGTCAACATGTGAGCATCTGATTTACAGACGCCCCCAAAGGAAACCAAAGCAGTTGCCTTCCAGATGACCCCATATGTCCGAGTACAACAGTGGCCCCGTTGGATATCTGACAACTGCTTTTTCTGAAGTGGATTGCCAATCCTTTCTTCTCGAACCTTCAACCTATCAACAGCTGTGTGCTTTAATGGGGTTAATCAGAGACTCTTTTAAAGAGACAGCTCAGCAGAACCTGGGACTCCAAGTACCCAGGCCCCATTCCTGAAAAGCCTGCCAATCACAAACTGGGAGACAGATCCATTTGCCCCTCACGCCCCCTCCTGTACCCCCCCCCCCCACACGTGCCTGCAAGCCAAGTGTGCCAGGGACAAAACCGCAGGGAGAAAGCAGTCTTCACACGACAGCCAAACAATCTCAGCTGTGAACAGAAACTAACTGTAGGATGGAAGGTTGCAAGTTTAGACACAATGTGGCCACTATCAACCTCAGTTATCAGCCCAACAAGAACCCTCTTTCACAGATGAATGAGGTTCTCCGCCAGTTCTCTGCACGCAGTCATTTTTAAGATACTTTGTGGGATAAATATTAGCTTGGGACTTGGACTCGCCTACATGAGCAGCAGAAGTGGCCAAAACTGCCATTTAGAAAGGAGAGAGAGAGAGCGAGAGACAGCCGCCACAGCCCCTGCCCCCCCAACAAACATCCCAGCATCCTATGCCACTTGTCCATCCATGCTACAGTGCTGTGGGCCCTCTCCTGCCTGCACAGCATTATGGACCCGGGGCCTCCATGTCCCGGCCCCGTGTGGGTTCCTCTCCTGCCCGCATAGCGCTATGGACCAGGGGTCTCCATGCCCCAGTCCCGTGTGGGTTCCTCTCCTGCCCGCATAGCGATATGGACCAGGGGTCTCCATGCCCTGGCCCCATGTGGGTTCCTCTCCTGCCCACATAGCGCTATGGACCAGGGGTCTCCATGTCCCAGTCCTGTGTGGGTTCCTCTCCTGCCCACATAGCGCTCTGGACCGGGGGCCTCCATGCCCTGGCCCCGTGTGGGTTCCTCTCCTGCCAGCATAGCGCTCTGGATCAGGGGTCTTCCATGCCCTGGCCCTGTGTGGGTTCCCACATAGCGCTCTGGACCGGGGTCTCCATGTCCCAGTCCTGTGTGGGTTCCTCTCCTGCCCGCAATGGACCTGGGGTCTCCATGCCCCGGCCCCGTGTGGGCTCCTGACTCCATCACTGCTCATCCTCAGGGCCCTGCTGGCAGGACCCAAGGCTTGACTGCTGGGCTACTCCATCAGCTGTACCAGGTCGGACACAGACTCCTCACAGGGAAGGCCAGCTCGCCGGTCAGGCTAGAGTCAGTGACCAAGTCTCCTGGAGTCATCTGGAAGCCTGACCAACCTATTCACCCAGCTCTTCCAGTAGGACCATCCACCATAACTGTGCATCCCTGAGGTGTCCCGGGTCTGCCTGGCCTGCCCTGACGCCCAACCGAGACTCGGAGGCCCCGAGGGCAAGGCTGTGGCTCTCAGTGGTCTCCCAAAGGTCTAACGAGGCGCCAGGCACCCAACAAATAAAGCTGTCAGGAAACAGAGAGATGGAGAAACAAACACCAATAAAAGGAAATGTTCTGAGGTAATTGTTGAGATGAAAGAAAATAAGATGCATTGAAACTTAAATTTGATTTAAATGTAATTTCTTGAAAGACTCTTAAGTGGTTCAGTCAGTGGATGAGGGTGTGGCAGACAAGCATCAATGCTGAGTCAGTGCATGGGGGGGGCAAGAACTGGGTCTGCACCCCCCCAGATAGGAACAGTGATGTGGGGGGGCAAGAGCTGGGTCTGCACCTCCCCCAGATAGGAACAGTGATGGGGGGGCAAGAGCTAGGTCTGCACCCCCCCCAGATAGGAACAGTGATGGGGGGGCAAGAGCTAGGTCTGCACCCCCCCCAGATAGGAACAGTGATGGGGGGGCAAGAGCTGGGTCTGCACCCCCCCCCAGATAGAAACAGTGCATGGGGGGGGCAAGAGCTGGGTCTGCACCCCCCCCAGATAGGAACAGTGCATGGGGGGGCAAGAGCTAGGTCTGCACCCCCCCCCAGATAGGAACAGTGCATGGGGGGGCAAGAGCTGGGTCTGCACCTCCCCCAGATAGGAACAGTGCATGGGGGGGCAAGAGCTGGGTCTGCACCCCCCCCCCAGATAGGAACAGTGATGGGGGGCAAGAGCTGGGTCTGCAACCCCCCCCAGATGGGAACAGTGATGGGGGTGGGGAACCAGTGTGGATCTGCATCCCCCATGTGGGAACAGTGATGGGGCAGGGGGAAGGGACCAGGCACGGGTCTGCAGACACAGCTACCCAAGATGGTGGCACAGTTGGCCCACGCGGTGTTTCTGCCCCACCACCATGACCGCCATCACAGCTGTGGGAACACTCCTAAGTGGACTCTGACAGCTCCACAAACCCGCCCCCCACCCCGCTTTGAGAAGTGAAAACAACTCGGCAGAGGCAAGCCAGCACGGACACCGAGCCCCCAGCATCCAGTGGGTCCCAACTGCTGCCCACAGGGCTCCCAGGACTGTGAACTCCATGGGGCTCGTCACCAGGTCTTTGCTCCCTCGGAGCTGCTAGCTAGCAGCCAAGCACTGTACAAATTGCACCCCAGCTCCACATGGCCCCCCAATGCCTGAAGGCCAGCTCAGAAAGCCAAGGCATCTTCATGGGCCTCCTGACTGCAAAACGGCAATTGTGGACAGCAAAGTCCCATCTGACAGCTCTGCGCCTCAGATACACCCAACGCTCCTGAGGCTTGGTGTCCCCCAGTTGTGCTCCAGAACACGCAGGTGACTCCTCCCAGGGCACCTCACAACACATGGTCTCCGTCCACAGAGCTGCAGCTGCCAGTCTTGGCACTGAGGGCGAACGGGGCCTCCGACAAGAGAGAAAGTTGGGCTGGGCTCTGGCTGGAAGTGCCCTGGGTGATCAGATGCTTTGTTGACCAACAGGACGGTATGTGTGCTACATGGGTACCCTGGACCCCAAGGGGCAAGTCAGAAACCAGCAGAGAACAGAAACGTAGCCATCACCGGAGAGGATAAAGGAAAATAGGCCTGCGTTCACGAGAATGTCACTTGGTGCAGAAAGGCCCTCTGAGGACCCCTTGTGAACATCATCACAAACAGGGCTTTCTGCTCTTCTCTGTGCACACCTATCCTCGCTCCTTCAAGATAATCAAACTCTGAGCCTTGCAGTCACGAGCTGACCCCGCCTTCTCTAGGGACAGTGGTCCCTGAGAGATGTGGAACCGAGTTACGGGATCCACAGCATCCCCCGTGTCATCCGACCACCAACCACAATCTGCAGCTTTAGTTGGCTTCTCCTCTCCCTTTCTGTGGGAAAAGTGGAGGAGGTGGGGTGAGGCAGAACAGGGTGTGCACATGCGGTCTGGCCCGGGGAGACCTGGCAGACACACATCAGCAGGGCTGGGGCCTCAAACAAGGCTGTCCCCAGGGTGCCCTGTTACCTCAGTGTGTAGTAGCCACAATCTGTCATGTGTCAAACTGACCCCCCACCCCCACCAAATGACACCCCAAGTCCTGAGGCTGCCAGGAACCTTCCCATGAGAGCCAGCACTCTGCCCTCCAAACAGGCACTTGAGGCCCAGAGATCTGTGCAGGCTCAGACCCAGCCCGGGGCCCACGGTACACAGAGGGCAGCCAAGGTGCAGTGGGCTGGTCAGCGTGAGGCTCTGGGTTCCCTACAGCCGTCCCACGGCAGCTCAGAAGGCGGGGTCAGTGTGGACACGGGCTGACACCCGTGGGCCCCCAAATGGGGAAGAGCTGGTGCTGGTGAGTGTCTCCAGCCATGCTGGCACGTGGACAGGGACAATTCCAACAACCAGCTCTCTGGAAGGTGGAGACCTGCTTGTGTTTCTAGGAACAGTGAGGATCACCTGTCAAATCTCAAGTGTGCTCCTAGGTACCCTAGGCACTTCACAAGATGGAGAAGCTGGGGCAGGGGAGTACTCCGTTGTTAGCTATTGCAGAAGATGCCCCTGACTTGTGGTAACCCCATGCTGATCCAGAGACCTTTCACTGGCTGATGTTCAGGACCTAATGGGCAGGTCTTTCTTCCTAGTGCCTGAGTCTGGAAGCTCTATTGATACCTGCTCAGCATCACAGCAACACGTGAGCCTTGACAGACAGACAGACAGAGACTGTGGATGAGGCACACTGGCCAGGAATCAATGTGGGTACCCTGAGTAGATGGTGCGAGTCCCACTATGGAATCACTGCTGGTTTCTGCTTTAACAGAATTGAGTGTCCTGCAAGATGTTGGGGCCTGTGGTTTGGGACTGAACCCCACCTTCCCTGGGGAATGGGCTCTTTGTGGTGCTCAGGAGGCGGGATTCGGATCTGGGGCATCTTGAGTGAGCGGAACAGACATGGGGAAGACAGATATTCCAAGGAGCCAGGAAACAGAGATGGAAGAGACCGGGGCCCTCCTCAGAGAAAGCCTTCCCCTAGAGAGATGGTGCCCTGAATTTGGACTTCCAGCCTGCAAACCCATGAGGGAGTAAGTTTCTGTCTGTGAAACCACCACTTGTGCTAATGGCAGGGCTGCCGTACTGTTACAGTGTAAACACAGGACTACAGAGGACTAGTGAATGACAGGGTAGAACTATGTGGTAATGCCCATTACAAGACTACACTGTAAGACCCACTAGGACCACAGGGCACTGAGAGGAACAGACAGGATGAGAGGCACTACTGGGACCACAGAGCTCTGGGGAGCTGGTCCAGCAGTGAGGGTCACCCCGTGGGCTAACTGCACCGTCTGGTTGTTGTTGTTGTTGTTGTTATGTGCTATGGAATCGGCCCTACCACATAGCGACCTGCACAGGGTTTCTGAGGCTGTAAATCTTTACAAGAGCAGAAAGCCTCATCTTTCTCCCGCGAACAGCTGGTAGTTTCGAACTGCTGACCTTAAGGTTCACAGCCCGATTTGTAAACGACGCTACCAGAGCTCCAGTTTAGACAGCACTAAATGGTGGGTGGGCCTGTTTAGGTTTTCAATCTAAGAAGGAAGAGACCTTCCTTGGGGGGGTCCAGGTCCTGTGGGAGGCAGAGGAGGACGGGGTCCATGCATGAGAAGCCAGTATCCCCTGCCACCATCCGCCTTGGGTTGAGCGCGTCTGCATCTGGAGAGATGCTCTTGAGGGCGGGGCGGGGCTAGGGTGGGGGGGTGCCTACATGCCAGCGCCTGGCTCCCCCTCGTTGAAGAATAAGCTGTCCGGCCCGCTCTGAAATGGGATACGGGTCAGAACCTTCTGCCGTGTGAGTAACCAGGAGGAAAAGATCACCATTTCAAAATGTTTCTCAGCTGGCCGCTGGCCCGGGGTAACTCGAGTCTCCCGGGAAAGAGACAACAAGCCGGACTGCAAGTCAGCCACGCCTCGCCTGAGTGGGACTAACCGTCTCCTAACTGTCCTGTATGTCCACAGTACTCCCCACACACCCTTCATCACAGCAGCCAGCCGCCACCCCAGCCCCACAGCCCACCTCTCCTGCCAGGTTCCGGCCGCCATGTGTCCACAACTACTAGACAGAGGAGGGTGACGAGTCTCCAGACCTCCGCAGCCACGTGAGGACTGAGGCCTCCACAGCAGCCTTGAGGGGTGGCACAAGGGGAATGCAGGCAACATTCACAGCCCCCTGCAGACACCACTTGACATTCTGTGTGTCTGAAAGGACCAAGTCCACCTGAGGGGCACTCCTAAGAGGGCCGACTTAAGATCATCCACAGGCACTCCAAGAGTGGACGGAGTTCCTAAATGGGCACCCCCTAATAAGACTGAGTTCATTCTGGGGCTCCCCCAGAGGATCCAGTAAACTCACCCCTAGAGACCCCCCAAGTGGGGAACTCTTCCAGATGACTGAGTTCACCTGAGAGGCCCCCCAGAGGGACACACTGAGCTCACTCCCAGGTACCCCCAGAGACGACTGAGCTCACTGACAGGGACCCCCACCCACCCCTCCAAGAGGACTGAGCTCACTTACAGGGGCCTCTCCTGTAGAGGACCCGACGCCCTGTACGGTCCAGGTGCCTGTGCCCCACAACTGTCCCCACATCCACTTTAACTCAAGGATGCTTCCTGAGGATGGACGCATCCCAAGTGAAATAGTCACCTGGGAAAATGACACAAAGATGAGTTGAAAAGGGAGAGATCGCTCTCCCTCCTCCCCCCAGGCGGATGCTGCATGGAGGAGGAGTCTGGGAGGACGCAAACAAACCTACAGCTGGTGCGTGTGGTACCCGCTCAGGAAACACTGATGCTGCCTGGGCTACGGGTCCGTGACTTATCCTACCCAGCTCCCCGCTGGATACTCCGACTCAGCTTCTCACACATTCCCACAGACCCTGCCCTGCACGGGGGCACTTGGTCCGAATTTCCCAGGATAGAGGCGGCAATCTGCACACACCCGCCCAGTAGATACCCTGAAGGGCATCTCTGGTTCAGAGCAGGTGGGGAAGGCTCACGCACCCCGGGAACCCTCAGTGACTGACCATGGTGTGGACATGCGCATGACCTAGTGGGCAGAGGCTGGGGGAGGAAGTGTCCACAACGCCCAAGGGAAAGGAGGCCGGTGGTGAGGGAGGAAGACTGTGTCAAGAGGGACAGAGAGGGCAGAGAGGGCAGGCACCCTTCAAGAGGAGTGGGAGGCCAGGGCAGCCTTAAGGTGGGAGACATGGAATAGAAAGATATTTTGCCTGGGGTTTTGTTTTGCTTGTTAATGTAAGACATTGAAAAATAATATAAACCCTGAGTTCTAAGCAGGTGACAGGTGGACGCGGGAGGCCATTGGGGAAGGGCAGCAGGAAACCCTCACCTCCAGGAAGGGCCAAACTGTGGCAGCACTGGAGGCACACACCATTCTCTGCCAAGAAATCTGAAAGACAGCTATCTGGCCAACTGACCGGAAGAGATCCGTATTTGTGCCCATTCCAAAGAGATGACCCAATGGAATTGTGGGAATCATCGGACAGTATCGTTAATATCACACACTGAAGAGAATTCAAAAATGGCTGCAGCAGTACACTGAGAGGGAACTACCAGATCAAGCCAGATTCAGATGAGGTTGTGGAATGACGGCTATCATTGCTGACGTCAGCTGGATCTTGGCTGAAAGCAGAGAATACCAGAAAGATGTTTGCCTGTGCTTTATTGAGTACGCAAAGGTTTTCGATTGTGTGGATCATAATGAGCTATGGGCAATGTTGCGAAGAATGAGTATTCCAGAACACTAAATTGTGCTCATGAGGAACCTGTACATAGACCAAGAGGCAGTTTGAACAAAACAAGGGAACACCAAATGGCTTAAAATTAGGAAAGGTGTGTGCCAGGGTTGTATTCTTTCACCATACTTATTCAACCTGTATGCTGAGCAGATAATCCAAGCAGCTGGATTATATGAAGAAAAACGTGGCATCAGGATTGGAGGAAGACTCATTAACAATCTGCAATATGCAGATGATATACAACCTTGCTTGCTGAAAGTGAAGAGGACTTAAAATAATTACTCATGAAGATCAAAGACCATATAGTCTTTGGTTATGGGTTGCACCTCAATGTAAAGAAAACAAAAATCCTCACCACTGGACCAATAAACAACATCATGATAAATGGAGAAAAGATTGAAGAAGATGTCAAAGACTTCATTTTGCTTGGATCCACCATCAATACTCATGGAAACAGCAGTTAAGAAATCAAATGACATTTTGCATTGGGCAAATCTGCTGCACAAGACCTTTTTAAGGTGTTCAAGAGCAAAGGTGTGTGTAAGAACAAAGGTGAAGAGTAAGGTGTACCTAACCCAAGCCACAGTATTTTCAGTCGCCTCATATGTATGTGAAAGTTGGACAATGCATAATGAAGACCATAGAATTGATGTATCTGAGTTCTGGTGCTGGAGAAGAATATTAAAGGTATACAATGTACAGCCACAAGAACAAACAAATCTGTGTTGGAAGAAGTCCAACCAGAATGCTCCTCAGAAGTCAAGATGATCAGACTTCATCTTCATGTCTCATGCTTTGGGCGTATTATCATGATGTCCCTGGAAAAGGATATCATGCTTGGTAAAGTGGAGGGTCAGTGGAAAAGAGGGAGCCCCACAAAAAGATGGATTGGAGGATGACATGGAAACAGGTGGTATTTTGTTCTGTTGTAGGTAGATAGGCCGCTGTGAGTTAATTGGAACTGAGTTGATGTCTCCTAACTACAAGGGCCCACAGCTGAGGAGACCCTGGGATGTGCCGGGCCCGACGGGTCCTGGTGGAGCAGTGGTACCAATCACTCAACTGCCAACAGAAAGAGAATGAGAAGCAGACTGCTCTGGTAGGAGAACACTCTCGGAAACCCTATGGGGCAGTTCTACTCGGCCCCGTGTCGCTGAGTCACAATCGACTTGACAGTTGTGGACTTTGCCATTTGTGTATTTGTCTGTTATACGAAGCAGCAGTCAAGAAATCGAATGATGAATTGCACTGGGCAAATCTGCTGCACGAGACCTCTTTAAAGTGTCCAAGAGTAAAGACGACAGTGTGAGGACTAAGGCGCGTCTGACCAACGCTATGGTATTGTCAGCTGCCTCATAAGCAGCGAAAGCTGGACAAGAGAAGACTGTAGCAGAATCGATGTTTTGGCAAAGAATAGTCGATATACAGGGCCTGCCAACGTTTTGTACGAAGCATGGTCAGCTGCCTCTGGGCAGTCACTTTGTCTCACATCCTTTGGCCATGCTGTCTCCCTGGAGAAGGACAAGCAGAGGGTCCAGGATGGAAAGGAGATGGGTGGGCATAGTGGCAGCAGCAGCGATCGTGCAGACGGCACAGGACTGGACAGTGTTGACTTCTGTTGTGCGCCAGAGGAGCACAGGTGCCATCAGTCAGCAGTTCAAAGCCACCAGCCGCTCCGCAGGAGAAAGATGAGGCTGTCTGGGGCCGTAAGGACTGATGGTCTTGGGAAACCTATACAGGGTTTACTATGAGCTGCAATCACCTTGACAGCAGCAAGTTTGTTTCTGGCTTTGCCTGTTGTTTGGCGGTACAATGGTTAAGGTCCGCCACTCCGAGGGAGAAGGCTGCGGCGCTCTGCGTCTGTAATCACTGTTGTTGTTTAGTGCCGTTAAGTCAGTTTGAAATCATACAGACCCTGTTGTCTAGGGTTTCCAGGGAGCGACTGGTAGGTTTGAACCACCAACCTTACGGCTAGCAGTCCAGTGCTTACCCCACAGCACCACACCAGGCTACTCTGTAAAGAGACAGCCTTGAAAACCCTTGGGAACAGTTCTACTCAGGCCTGAGTCAGCACTGACTGGAACAGCAGGGGTCTGGTTTTTTCTTGGAGGACACAGGCTTTAGTAGACGCCTCAAGGCCACGTGCTGTCACACGAGGACCCCAGAAAGGCGCTTGGGGTCTGGGCATTGGTGTGGGCTTCAGCAGGGGGGTCTCTCGAGGGGCTGGACCCTGTCAGGGACACCGACACCGACGTCATGGTTATCAGAGCTTCTCTGCCTGTGGGCCCCGGGCAGCCTAGACCCCTGGACCACTGTTTTGTCCATGAAAACGTCCTCTGGTGCCTCCAACCCTGACAGCCAGGACCCCAAAGTCCTTAGAGCTCTGGCAGGCCCTGCCTCGCCTCTCGATGGATAGACACTGCCCGAGTCTCCTAGACAACCTTGGGCTGCTAATTCTAAGGACCCTACACGTCCCCAGGGGGCCAGCACCGCCCCACAGCCCAGCTCGCTGCCAACCTCACCCACACAGACTCCACCGCAAGGTCAGCACTGGGCAGGGATCTGGAAACTGAGCAGGCAGCCCCCTCTCCCAGAGCCCCCAGGCTCAGCTTCAGAACAGGTACAAAGCTGGGCCCAGCGATGGGGGACGTCTGAGGAGGAGTGTCCACACACAGGGTTAGGAGAGCTGGTTCTAGGGGACAGAGTAGAATGACACCACAGGGTTGCAGACGGCCCCATCTTCCTCCCACATTGCAGTTAGCAGTAGAGTGCTTAATCTGTAAAACCAAAGAAGTCCACTGCCTTCCAATGGACTCCCGACTCACAGTGAGTCTCCAGGTTCGAGCAGGGCTGCACCACTGGATTCTGAGGCTGAGGATCTGCAGAAGCAGCTGCCCCGGCTTTCTCCTGAAGAATGAGTGGTTGGTGGGTTTGAACTGCTGACCTGGTTGTCCGCAGCCCAGCCCCTCACCACTGAGCCACCAGAACTCTAGGAGAGCATGACCTCTAACAGCACACAAAACTCTTGTCTTCCTGCATTTCCCCAGAAGAAGGACCAGACCTTCTACCAGTTTCCAACGGAACTCGTGACCCACAAGCGGCTGCAAAGTTCCCCTGAAATCTGGGGCACGGGTGTATGTGCTTGCTCCTGGGTTAGAGGAATTTTCTGTTGAGAGATGGGTTTTACAAGTCTTTGTCATCATTTTTAAAGACGGCCCTTCCTTTTTTTTTCAAGCTTCCTTTTTCAAGCTTCGGTTCATGCCATGAAAAAACAAGACCAAAGAAACAAGCACCCAAGAGATGAGGAAAGATGGAAAGGAGGGATTCTAAGCGCAGGGAAACCAAGCCCTGGAGTTCACCGCACCCACATCTGGGGCATCAGAACGTGATGGCCAAGCCACAGTTTCTCAGAGCACAGGTCCACCTCGGAGATGCCAGTGACTCTCGAAATAAACTGAGTCGTGTGAATTTTGGGGTTCCCAGACAGACGCACCGGCTGCGGGGTGTACCTGTACATGAAAGGAGCCTGGCCAGAGCCGAGGCTTGTTCTGGACCTCCTGTGTGTAGGAAGGTGAGCTCATTCATTCTGGAAAACCACCTGGGACAGATTCGGCTAGAAAAACAATGTCAGCAAAACACTGGTCTCGAGTTTCAAAAGGCGGGTTTTCAGATCAAACTGCCCCTTATCTTGGGTTGAGCTTCATCCAGGCCTATTCCTCACAGCTCCCCAGGATCCAAGGACATCTCAGCCTCCGTGGGCTCAGGAGGTTCTCAGGCGAGACTCCAGCTCACAAGTCCCAGCACAGGGACCTGGCTTGCGGGGCACGGGGACCCCGCTCTAAGCTAAGTTCCTCCACTACAACACTACCCTTTCCTCCTGTAACCTCATCGAGACCCAAAACGTCAGCTATTGCCAAGGGGCCTTCGACACAGTGCCCCCACGTGAGTCAGAGTAGAACTGCGCTCCACAAGGGTTTCTGGAAGTAGATTGCCAGCCCTTTCTTCCGCATGACTCAAGGCCCCATGCCATCACAGATCTCACAGATGTCATTGCCCACCAAGAAGGGTGACACACCCTCCACTGACAGGTCCTCTCCTTACCCACAGGCGGGGCTCCACAGGTCCCATCTGTGTGTGGACGCCACCTGCCTCCTGGCCAGGAACAGACTGATAAGGTGACGGTCACTCACAGACCCTGATGTTGAAAACCTGTCTGAGATATAACCAGCCGTGGGCAGCTCTGAAGGACTAGCTGTTGGTCAGCATGTTGCCACAGGATTTCAACAACAAATCCCAGCCCGAGTCTTGAACTTAGTACCACCAGACTTGCTGAAAAACAGAAAAGGTTCCTTCTGACGTATCAGCAGAGCTGACCGGAAAATCCCAGGGCAAACGGCAGGAGACATAGCCTCTGGGTTTAGCTAGTGTTTGGGGAAGGAGTGGGTGGCTGTCCATTAGCACTTTCCAGGTATAAAACCTTTTTGCAATTAAAAAAAAAAAATGCAGATCTCCTCAAGAGGTCAAGGGGGTGGGGTGGTCTGCAGAAGTGAACAAAGGCCCAGAGACACCCCGCCCCCGCCCCACTTGTGTGGAGGAGGACAAGCCACCTAGACCAGAAGGGTAGCCCTCAGCTCCTGGACCCCCAGTCCCACATGGGGTCTGTTAGACTCCTGGACACCCTGGTCCCAGGTCAGGAGCTTGTGTGGGACAGGGGGTAGGGTAGGAAGAGGAGACCCCTCAGCTGTGACCCTGCAGAGACAGTAGGACTGAACTGTGGGGGAGCGGCGGGCAGTCTTGCCAGGCTGAGCGACTGGACTCGGCCATCTAGGCTGGCGCTGGTCAGGAGAGGAGCCAGGTCCAGAGCCCGCCTGTGACAAAGGCCCAGCGGTGGTGTAGCCTGGGGGCACATGGGGCCCACCACCCTCCAGGACACCACAGGGTCCGAGTCCCAGTGCCGGGAACAGGTCAGCCTCTGTCCACCCTCGCTGGGAACTACAGGAAGGAGTGGTATCTGCTGAGTGCGGCCCGCCGGGTCCGAGTCCCAGTGCCCAGAGCCTTGTATCACATCTCTCACACTTTCTGAGAGGCATACACGGGGTCCACTGTGGGGACCCCTATGAACTTCAGAGAGACACAGAGGGCGTCAAAATACGTGAAGAGACGAATCACAAAACTGCCTGGGCCTACGGTAGCGTACCTCATCAGAACTACAAGGTCACCTCCGGCCACCAGCATTCACTGAACCAGACGGGCTGGGTCTGCCGGCTATAAAACAGACTGAAATGTCGCCCAGTCGGGGTCTCAGAAAGCATACACGTCACAACTGTTCCTTCCCCTCAAGCATAAGGGACCCTCACTGGGAGCCCACCACCCCATGTGGCCTGGAAACTGCAGCCAGGGGAGTGTCCCGTGAGCTAAACGGCACAGTGTTTGTAAGGGATCCTGGGAGAACTCACCTCAACACTTGTCCTCCAGGCCACACCAGAAGCCTGCAGAAAGCATTGCCTGCTTGCTCCCCTCCCACAGGGCCGAATCACAAACCTATCTGAACTCTCCCACCACAAACTGCCTCCTCCAGCAACCTCTTATCAGTCCCTAGCTCCCCAGGCCCCAGCCCTGCTGCCGCTCAACGGTCAGGGTTAGCCCAGGACCCACAGATAAATAACCCGGGCAGCAACAAGGTCACAGGGACCTGCCACCACAGGGATCTCCAGGGCACTTTCTGCTCTTCTCATATTTCTCAGTGGTTCACAGAGCGGCCAATGGCGCCCGACTTGTTCAAAGACTTGTCTCACTTGTTTCACGTTGGGATTCTCTGAGACTGGAAAAGTTACTGAGGCTTTGCATACGCTGTCCCAGTACTGAAAGGCGGAACTGAGACCCCACACTGCAGAGTCTGTTTTAGACACACCAGGGCACCCAGTTTTCTAATGGGGGGAGGCTCTTCCTGCAGCCTGCCCTCGGGCCCCATCTCTGTACCCTTGATGCCCATGCCCGCCCCTTCCTTTACACTCCTGCTCGCCTGTGAAAGACCAGCTCAACATCAACCATGAGGGTGCTGGCTGATGAGCCCTGGGGCTCCTCTGCTTCCACACAAGTTGGAAAACAGCTGTGGTGAAACGGGTTTTAAAGGATCCCCAGTTTGGTTCAGTCAGCCCTTCCCACGGTCCCCCTCCAAGCCCCCAGAGCACACATGGTGGTCATCTTGCCTAGGGCTGCTGTGCTGGCCTGGGACCTGGACAGGTGGAGCAGGTGAAAATGACAGACACGCCCTCCTGAGTCCACTGAGGTCAGGCAGCTGTGGATTCAGGGGCTCATTCACTGGGCACCTCCTGCAGCAGAACACCCAGCTCTCCCTGCTCCGCTGGGGGCTCTGTGTACAATTCTCAATACCGTCCTGCAGAGCGTCCCAATGAACATACAACCCACCCCCAGGAACCACAGCCTGTAGCCAGGGTGACCCACGCTCACACCTCACATGTCCTGTGCCCAGCACCTGTGTGGGACCCCACGGGCTGCTAACCTTCCCACCTTCTGTCCAACTGCAAACCACCGGTGAGGGAGGGGGATTGCTGCAGGATCTCTTTAAAAACTTCTTATCGGCATCTCCCCAAAGAATGAAGGTCGCTTTGGAGTCGGGCTACAGTGAACAGCCAAGGGTACCGTCTGGTTTAGCTAGGTTGGGGTGCTGACCATGGAAAGGACCATCAGGGGACAGGCAGGGGCACTAGAGATCTGCCTCAGGGAGCAGGGGACAGAAGAGACCACGCTCTCCAGCAGAGGGGAGTGCTGACCGGCCCTGGGACTGACCGCTGCTTCTGCTCTGTCCAGGGGAAGTTGACACCCAAAACACAGGACCCACGAAAGACTGTCCTCGCTCTCCTCACTGGACAGCTCTTGGCCCAATGGGGAGAGGGGGGAACACGGAGCCCACCTGTCCTTGAAGTCTCAGAGCCTGAATTACCGATGTCGGTCCCACAGCCAGAAAGGCCAACAGAGCTGTACACAAGGACATGCTCTTCAATCGGGACGAGTGGAGGAGCCTGTTTCGCCCAGGCCCCCCTCCCAGGGGCCTGCACAGTACGGAGGGGGCCACCCCAGCTGCTCAGATCAACCGCACGGCACCCAGGCCACGACTCAGAGCCAGCTCCTACCTCGCCCGTCCCGACAAGTCCTGCTTGAGAGAATTCATCCTTACTGTTCCAAAGGACACAAGAGAAAGCCGCCAAGATGACCAGCAGTACTGAAGTCCAGGGACTCGGGAGGCTGGCCCGAAACTGTCCCCCACAAAACCAGGTCAGGGTGGAGACTTACTGGATTCTCCCCGTATGTCACAAGCTAGGAGTCCTGGTGTGGCACTGTGGGTTAATACTCCAGACTGCAAAGCCGTTTGAACTGCAAAGTCGGCGGTTCGAAACTACCAGCCGTTCTGTGGGAGAAAGATGAGGCGTTCTGCTCCCATAAAGATTTACAGCCTTGGAAACCCTGTACGGGGCCGCTATGAGTCGGAACTGACTCCACGGCGGCACACAGCCACCACCACCATACTTAGAGAGGATCTCAGCTTACCTCAGATCCAACCCGGAAAACTGAGGGTGTTGGTACACCCAGGCTCACCAGGGGGCCTTCTCCTTCCCCAGCCCCCTGCCCTTGACCTCCTGGGCCTGCTTCTTCACCACCTCAATGTCCCTAATCCAAGAGATGATCATTTCTTCTACCATGGGGACCAAAACACACTCTGCTCCTCCCAGAATACAGACAGAAAGATGAGTACAACAGTCACTGGGTCCCTGGTAGGGCAGAGAGCTTTCTGAGATCCACAGCCAGTCATGCAGGTCTCTTCTAAAAGTTCCTAATCCACCTGTATCTGGCATAGTTCTGCAGGCCCAAATTTTAATTTGAACAAATAAGCATACACAGCTATTACCCAAACCACACCCATCTGTGAACTATATCATCCTTGGCTCCTTAAACACAGCTCACTTAGAAAACATATGTAACTAAATGTGGATTACACGTGGGAAGGGAGCAAGACATCAAAAGCCGTGGTATGCTCAGTCGCCTCCTAAACAGACCAGAAGCTGGACAGTGAATAATGAAGACCACAGAGCAGCTGGTAGCTCTGAATTCTGATACTGATGAGGGACAGTGAATGAGCAGGAAGAAACACAGCCAGAAAGCTCCTTAGATGCCAGGGTGGCGGGAGGGACCAGTCCCTGGAGAAGACATCACGCTAGGTTCCGTATGTTGCTGTTGTGAAGTGCCGTCGATTCCGACCCATAGTGACCCTGTGTAGGGTTCCCAAGGAGCAGGTGGTGCGCTTGAACCACCGACCTAAGTTCAGTATGTTGTTGTTAAGTGCCATCGAGTCGGTTCCGACCCATAGCGACCCTGGTACAGGGTTTCCGAGGGTGTACATCTTTACGGGAGTAGAAAGCCTCATCAGTATAGGGTCAGCGAAAAAGAGGAAGACCCTCAAATGAGATGGAATGGTACAGTGGCAGCAGCCATGGGCTCATATCTAGGAAACTTGGAAGGGACACCCGGAACTGCTGTGCTTGGGGGTCACTGTAAGTGGGAACCGATCCCTATACCAGAGCAGGAAGTTCTGCAAAGGTGATGTGTCTTTCTGCCTTCGAGTCTGTGCTGACTCACAGCATGCATGCCCGTGTGCCACACAGAACTGCTTCCACTGGGTTTGCCTGGCTGGAGCCTGTACCCTGTAGCTGTGGCAGTGTCCGGGTTAGACGGTGTGACGAGAATGACGCTACACATGCCACTGTTAGAGCCTCGGAGTCCGTCCTGACTCACAGTGACCCTGTGCTGCTCACCCTGCGCTGCCACTGTGCTGACCCATCTGGTTGGGGTCTTCTTTTTCACATACCCTCAGTTTTACCAATCCAGGGACTGGTCCCTCCTGATGACATGTCTAAAGTACAGGAGACAAAGTCTCCCCACCCTCACTTCTAAGACGCACTCTGGATATACACCCTCAAAGACAGCTTTGCTTGTTCTTCTGATATTTTCAATATTCTTCTCCAAAACCAGAATTCAAAGGTATGGATTCTTCTATGGTCCTTCTTAGGTTCTGTCCAACTTTCGCATGCATACGAAGAGACTGGAAATGCACAGCTAGGGTCAGGCCCACCTTAGTCTCCACAGTGACATGTCTGTTTTTCAACTTTTCAAAGAGGTGTTTCGAAGATTTGCCTAATGGAATACATGTCATTAGGTTTCTTGACTGCTGCTTCAATGCATGGTGTGTGTGGGTCCGCTACTCCATATGAATTCCTTCCTAAACTGAGCGGCCTGAGCAACGCCAGGTGATAGACCAGGGTGGAGCCGTCCAGGCTCCTCCTGTCCCAACCCAGCAAGAGGAAGGCATACCTGTCACAGGTGCCTAACTAACATCCTCGGGAACAGCTCCTTCCGTACTCATCTCCGCTCTAAGTCTGGCCTGTGCATTCAGTAACTATTTTTCTGATGAGCACAATGACAAAAAAAATTCGTCTGAAGTAACGCAGCCTTATGATCACAAACATCTGTAAAATTGCAACTCACACGTATGAGGTAGCTTTGAAAAGTGTGTGGGGAAATTCCATTAGCTTTGAATCCCGTTTTTTCACGAATCGGTTGAAGTCCTCTCACACTTCCAGAGTCTCTGGGTGGGGATGTAGATGACTGGTATGCTTGATTGCTAACCTACAGGTTGGTGGTTCGACTCTACCCAGAGGCACCTCAGAAGAAAGGCGTGGAGATCAACTTCCCAAAAGCCAGCCCCTGAAAACCCATGGAGTACAGTTCTACTGTGACAAACAAAAGAAGACAAAATAGATGACTGAGACTAAAAATCAGAAACTTATGTGCATCAGAGAATTTCACCAAAAGAGTAAAAAGGGAGCTCACAGAATGGGAAAAATCTTTTGTAATGACACAGGACAAGGGACTAATTTCTAAAACATATAGGACACTACAACACCTCTACAAGAAAAAGACAAATAACCGAATTAAAAAGTGGGCACAGGACATGAACAGACACTTCACCAAGGAAGACATTCAGGCAGCTAAAAAACATAAGAAGAAATGTTCACGATCATTAGCCATTTTGTTGTTGTTAGGTGCCATCGAGTCGGTACCGACCCATAGCGACCTTATGCACAGCAGAACGAAACACTGTCCAATCCTGGGCCAACCTCACTACTGTTGCCATGCTTGAGTCCCTCAATGCTGCCACTTGGCCAATCCATCTTGTTCGGGGGCTTCCTCTTTCTCTCTGACCTTCCACCTTACCAAACATGATAACCTTCTCCAGTGACTGGTCCCTCCTGACAATATGTCCCAAGTATGAGAGACAAAGTTTGGCCATCTTGGCCTCCAAGGAGCACTCTGGCTGCACTTCTTCCAAAACGGATCTATTGGTTCTTTTGGCAGTCCATGGCACTTTCAGTATTCTCCTCCAACACCACAACTCAAAAGGCATCAATTCTTCTACGATCTTCCTTATTCACTGTCCAGCTTTCTCATCCATATGAGGCTATTGAAAACACAATGGCCTGGGTCAGGCGTACCTTAGTCCTCAAGCTGACATCTCTGCTCTTCAATACTTTAAAAAGTTCCTGTGCAGCATATTTGCCCAGTGCAATACATCGTCTGATCTCTTGACTGCTGCTTCTGCGAATGTTGATAGTTGATCCAAGTAGAATGAAGTCCTTGACAACTTCAATCTTTTCTCCATTGATAAGAATGTTGTTTATTGGTCCAGTGGTGAGGATTTTTGTTTTCTTGACATTGAGATGTAACCCATACCGAAGGCTGTGCTCTTTAGATACAAATCAAAACAACAATGAGATACCATCTCACACCAGCCATAACAGCGAAGTTTAAAAAAAGCAGAGGACAATAAATGCTGGTGGGATGTGGAGAGACTGGGACCCTCCTACATTGTTGGTGGGAATGCAAAATGGCCCAACCACTCTGGCAAACAGTAGGGCACTTCCTCAGAAAGTTGGAAATAGAAATACCTTATGATCCAGCAATTCCTCTATTTAGTATATATCCACGAGAAATAGGAGCCATAATCACGAGTAGACATATGCACACCAATGTTCATAGCATCACTATTCACAATAGCAACAAGGTGGAGACAGCCTACGTGCCCATCAACTTAAGAATGGATAAACAAACTCTGGTACATACACACAATGGAATATTATGCTATCTTGAAGAGTAACAAGGAAGCGGCAAGTTACCACATAACACGAACCTTGAGGACATTATGCTGAGTGAAATTAGTCACAAAAGGACAAATACTGCATAGGACCATTACTGTAAAAGCTTAAGAAAAGATACCCATACTAAAAGGGGAAAGGAAAAAAAAAAAAAAAACGAGCGATCAATAAAAAGACTCAAGTCTGAAAATGAGGGAACGGAGCAAATACATCAGTTTGCCACTGATCACATCTTTGGTCAGAGTCCGGGTGTGGCACTGTGGGTTAATGCGCTGGACTACAAAGTCAGTTTGAATTGCAAGCTCAGCGGTTCAAGCGCACCAGTAGCTGCTCCTCAGAAACCCTATACAGGGTTGCTATGGGTCTAAACTGACTCGATGGTGCCCAAGAACAACCGCATCTTTGCTCATGGCTTTGAACAGGCAGCTGCTGACTGTCAGATTTTTAAAGGGCGGTACAGTCATTTTTCAATGTCTCCCTGGTGTGGTGCTGTAGGACCAGTACTGGACTGTGAACCATAAGGTCGTCAGTTCAAACCCACTCCTCGGAAACCCTATACAAGGTCGGTATGAGTAGGCACACTTACCACCACCGCTGCCAGCACCTGCTGGAGTGTTGTAGGGTCAGCTTGGACCTCAACGTTGGTTTGAACCACAAGGATGGCGGTTAAGTGTCACCAGCCAATCTTCAGAAATCCTACACAGGGTCGCTATGAGTTGGAACCAACTGGACAGTACTTAACAATCACCACAGCCACCACTACCACCTACAATTGGGGGTCCTAGTGGGATGCTATACAGTAAGCACTGGACTGCTCACCACAAAGTTGGCAGTTCAAACCTACCTCCAGTCGTTTCTTGGAAATCCTGTATACGGTCACTGTAAGTCAGACCGACTTGCCAGCACTTAACAACAAATCTACAATATATATGCAATTGCATCGTTTATAAGCTATTTAAAATGAGGATGAAACAGTTTCATGTCAACTTACAATGCGTTAGAGGGATGTGATTTCTGAAAACGATTTTAAGGAACACAGGAGGAGTGCTGTTTGGAGCACTCGGCTTTAAAGCAACAGACTTGGAAATGTCCACCCCACAACTCCCTGCAGATGACCGAGGAGCTGCGTCCACTGCCCTGTCCAGCTCTCACTGCTATGAGCTCATCACTCCACAAACAATCTGACCTCCAGCCTGGAGACGTCAAGACCTCCCTGGAAATCAAGTGATGGGAAAACACTGCCTTTCAGACTCCCCCCAAAATATGTCAGTCTAACCTCTATGCTGGGGCCATAATGCCATCTGAGAAGGGGCTGTCTTTGTTCATCAGACAGGATGCATGTAGGGTGTAGGGTCAATCTCTTGTAAAATGTAAAAGACACCAACCAAGCAAGGGAGAGGTGCAGCAGGCAAGGGGGGAGATGGAGTTGCATGGAGGTGCGGAGACTGGAGAGTCCAGGAACTTCCCCCAGAGTGGACAGAGTGAGATCACGCTCCCCTAGAGCCAGTGCCCTGAGCGTAGACTTCTAGCCTCTGGGACTGTGAGGGGACATACATATCTGACTGTTCAATGGAGCCCCCCCTGCCCCCAACCCCGTGTGGCATTTGTGCTATATAAGTGCTACTGTCGAGTTGGTTCTGACTCATAGTGACCCAGTGTAGATTTTCCAAGGAGCAGCTGGTGGGTTTGAACAGACGACCTTGTGGATAGCAGCCTAGCGCTTAAGGGGACAAACAGTGTCCCTAAACTACGCTGTTTGAGGTCACCAGATTTCAAGAGAGCTGGGGTGGTACAATGCATAAGTGCTAGGTGGCTGGTGCCCAGTAGCTGCTCCGAGGGAGACAAACGGTGATAGCTCCCACGTGTCCGTATGGTCTCGGAAACCCTATGGGACATTTCTACTCTGTCCAATGTGGCCCTATCAGTCGGACTTGACTTGGTGACGGTGCGTTTATACTCCACAAAATAATGACTACAATGCTAGTGGTGACCTCTCATTGTTGCGTGGCCTTGACCACGTCCAAGTGACGGCGCAACCCTGTGCCGGGTTCGGATGCGACCATCACGTGTGCGGGGGCTGCTCTCTATTTCATACAAC
Organism: Chrysochloris asiatica; assembly: GCF_000296735.1. NCBI lineage: Eukaryota > Metazoa > Chordata > Mammalia > Afrosoricida > Chrysochloridae > Chrysochloris > Chrysochloris asiatica. The sequence continues at coordinate 50,255,216 of NW_006408519.1, forward strand.
ATCTCCCTTTCTTTGAAATAAGAATCACCTGACCACCACCAAGTCACAGGCTCCAAGACTCAAAGACGGAAACCCAGAGACACCTCCCTGCCAAATCCACGAAAACGCAGAGCAAGGCAGAGCTCCCAGAGGAACGCAGTCCCCAAAGACAGGTGCTCCAGGGAGGCAGGTCTTGTCTCTGGAAACAAAATCCTCCAACAGGCTGAGGGAGAAAGTGTACCAGACCCCAATCTTCAAAGGAAGCAGAAAGGCCATGGGCTCAGGCTTTTCTAGACTCACCGGTGTGCGGACTGCGCACACTCTCCTCGGCCACATCCAGCATCGTGGGCATCCTCCTTGGGGGTTTCCAACAGACCCTGAGGAAGACCATCATGGGTCTGCAGCCCCTCAGCTTTGTAACAGTCCCTTTCTCTGTCCCAAGGTGCCAAAGCTGCATAGCAGCTGAGGCAGAACTCAGGGCTCTTTGCTCCTACTTTGGAGTCTTGACTGGCTGCCCATATTAGTCTCAGCTACCATCTCACAGCAACCCCGTGCACAGTGGGATGGGACTGTCATGACCTAAGAAGTTTCATGGACTGATTTTCAGAAGGAGCTCTCCAGGTCTTTCTTCCTGGTCTGCCCTAGTCTGGAAGTGCCCAGCCTCCATACACAGATGGGTGTGCTGGCCAGGAACTGAACCTGGGTCTCCAATCTAGAAGGTGGGACTTTCACCATGGACCCCTGGTTTTCCATCTGCTCTCCATGTGCCTGACTCGGGATGTGAGTTACAGAGACACCTGAGCCTCCAGCTGGGCTGAGATGGGAGTGTGGCTAATCCCAGAGGGCCAGAGCAAGGGCCAAGAAAAGCGTATCACACTGCTCCCCTCTGAAAATGCCACCTTTAAAACTCATTTGCTAAGCCTACATATTCACGAGGGTTGTGAGGTTGCCACGGAACCCTTCTCTCTACCATGACCACCGTCAGCCTGTTCTCCCCTCCTAATTCCAGGAGCCCAGTTGGTACCGTGGGCCAAGCGATGGGCTGCTAACCACCAGGTCTGTGGTACATACTAGCAGCTCCTGAGGAGAAAGATGAGGCGGTCTGCTCTCGCTCGCCAAGGCTGACAGCCTCAGAAGGCCTGTGGGGCAGCTCTGCTCCGCCCTAGAAGGCGGCCGTGAGTCCGAATGGGCATGAGAACAGTGGGCTTGGGGTTTTCTCCTGATTCCAGAGACACTAAAGGGGCCAGTTTGCCAAAAGGGTGCCTGTTACACAGGTCTTGACACTAGACACCTAAAAAAAAAAAAAGGGGAGGGTACTCACAGCACAGTTTGAAAGTTCCACATTTAAAAAGATCCTTGTTCATTGATTTCGGTGGCATAATGAAGCTAATCGAAACAAGAGGGCCTTGTCTTGCGGCACTAGGGTGGGGGTGGAGGGTGAGGGGCTGCACCCGCCCATCCAAGGGGTCCTTTCTCACCCTCCTCTCTGTGGGCACTTGCAACATTTGTCCTCTGGGCAGACTTTGCCTCTGCAATGTTGAATCCCTCCTCAAGTTTCCTGCCCAGAGAGCAGGCAACGCTAATGGCCTTCCGCTAAGTGTACCTCCATTAACATAATTGTGTTTTGATAAAGACCAAAAACAACCACCTGGAAACCCAAGGAGATAAACCTGCGGTGACTTAGTAGTCACCCTCCTCCCTGAGCCTCAGGAGGGGTCCAGCTTCCAGTGCACCCCCCACACACACACACACTCTGCCAACAGCATTCTGAGGAAGGAGCTGGCAACCCAGAGCCTCCTTGCCACCCCCTGTGCCACCTATCGCCCTTGCCCTGCCCCATCCCTGCCGAGGAGCCCAGAACCTCCCATAACACACATTAACCCATCGCCAAGAAGCCTGGAAAACAGCATCCAGGTGGGACCTGCAGAACCAGAGCTACCGCCCCATGAGGATCCGCAGAGCCGACAGACTGGTACCCGGGCTTGGGGCAGGAGCCCGGATGCCCAAAGCTACAACACTCCTCCAGGACCCAGGGTTCCAGCTATGCTCAGATGTTCTGATGCGGTACAAGCCAGAGCTGCAACGCGCACCTCTGCGGGGAGCCCATTCCTTCCCAGCGAGCACCTCATCTGTACCAGCCCTCCACCCAAGCCCGTCTGACCTGCTGCTTTCCTGAACGCAGTCACTGCCCACAAAAATCACAGCTTGGTTGGGACCCAAATTATAGATGCTTAAAATGCCATACTCCCCTCTTCCCAGAAGGTCCCTAGTCCCCATTCAGTAAGCTCTCCAAACACTTCAAACAGGGAAATTATTCACAATTTTAAAAGGAGACTGGGTATCCCTGTTCCTGTTACCTCCTCCTGCCTTTTTTTAAAAAAACTTTTTTCTACTACCCAAACCTAAGCCGTGATTGGATTCCGACCCCTAGTAACCCCTTGAGCTGACCAGATCTGCCCCAGAAAGTCCCCCAGGCTGTGCGTCTTTCTCCGGCAGAGCGCTGGTGGGTTCAGGAAGGTTCCAGGCACACCCCAGCTGTCTGAGGATGGCAGAAGGACTGAAGCAGTTGTGGATGGAGGTGCACGGCTGGCTTCCTCCGACAGAATCAGCTCAGCCTCTGAAACCCCACGCCCACGGCAATCACTCGGCCCCACACAATGGCTTCAATCACTCACCCTGGGAGCCCTTCCCAGGCCCTAGGCTAGAAAATCAGACCCACAGCAGGGAGGACAAGCCCTGTTTTGCAGAAGTCAGCTGAGGGATCAGGTGGGGCCGCGTGGCTGAGTCCGTACACCTGAAGACTTGCTCCATCTTCCGCAAGTCTGTGCCCCCCACCCCCCGACCGAGCAACACCCAGTTCTCGAGCTTTCTGCGAGGCCAATTGCCCTTCCCATCCCCCAAGCTCCCCTCCTTCAGAGCCGCGACCACCGGAAGGCTGAGGCTTTTCAACTGCCCTCACGTCTAGGGAGACCTCCCCTAGAATTGCCCTATGTTGGAGAATGTGCCCTAGAACCCATGGGGGGAGGGGGGGGAGCCACACCCGGGGAGGAAAGGGTTAAGCTGGAGAGGCAGGTGAGCTAGGAAGAGGCCCAGGTGAAGGTGCAGCCCGCCGGAAAGGCTCCGAAGCGGGGTCTGCGGAGACTCTGGGCACTGCCGCCCTGGCCTCTCCTCCCAGATCGAGATCGGCCTCGGGGATAAGGTGCCTTCGCAGGGACAGCCTGCAAGGCGGGCACAAGACGCAGGGACAGGCCACAGCGCTCGCGGACCGTGCGGGAGAAGCTGTCCGGCGGTGGTTAGGGTCGAGGCGGCGGGGGGCAAGGGTATTTCCTGAACTCTGAACTCTCAGAAGTTCGGGGTGTCCGGCCCAAGGGGACAGAACAAGGTCAGCCCCGAGCGCGCCGGGCTGGACAAACCCGCAGGGGGATGGGACGAGGGGGTGCGAAGCGAGGGCAGGGGCGAAAGGGAGGTGCAACCTGCGGGGCAGGCAGGGCCTGGATGCTCCGGGCTGCAGGCGGGGCCGGAGGTCAGGTGCGCCGAGGACGCAGAAGGGCCGGGGAGGACGGGACACCGGGCACCGAGCGGCCGAGGTCGAGGCCGCGCCGAGGTGGGGCACAGGTGCCCGGCGCCCAGGTGCGGGGGGCGGGCGCTCACCTGCGTCC
>NW_006408519.1:50259003-50279713 GCF_000296735.1 Chrysochloris asiatica
CCGTCGGTCGCGCCGAGCGGGAGGAGGCGCTGAGCTGCGGCCGGCGCGCGGGGACAACGCCGCTTTATCGGGTCGGAAACAGCCGCTCGGCGCCGCTTCCGCTGACGCACCGGCCCTGCGCTCATGACTATGCAGCAGCGCCGCGGGCGGGGGCGGGGCCTGCACGCGCACGTTCATTGGCCGCAGCAGTTCTCGCCCCGCCCCGCAGGAGACGCCCCGCCCACGCCCTGCTCCGCTCCAGCCCGCCCTCAACCTCACTAAGCCCCGCCCTTGATCAACCCCGCCCCTCCCTCGCCCCGCCTCCCACCGCGCGGGGGAGGGGCACCCTGCACGCCCCCGGCCGGGCTAGGCGCACGCTGGTTCCTTGGACCCCAGGGCCCTAGGCCCATGAAATCTAGCCGTATCCTCTCTCTTGGTCCTCCTGCTCCTTTCCCTCTCACGAAGGACCCCCTGGAAAGACGCCCCCCCAGGCCAGACCCCTCTGCAAACATCCGCACCCCTCAGACCCCGCCCCCTGCCCAAAACGCGAGCGGAGGGCTCTGCCCGCAGGTGCCGCAGCCCTCTTCCTACCCATGTGCTGCACTCTCCCTCCCCGGTTCCTCAGATCCCCTCCTCCCCTGCCTCAGCCCCTTACCCTCTCCGACGCAGCCCCCACTCCCCAGGTGCTGCACCCCCATGAGCCTGCAGAGCTCCCTCCCCCTTGTCCCCGAAAGTTCCTCTTCCAGTCACGTGCCCGGGAGCTTGGGGGGTGGGGGCTGGCATAAGATCTTTGGCCAGGAGGCCCCTCTGCAGAAAGACTCTGATCCCTAGGCTAGAGTAACGGGAGCAAGGTCCTTGATGGCAGCTTGAAAAGACCCAGGGAAGGTCAGAGGACCCTGACAGAGTGTGTGTGGTTTGGGTCAAATTACTTCACCCCTTAGAGCCAATGTAAAAGAGAAGTCATTATGTCCGCTCAGAGGATTGTTGAAAGATTTCGAAATAAATATCCCCTGCACAGCCTCAAAACAGCTAAAATGGGAAAATCCAACAGTAGCAAGTGTTGGCAAGGACCTGGAGCAACTGGAACTCATGCACTGCTGGCAACAATACAAGCCACGTTGGAAACCTGTGTCTAGTACCTAATTCTATGCAAATCTTATGACCCAGCTGTTCCACTCCTAGACACATATCTCATAGGATCATATTTTTGTTCACAGGAGCACTGTTGTAACAGCGAAAGCTAACCAGTATCCGTCAACCATAGAATGCACAATTCAGTTGTAACATACCCACCAGATGGAATATTATATAGTCGTGATCATGAATAAGCTCATGCTTGGTAAAATTGAGGGTCAATGAAAAACAAGGGGATGCCCTATCCCCAATGAGACGGGCTGGTAGAGTGGCAGCAGCATTGGGCTCAAGTGGAGCAGTAGTTGTGAGGATGAAGTAGGACTGGGCGGTGTTTCATTCTATTGTATATAGGGTCCCTATGGGTTGGAGCTGACTGGATAGCACCTAACACCAACCATGGCACACAACAATACAGATGACCCACAAAGGTCAAGTGAAAACAGCCAAGTCCCTGGGAGACCCAAATGGTTAATGTGCTCGGCTGCTAACAAGAGGCATTGGAAATTCGATTCTATCTAGAGGTGACTTGGAAGAAAAGCCAATCCAGTGAACACTCAGCCACTGAAGCCCAGTGACGTGCACTTTCTACTGTAACACACATGAAATAGCCAAGAGTCCAAAGTCAACTCAGTGGTAACTGGTTGCCATTTAGAAGCATGTATACAGCTAGACTTCATGTTTGTGAAGAGGCACCAGATATGAAGATAGACACCAGAATGCTGGTTAACTTGGGGGGCTTCTGGCATAGTGGTAATGTTATTTCCTGAGCCAAGTGCTCAGTTTGACGTTTCTTGTGCCTTGCAATCATGATGTACATGCAATGAATGCTTCAAGAAGTAGTGAATACAGACATCAGAGTGTATACAGAAAACAGCCCCTGAGCCCTCGGGGGTGCTCTTGGCTGGATATCTGCCTTTTGGGTGTGTGTGGTGCTGGTTGGAAGCAAAGGTGTATTTCAGCCATACTGTGATCTAGGCATGTTCCAGTCCTAATCTGTCAACAAACATTCTCAGAATGTCTAGCTCACCAGCTGGTGCAGGACTTTGTAGGATAATGCTTTTGAAAAACACACTTCAATCCCTGAGACCATGACCCATACACACCCTTCAAGCCTAGAACTAAACCTATTCCTGTGGCTCAACTTTCAACCAAAGATAGGCCTATAATGTGAATAATAACACCAGGGAGGTATATACTTCTTAAAATGGCCAATTCTAGGACATCAAAAGGGCAGATGGGCCCAAAGATAAAGCTCAGAAGGCAGGAAGGGACAGGAAAGAAGGACAAATGGAAACTAGGGACAGGGCAGGAAGAGTGCTGCTGAATCTTGAGGACTGCAGCCCATGTGAAGAAACAAAATACATGTGAATTATTGAAGGGAAAACCAATGTGCTCTGTAAACTTTCACTTCAATCGCATTGAAAAGTAAAAAATAAAATAGAATAGAAACATTTCAACAAATAACAATATATATAAAAAGTCCTGGTTATTGTTGGTGTTAGGTGCCATAGAGTTGGCACCGACTCATAGCGACCTGATGCACAGCAGAACGAAACACTGCCAGATCCTGGGCTAACCTCACCACTGTTGCCACCTTTGAGTCCATCGATGCTGCCACTTGGCCAGTCCATCACGTTGGGGGTCTTCCTCTTTTTCTCTGACCTTCCACCTTACCAAGCATAGTGAATTATGAACTGGCTTGCTAGCCGCAAGGTCAGCAGTTCAAATCTGCCTGCCTCTCTGTGGCAGAAAGATGACGTTGTCTGCTCCTGTAAAGATTTACAGCCTTGAAAACCCTATCCAGGGTTGCTATGAGTCAGAACTAACTCCACGGTACACCATAGATAATACTCTGCAACGAAAAAGAAACAAACACAACGAAATTGGAAATAAATAAGTGATTCTTCCTGCCCAGCCACCAGCAGAAATTCCAGACTTAAGATGCGGAAGAAAAGCCAGTGAAAGCCTCAGAGGTCACTGCAGTCAGTTCCGGGTATGGTGCTGGACCAGACAGCCTTGATGTGGGGTCACAATGAGCTGGGGACCAACTAGCAAGTACAGTTGTTGTTGTTGTTATGTGCCGTGGAGTCGGTTCCGACTCAGAGCGACCCTGTATAGGGGTTCTGAGGCTGCAAATCTTTACAGGAGCAGAAAACCTCATCTTTCTCCCGGGGAACAGCTGGTAGTTTCAAACTGCTGACCTTGAAGTTAGCAGCCCGATTCATAACTACAAAGCTACCAGAGCTCCTTACAGTACAGTTGTTGTTGTTGTTAAGTGCCATCAAGTCGGGTCCGACCCATAGCGACCCTGTACAGGGTTTCCGAGGGTGTAAATCTTTACGGGAGTAGAAAGCCTCATCTTTCTCCCGCGGAGCGGCTGGTAGTTTCGAACCACAGACCTTAAGGTTCGCAGCCCGATTCGTAACCACTACGCTACCAGAGTAAGAAGCACCAAATAAAGGCTTAATAACTTTGCTACAAAATCACAGAAACCTTTATGAAACAAAAATATCAAAAATATCATTGTTTCTGGACACATCCTCCATCGGCCTCTCTAACCCTTCCCCGAAGAGCTCTGCTCCTCAGTTTACGTTGCTCAAAATGCAGTTTTGGCATCCTCAAGGAACTCAAATCATGTTCCTTTGAAATATTTTTGGAGTTTTGGGAACAAAAGAAGTCTGAAGGGGCAAGATCAGGATTGTAGGGTGAATGGAGTAAGGTTCCCTAATGAAGTTCTCCCAGGCCTTTGCTAGCTTCGAAGAATGAGCCTTGTCAGGAAGAAAAAAAAGTGTAGTTTTCTGGACTTTTTTTCACCAATTCAGTTTTCTTAAAAACTTCTTCCTGTTAAGCCCCTGTGTTCATCCTGTGTCCCCAAACAGTCCCATAACCTTCTCAGCTGACCTCCCTGCTTTAAATTTAAATGACCCAGCAGATCTCCTCAGAAACCACTGTTTGGATTTACCCTTTTTTAATTTTTTTGAAGGCCCCCTAACAAGACTGATGGTGGGGGTGGTTATGTGCCATGGAGTCCGTTTCAACTCATAACTATCCTGTACAGGGTTTCCTGTAAATCTTTACTAGAGCAGAAAGCCTCATCTTTCTCCTGAGGAGCGACTGGTAGATTTGAACTGCAGACCTTACGGTTAGCAGTCCAACTCGTAACCCACTACTAAGACAAGTCTGTTATTGAGAGAACTTGCCTACAGCTACCCAGGAATGGCAGAGACGTATTGCTTGTAAAGCTGTGCACGCATGAACTGGAACCCAATAGCAATCCTTTTTGATCCCCCTTGTATTTATGGAATCCTCATTTCCATTCATTCAGCAGCTGACTACCGAACATCTATCACGTGTACCAGGCACTGTACCAGACTCTGGGATCCAGGAACAAGATGGCATCTCTCTTCTTCAGGATCCCACAGTGGAGCGGGAAGCGCATTTAGATGAGGGTCGCACACAGCCTTCTGTAACCAAGGGGCCCAGCATAGGCTCTGCCTCATAGCAGGTGCTCCTGGAACATTTTTGAAAGAATAAGCGAGTGCGGCTACTAAGACTGTGGTTTCGTGTGAATGAAATTTAGAAGGCAGTGGAAATATCAGATTAAGTTACTTCTGTCAGCTGGGGTTCAGCATACAGAGAGCAGCGGGGTTGGGGAGGAGTGTGGTCCTATGTGTACGCACTCCAGTGCTGCACATGCTCATTATATGTATACAGCACACGCATGTGCATGAAGGCCCATGTACAGCAGCTCCACCAGTACCCTGGTTCAGCCAGCCCAAGTCTCATCCCAGCTGCTGGCACCAAGGAGGGAAGATTAGTTGTGACCCCAGCATCCAGAGTGGGCACGGGGCTCTGGAGGAATAACACAGCTTCTCCCCACTCTATCCCACTGTTTGAATGGCTCTACCCCTCTCCATCCTGTGAGCAGATATGCCTGGACCCTTACCTGTCACAGGTGCATGCGCTCTGTGCACTCACACAGGCTTGAGCTTACAAGAGTCCCACACTTGCCTCAGTGATTGGTTCTGCCCCTCTTTAAACTCCTCCAGCGCTTTTTAACAAGAGACTTACACGTTCTGTGTGGAGCCAATCCTGCGTCTTCGTCTGTAACCAGGACAACTCCCGGGCTTCGAGGACAGAGCCCAGGGCATGAGACATCTCCATGACAGCTTTTGCTCATGTCTGAGACCTGTCTTCTCCCAGCTCACCTGCGAACACCCTGAGAGTAAGCCAGTTCCTGCGCTCCTGGCCCTGCGTACTCATACCTCCCCATGAGAGAGGACCACTCTCCACGTGACAGATGAAGGAGCCAGCGGAGCACAGAGGTTGTCCCTGCAGCCATGCAGCTGACAGGTGACAGGATCCACACTTGATTAGGTGCTGGGAGAACAGGATGGAATGAGTGAAGGAATGAATGATGGCCACAGTGCTGCTCCGCTCCATCACCTCAAAAACTAAGACCCAAGAGTCCTTTATGAAGGGCAGTGTTGCCCCCCCAAACAAAGTTCAGAAAGCAAGAAGGAGCAGGAAAGAGGGACAAACGGTACCTGGGGTGGGGGTGGGGGACCCAGTGAGGAAGTGGAGAAAGCACTGTGGCATTGGAGGGATTGCAGGAAACACAGAGCTGGGGTCCTTAATGGCTCAGCTCCTTGCAAAACAAACGCTGAATGCTAGGTTTGCTTTCCCGCTCTTCTCCTAAAAGCGAAAACCCTCTTTGGATTTTCAGCTCTGTTAGTGAATGCACGTACTGATGTCAGTCTTTCTAAAAGCCTAAGTAACATCAAGGGAATTTTCAGAAAGTAGAGGAAACCTATACTCCCCTGTAGTTGCTATAGTGGTGCTGTAGGGTAAGCCCAAGACTATGAAACACAGAGTTGGTGGTTCGATCCCACCAGCCACTCCATGGAAGAAAGATGAGACTTTCTGCTCCCGAAAAGATTTACAGCCTCTGAACCCTATAAAGGGTCGCTATAAGTCAGAACCAACTGAAGGGCACTTAACACTAAGGACATACTCTGTGAAATGGACAGAAAGGGCTCCTGGTGGCACAGTGGCTAAAGTTCTTGGCTGCTAGCCACAAGGTAGGTAGTTCTAACCCACCAGCTGCGTTGAGGGAGAAAGATGAAGTAGCCTACTTCTAAAATCATTTCATTCTCAAAACCCTAGGAAGCAGTTTGGCTCTACCCTATAGGGTCTCCAGGACTTGGAGTCCACTCAGCATCAGTGGGTGTGGGTTGGGTTTAGATAGGGACACATTTTGTTTATCCATTCATCGTCCAATGGACACCTAGGTTGTTTGCACTTTGGTCTCGGAGGGATATACTGTTGTAATGAACATATTCCTCTGTTGATACGTGTGGTCAGTTCTCATAGGTCTAGAACGGATTACTGTTGGACAAAGGCCCTGCATTTGCCATGGCCCAAGACATATAGCTGATCCTGTTTGTAACACATCCACATCCTAGGGGTGGCTAGGAGGAGTTTGAGGCATGGCAGGTACACTACCCCATGGTGTCAACTGCCAAGCTCCCCCATCTTCCCTAGACTACACCAGAAACCCTGCAAGAGGACCAGCAGAACCTTCCAGGATAGCCTCAGCCCAGGGGGTGTATTCCCAGTTAGGGTCACCAGGCACTCCGAATGACAAGAGAATTGGGGGTCTCACTGGGGGCCATTTGGCTATCGGGTGTCATATATCTGCCCAGGGTTGCACAACTGTCCATGTCCTGGAGTCACATGACTTTGCCATGTCATGTGGCTTCCCTGGGTTGGCCGGCTGCCTGGGCTCATATGTCTTCCTGAGGTCACATGTCTCCATACGCAGGTGAAGTCTGACCAGGAGCTAAGACTCCTTGCAGGCTGTTCCCTTGCCTCCATGCTGTAGGTGGGCTCCAGCCCTCCCTGAGCCTCAGTTTCCTCCATGAGGTGGACAAAGTGTCATGGGCCTACACAGGGAGGGGCCACGCTGGTCCTTCCCCTGACCAGGACATTTCCCACTGGTGGCATCATGGATAGGAAACCAGGGGGCTTCTCAGGAGAACAGGGGACAGGCTTTCCAGGCTGGGAGACCACTCCATCCTACTAAGGAGGGCCAGTGGTCAGGGTTGGAAGACTGGATAGCCACATGGGGTGGCAGCAGCTCAGACCCAGATGATGGTCACTTCACTGGTGAGAAAACAGTCATAAAGGGAAGTGGTGAGCCTTCGTTCTTTCCCACCTGGGGCCAGGGGGCTGGGAGGACCCAGTGAGAGAAGCAGCATTCCTCTCAGCCTTCTGGGGGGCTGGTTGAGATGGTGATGAAGGGCTGCCATCCAGCCAGGCACTGGGGCTGTGAGCCTAATGACCGTGGTGACCTGAGCAGAGGTGGCAGCCCTGCCCAGGACAGGTAGCAGGGCGAGGACGTTTGGCACAGAGCTCTGAATGAAGGTGAAGACAGGTGATGTGTGGGGACCGCCCAGAGCCCTAAGGGCTGCCCCGCCTGGTGACTTCAACAGCGCAGGTGGGGCAGCCCTCCCTTCTGTGATGCATGCCCCTGCGCCCAGGCTATAGTCCTCAGTTTCTGTCTGGTTGCCCACCCCAGGTCTGCTTGGTGGGCTACCTGCTCTACCTCCTCCGCTGCTTGCATGGATCCTCCTGCCAGCACTGTGCTTCCTTCTCCAGGAAGCCCTCCCAGACCACTCCGTCTGCCCCAGCAGATCTAAAGCCTGGCTTTGAGGATATCCTAGTGAAACTGCTGCTTCTCTTGACAAAGTGAGCCCAGAATTCGACTCTGGATTCATGCCCTAAAGGGTCCTCACTGGGCAGCACACCTGGACAGGCAGGTGCCCTGCAGGGTGTCTGGTGTAGTCTCGGGGAGATAGGGGATTTGGCAGTTGATAGGGACAGTGGCCACCTCAGGTCTGGGAGCCAGGGAAGCCTGTGGGGAACGTGGGGTCACAGGAGAGGCAGGCATAGGAGGACACGTGGAACGTCAGGTGAGAGTGGGGAGTCACTGAGGGGCAGAGCCTGCATCATGGTGCAGGGAGAGTGCCGGGCAGTGGCAGAGGAGGAGGCAGTAGTGGCCAGATTCTAAATAAACTTTGATGCTGCAGGACTGACCAGTGGGTTTTGGGAACAGAGTGAAGCTGGTATGAGCTGCTCTAGGTCTGTGTTTGCTCTCCAGTGAAGTCCCCGGGTGGTACAGTCACCTGCTCTACTCTTCACTGAAAACTTGATGGTTCCAGAGGCACTTTGGAAGAAAGGCCTGGTGATCTGCCTTCCAAAGGTCACAGCTTTAGGAACCCTGTGCAGCAGTTCAACCTGTGAACCTGTGGGGTCACTGTGAGCTGGGATCAGCTTAAGGGGAACTGGGAGCAGTGGTAGTGAGGAAGGAAAGCCAGCACTCATTCATTCATTCTCACTCACTCACTCAGTCATTTATCCATTCATTCACCTACTCATTCATTCATCCACTCATTTATTCATTCACTCACACATTCATTCATTCACTCATTTACTCACTCATTCATTCATTCACTCACTCACTCGTTTCATTCCACAAAGCCTTTCCAAGGCCCTATGAGTGCTGGCCACTGGTCCAGGCTCTGCAGACAGTACGCAGCAGGTGGATTCACAGTTGGGAAGAACCAGGGAGAGAGCGATGTTGGACCTGCGGGCATGGCATGCTGGCCATGGAATCTGGGCCAGAGTTGGGTGGAAGAAGGTCATTTTGGGCCAAGGGTGGTAGCCTGTTAGGTGACTGCCGGTAGCAGGGTCAGCCCTGTCTGAGCCAAGGCAGGAACACCGGAGTGAAGTTGCCGGGGACAACAGATACCCAGAGCCAAGACTGGTGCAGGGAGGGCTGAGCCCACTTCCCTGTGGGGCTGCCAACAAGCCTGTTTTCACGGTTTTTACTGAGCTGCTCTGGCTGTGAGTGTTTGGGCATGTTCCCAGGGTCATCCTCTGGCAGCACGCTGAGAGGGAGGGGGCGGCTGGGGGCGGCCACACGATGCTGCCCTGGGCCAGCTGGGAAGGGTGGAGGTGGCAGACGGCATGTGAGCAGGGTGGACGGCCCAACCCTTTCTTAACCTGCTGTCCTGAGGCACCACTCCTGGTGCCCACCTTTGACGTGGGCAGAGAGCTGGGGGCAGTGATGGAGCTGAGCTGAGTTACGCCCTGGTGAGGAAGGGGCGGAGCAGATAGCAAAGGGTTCAGGACTCAGTAAACAGAGAGCAAATCGGGTCAGGGCTCAGTCAGGAATACTAGTGCCAGTCTGAAAGTGGAATCTGAATGTAATGTGTAACCAGGACTTAGATTCAGTGTCTGAGCAAAGGCAGGTCTCAGAATAGAAGTCATGATCAGGGCCCAGGTGTAACCTAGGACCAAGGCTCAGTCTATGACAAGGAATAGGGCTTAGTGTGTAATCATTGTCAGTGCTCAATGGTTAACCAAGGATCAGGTCTTACTTAATGTGTAACTAGGGCCAGGACTCAGCATGCAACCAGTCAATGATCAGGGCTCAGTGTGTGACTAGAGGCAGGGCTTAGCATATGAGCAAGGACTAGGGCTCAGTGTGTCACTAGTGGCAGGGTTCAGCATGCACCCAAACAATGATCAGGGCTCAGTGGGCTGTCAAAGGTTTAGTGTGTGACTAGAGTCAGGTTTTAGCATATGACCAAGGATTAGGGCTCAGTGTGTAATTAGGGTCAGGGCTCAACATGCAACCAATGATCAGGGTTCAGTGTGTGACTAGGATCAGGGCTCACAGCATGTAACCAATAAAAAAGGCTCTGTGTGTGACCAGAAATTTGGGGACTCCATGTATCACCAAGGATCAGGGCTCACTCTATAACGAGGACTAGGGCTTAGTATGTAATCAATGATCAGGGCTCAGCATGTTACCAAGGATCAAGGCTCAGTGTGTGACTAGGGTCAGGGCTCAGAGCATGTGACTAGTGATCAGGGCTCAGTGGGGAACCATGGATCAGAATTCAGTCTGTCATTAGGTTCAGGGTTCAATTCGAGACCAGGATCAGGGATCAGTGTAGGACCAGGATTCATTGTTCAGTCTGTTACTAGAATGAAGGCTTAATCACTAAGTGGGATCAGGGCTCAGTTTATGACTGACTACAAAACTCAACATGGGACTAGTCTGTTGGGATGATGTGTCAGTGACTAAACTAAGGTAATCTCAGAGTTGCTGATGATGTTCAGTGCAGTCGAGTCAACTGTGTAAGGTTTCCAAGGAGTAGCTGGTGGGTTTGAACTGTCAATCTCATGTGGTTACCAGTTCAGTGTTTATCTTGTAGTGCCACACCAGGACTCCGGTCTCAAGGTAGGGTGGGCTTTTCTCGATGCACACCGTGACCTGCTCATTGCTTTCTTTCTCAATCCATTGTCATCTACTCTGGGTGTTGCAGACTCAGGGCCTCAAGGATTCAGTCATGTCTCCAGTGAGCAGAGGCCAAAATCATTTAGAGGCCCAGCAAGGCCAGGGGCTACCCATGCTCCCTGGAGAAGCATTTAAGGAGTGGATAGGACGGTGCGCCCAGTACAAGATCCTGCTCAAGCAAAGCCATGGTGACTGGCCAACTCAGGGCAGGGACTCGGCAAGTGTCTGGGGTTGTGTGTGGACTTGGCATGTCCTGTGCTTTGTGGGGGAATCAGAGGCGGTCAGCCAGGTCTGGCCAGGTGATGCTCCCTAGCCAGCATCCCTGCACAGGAAGAGAGGGTGTGAAGTCTCAGAGGCTGGATGTCTGGAAGAGACTGCTGAGGGAGAGCTGTAGGGAACTGACCAGGGTGCACAGTAGGTGAGGAAGAGGGATGGTCCGAGCAGGCAGGCCCTGGGGGCACGCCAAGAAACTGTGGGGCCTCATATGGGGTCGAGACAGCTTGGGCACTGTCCTCTGAGTATTCCGGCAGGGAGACCACCCTTCCCCCACCAACATCTGCAGCCTTTGGCCATAGGGTCTTAGGTGGTGGGCTCTGGACCAAATGGCCTGGACTTGCTGTCACCCACTCCCATCCTCTGAATGCCTGCTACAGCTGCCTTTTCCAAGCACAACACGACTAGGCCCTGCCCCTGCTCACGAGTCCAGAAATCTTCCTCTGGACAGAGCCGGTGTGGGCTGGCTGGGGAGCTGCAGGGAATGGGGACAACTGTGGGCTGGTTGGGAGGTGGGGTGGGGTGGTAATGGGGTGCAGGTGGATGGAAACCTGAGTCCACAGATAGAGGAAGACCAGGAGTGGGATTGCGTGAGGAGCGGTCCCAGGCAGACAGGTGGGGGGCCATGAACCTGGAAGCAAACCTGCAGCCTCTCATCGACCCTTCAAAGATGTCTCTTCCTGTGGCACAGGTGAGTAAACTGAGGCAGTTAGGGCACTTGTCCAAAGTCATCCTGATTAGACAGAGCTAGAACCAGGTTTCAAGCATTGGTCCCAGAGCTGGTTCTTGGCCTCTAAGGGCTTCAGGCCCATCTGCAGGTCTGTGTTCCCTTGTCCAAATGTAGAGGAGATTAGGTAGGGGATCTCCATAGGGTCATCACCCTGCCTGGCTCCCACTCCTCCTCACATTTCTCATGGGGTGGCTGCTCTGTCCTCAGAGCCTGGTGTCTGCAGAGCACTCACTCCACTCTGGGCCCTTTGTGTTCCCTGTGAGTTTGCGGGTCACTTGCCCTGGTGACTGGTCACCACCCGCCTGTGCAGAAAGGCAGGCCTGGCCTTGGGGGGAGTTCAGACCCCTCGTCCATTGGTCCACTGCCCCGGGCTGCCTGATGTGAGGCCCACTCACTTCTCGCCCAACCTGCTGGGTCGGTTTGGCCCTGTTAGTGCCCCACACCTGGGGGACCCGCCCTCCCCACCAGCTCTCTGAGAGCTTGAACTCTGGTGCTGAGGCCAGGGGGCCGCACCCTGCAGGGAGGGGTGGGCTCTAGGCTCCTCCTTAATCTATGGAGAGCACTGGGGTGAACCCAGAGATATGGGGCCACCCACACACGATGCTGTTGGGGAGCCCTGCTTGGGAAAGGACATGCCTTGGTTTCCAATGACTGTGCCATGGTTTCTACATCTGTAACCAACCTGGGAGGAGTCTTGTGAATCGGGGCTGCTGAGTGCCCACCCAGCACCTGGTGCTCCTGGGAACTCAGACCAGAGGCTCAGAGGCTGAGCCACAGAACGTCATGCCCCTGCCCAGACACCCAACACCCATCTTTCAGGGAACTTTCCCATCTCATCAGCTCAGAAATACAAGTTAGGCTTGTTCATGTTTTACGTAACATGAAAATGATACCTGCACCCTGCTCGCTTTCACTGTTGAGAATCGGTCCATGAGGGGCTCTTCAGACGTCTTTGTTTGCAGCGTCTTCTCTTCCATCGGCCTGGACCCACAGAGGCTCTCAAGCACTAGGGTAGTTTGAGCTTGCTGTGTGATCTCTCTGTGCCTCTGCCTCAGCCCAGGTCCTCAAACTATGCCTCTCCCATGTGGCTGCCCTGCCCTATTCCCCTCAGTGCCTCAGTGTCCCGTGAGGAACTCATGCTGGTTGTCACGAAGGTTTGATTTTGTGGCATGCTCAAGGGACTCCTTGAGGCTTGAAAGTGGAGTGCACCCCCACGAGGTCCCCCCCCCCCCGCCACGTATGCACAGATGTGCTCACACACTCCAGGTACACCCACGAGCCCGCCACACAGACCCCCCCATGTATGCATAGATGTGTGCACACACCCCAGGTACACCAATGCACGCACCACACAGACCCGCCTGTACAGACAGGCTAGCATCCTCACCCCTGCACACACGCACAGACGTTCACAAACACACACTCCCTCCACTGAAGGTTTCCCAAACTCACTTCCCTAGTTTCCTGCCCCGCCTCCCATGGTCTCGGGCTACCTGCTGAGAAGCTCAGGTCTCCTGGTTTAAGAGAAACAGGAGCTCCTAGGTGCTAGGTGCCAGGTCCCAGTCCCCCTCCCTCCCACGCCTACAAATGAGCCGAGGTCCTCACTGTCACCCGCAGCCCCAACCAAGTGCTCTGTGCACTCTGTGGTCCCTGAATCTGAGATCTTCAGGCATTCATGAGGATTCCTGCTTTTGGGGTGCAGTCTGCTCCTCCACAAAGGTCACCCCATGTGTTTCTTCTCTTCTTGAAAAACCTGTGGGCCTAGCAGACCTCACACCTAGTCCACTGACCGGGTGTGCACCCAGTTAGCCGAGTACCCAAGAGGCAGACAGACAGACAGACAGACAGCTCTTTGGGGCTCAACTTCTAGAGGCTCAACTTCTTCACATCAACACATGGGGGGCTCCTGGGGGGTTCCAGCACCTGCTCAAAGTCCACTCGGGGGGCCCTCAGCTGACCTCCACTGAGGGGATGGCGCCTCACCCCCAGACACACACCTGCCCCTGGCAAAGGCATGAGACACAGTCATGTGCAGAGCAGCTGGAAGCATAGGAGCAAAGGAGCACTGAAGCTGGGATGTGGAGGGGCAGAGGGCCAGGGTGGACACAGAGACAGTAGAGACGGGATGAGAAGCGTGCTCCGGTCATCATTTCAGCCAGGGTCCTCTGTGAGCCACTGCCCCTAGATTGGCAGGACCCCTGAGTCAGAGCTCTTTCCAGAAAGGCCCTGCCCCTGCCTGAGCTCAGCTGGGCAGCCACAAGTGTTCCTGGCAGCTCGCCGTCCCCTCCCCGCCACCAAGGGTCCTCCAGTTTCAAGAGCCCTGGGTGCTCACTCTATCCTCACCTCACGGAGCCTGTTTAACAGTGGGGCAGACTGAGTGGAGAAGACACCAGCTGGGTCACCTGAGCTGAGAATTTGCCAGGAAGAAAACAGCCTCGTGGCCCTGGGGTGGGGTAGCCTGGTGAGAAGGTGCCAAGGTCGGTCCCTGGGAGGGCCCGGAACCCACACCCGGGACCTGGCGAAGAAACATCGATACCCCCGTGGGCGCCCGTGGGCCACGCCATCTGGGCACCCCAATTAGACAAGGAGAAGGAAGAAGAGACGGCTGTTGCAAGGGCCCCAGATTTTAAATTTGCCTACTGACACTCACCCCATGAACCTGATTCACCGACTTCCTTCCCCAGGAACCTCCCACTCCAGGGCCCCTCCTCTCTCCTGTCTCACTGGGCCGAGACCCTCATCTGTGAAACCGAGACAAGGAGTCCTCCATCTGGGGGTGTCATGAGCTCATTTATTTAAATTTACAAGTAGCTAATATGCATTTTACCATTTGGTTGTGGTTTGGGCCAATGTTTACAGAGTACATTGGTTTTCCATTCAAGGGTTCATGCGTGCTTCCTTTTGTGGCTTTGAATGCAATTCCCCCCAGTGAAGGAGCACCCAGTCAGGGCAAGTTCTCAGGAGAGACCCTTCCTAGTGTCTGTGTTAGGACCCCTAGTTTCATGTTTACGGGGATCCAGTAAATGTAGATGACTGAGTACGTTGGCGTCCTGGTGGGGCGCTGTGGGTTAATGCGCTGGATTGCAAGGCTGGTTTGAACTGCAAGGTTGGAGGTTCAAGCTCACCAGCTGCTCCTCGGAAGCCCTAAACAGCGTTGCTGTGGGTCAGAACCGACTCGACGGCACTTACCAACGACAAGAAGCACATTGCACCCTGACAAGACAGAAAACACCTATCAAGACCCTGTGGCATAGGGCACGGCACAGCCTTTTAGATGACTTTACCCCAGTGCCTCAATTTCCCTATTTACCAAATGGGACTTGAAGATCCCATTACTGGCCCAAAGAATGGTCAGGCTTACCTAAAGCAGAGGCTGGTGACCCCTTTCTGGAAAGGGTTAGAGAGTGACAGCATGGGTTGGCTGTTGTGTGAGAACCCAGTACCCAGTACCCACTGTCATTGAGAAAATTCCTACTCAGAGCACCTCAGAGGATGGAGAATTGCCCCAGAGGATCTCCACAACATTACTCTTTACCACAGCACATGGCCAGAACTTTCTTCCACAGTGCTGCTGGATGAGTTAAAGTTGTTAACCTTTATGCTAGCTGTTGTCGGATGCGATGGATCCTGACTCCTAGGAATTCTGCATGGTAGAGTAAGAGTTGCCTCTAGGATTGCCAAGGTGGTAGCGTAGTGGCTATATGAGTCGGGTTGCGAACCTCAAGGTCAGCAGGTCGAAACTATCAGTCATTCCGTGGAAGAGAGAAAAGGCTTTCTGCTCCTGTAAAGGTGCACAGCCTCGAACACACTATACAGGGTCACTCTGAGTCGGAACCGATCCATGGCACATCACCACCGCTACCACCACCACCAATGTTTACAGAAGCAGACTGCCACATGTTTCTCTCATGGCCTGTCAGGTGAGTTCAAACTGCTGACCTTACGCATCACAGCTTAGCGCCTTAACCATTGCATCACCAAGCCAAACCCAGCCCACTTCACTGCCAAGGTGTCAGTTCAGACTCACAGTGACCCCATAGGACAGAGTAGGGTTTCTAAGGACTGTAATCATGACAGAAGCAAACTGCCACATCTTTCTCCCACGGAGCCTCTGGTTGGTTCAAACCCCTGACCTTTCGGTTAGCAGCCAAGCACTTAATCAGAGTTACACCAGAGGTCCTCTCTGAAGCTCAGGGGTGAGTAACTAGCCTGCCCAAGTTCTTGGTCGCGGTAGGTGCTTTGGGAGCAGACAGGGAGGTGTTCAGGTTAGGGTGGCACTTGTCAGGGTTGTTAGAGCTGAGAGGACACCCCCTGAAAATGGGGAGTAGGGGGTCCGGGCAGGGCGAAGGGGATGCCTGTACAAGAGAGCCCTGGGGCGGCAGGGAAGTGGGCTCAGCTTTGAGGGATGCTGGGAGCTTTCTCCCCAGGGCAGTGGGAGCCACAGACAGCTTTAAAGGAGGCTGGGAGGGACCTAAGCAGGCTTGGGAAGTTCCCTGTGGTGGCCTTGTAGGCCAGTACTATCTGACAACATTTGAACACTCCCCACAGATGTAACTTCAAGTTTCTAGTAGTCATGCTAAAACAAAGGGAAAAGAAACCAATGAAATGAATAGTAATAATACAGTTTGTTTAACCCAGTATACCCCAAATCTTTTCTTCACATAATTAAGATAAAATTATGAATACACTATTTTGCATGATCATGTTCCTACTAAGTCTTTGAAAATTCACATCTGTATTGGACATAGTAAAGAGCTCTGGTAGACTAGTGGTTATGAGTTGGGCTGCTAGCCTCAAAGTGAGCAGTTCAAAACTACCAGCCATTCAACAGCCAGAGGAAGATGAGGCTTTCTGCTCAGCATCAGAAACCCTACGCAGGGTCGCCATGGGTCAGAACCGGCTCCACTGCACACCACCACCATTGGACATGTTACCAGGAGGGACCAGTCCCTGAAGAAGGACATCATGCTCGGTAGAGGGTCATTGAAGACAGGAAGACCCTCGGTGAGATGCCACTGTGGTTACAATACTGGTTTCAAACATCAGATTGTGAGGTTGGCGCCGGAACGGGGTCACTAGGAACTGAGACCAACTCAATGACACCTAGCAGCAGCCATGGTCTTGTTATTGTTGTGAAGTGCCGTCGAGTCGGCTCCGACCCATAGCGACCCTGTATAGGGTTTCCAAGGAGCAGCTGGTGAGCTTGAACCACCGACCTTGCAGTTCAAACGGCTTTAACCCACGGCGCCACACCAGGACTCCTAACTCCCATTAAATGACTGGATGGGGTTACGCAAATAAGATTTTGTTGCCCACCAAGGGGATTGAGCAACTTGATAATAATATAAATAAGGTACATGGCACCCTTGTGAGGTTGTTATTGTCGAGAGCGTTGGAGTCAGTTCCAATTCATGGTGACTCTGTGTAGGGTTTCCCAGAAGTGGCTGGTGGGTTTGAATTGCTGGCCTGTGGTCAGTAATCCAGTGCTTATCATACAATGCCACACCAGAACTCCCTTAAGGTGAATGGGACCCTAGTGAAGGAATGGATCCATTGTGCCCTCCAGCTGGGCTTAAAGTGAGCCATCCCAGAGGTGTGAAGGAAGGGGCACATAGCTCGGCAGCTAATGCATAGTCGACAAAGGAAGAAAGAAAAGGGGGCAGGTAGAGGTGAGGTGGGATCCCCAAGGTCAACAGTGAGGGCAGGTTGGAGGACCCGGACTCCTAGCTCTGAAGAAACGGGAGTGCCCAGGAGACAGAATTCAGTGGGGTGATCAGGAGTAGAGTTTGTCCTTTGGGTCCAGGGTGCCCGCACTGGGAACCCACTGTACCTAGGAGATAGAAAGGGCAGTAATGCAGAGGGACAGGCAGTGTAGGATAGAGATGGACGCACAGACGGACAGACGGATGGTAGCAGCAGAACCAGGAGACCCCGTGGAGATGGCTGAGCCCCTATGGGTAGGAGGCCTGCTGGCGGAGTAGGGTGCCTCCAGGCATTGATTGGTGGCGCTAAAGAGCTTTGCATAATCCCACAATCATGAATATGGTGTTCTGTGTGGGCATCACAACCATGTACTAAACCCAACAGAGAAATAAAGTCTGATCTCTGCCGTATGAGAGTGTGGGCTGATGTTGTGAAGTCTTTCCCCCACTCAGGAAGCTGGAGGACAGACCCCTCACACAACAACAATGTGGACAGCACACCTTGATTTGGATAGCCACCACCCTGGACAATTGGGGTGTGGGCAATGGGCGGTAGGGCCGGAGGGGAGGCAGGAAAGCCCAAGGAGACCACTGTCCCCAGGCGTAGTGATGGTGGCTGGCCCAGACCCTCCCCTCTGACTCCAGCCCAGGAGAGACCCACAGTAGGGATTCTTAGAGTGCCTCAGCTCGCACAGTGGGGCAGCAGCAGGACCAGGTGGCCAGGCCTGGGGCTCTGCTGTGCCTCGGGTCGGCCAGCTAAAGAGCAGACAAGCTGCCTGTTTCATCCCCTGACTCTCTTGGTGTCAGCCCAGACAGCTGGTGTCCCCAAGCTGCGAGGTCAGCCTCCTGGCCCTCCCTACCCCCTACTCCAGACTGATTGTCAGGCTTCCTGTCCCCGCTGGAGGGTGACCCGAGGGCTGACCCCAAAGCCCTGGCGGATGGGCCCGGAAGGAAGGCCACCTCCTTGGGGCACTCGGCAGCAAGCGTCTGGCAGGGGCTTCCCCAGGGACTCCCTTGGGAAGCACTTCACACTCTGGTGGGCTCCCAGCCAGGGCACAGCCCCCAGCAGCTGCAAGAGGCCAGGACCTGCAAGGCTTGAGGCCCAGGAGGGGTTCCACCCAGTTCCTGGGCCTGGGGCTCCCCCAGGGGGGTTTTGCACAGGGACACACACAGACGTCTCCAGACAGGGGCTGCAGAGAGCAGGGGGAGCCCTCCTACTCCTGGGTGTGGTCTGAGCCTCCTGTTGCCCTTCTGTAAAATGGGCAAAGAGAGAGTTCCCCATCATAGGCTGGGGCAAGAAATCACTGAATCTGTCTGTGGTCACCCATGAAAGTTTGCAGCCAGCTCCTGTTGTTTCTGGGGTGTGGTCTCCTCGAACCCAAGCTAAACTCCATTTCTGCTTCTGGAACTGACTTCACCTCCATGCTTGCTCACCTTTCTTCAGAGTAAGTTGTCCGGATCCTCCAACCAACCCTCAGCGCTGGCCTTGGGGGATCCAGCCTCACCCCTTTCTGCTCCCCTTCCATGTTTTCTCTCACAACTGTGTACTGAGTACCCTGAGCACCCACAGTGTACCAGGTACTATTCTAGGTGCCAGATTTACCTTAGTGGCAGACAGGACCAGGTTCGCACACCGCGGATAGGAAATACAACGTTCAACCATCTCTGGTGCCATGGAGACAGACAAGGGGGATTCTAAAGTGAGGGCAAAAAAAATCACACTATGTTTTCATCCCAGTATACCACACTTTTTGAAGCCCCCTCATACATACCTGGCTGGGGGACAGGAGGGCACTGAACAGAGAGTTGGGATCAGGGAGGTGGCCATTGGAGCTGGAAGGAGGAAATGGAGCGGAGAGCAAGGGTGGGAAGAAGAGCAAATCCCTGGGCAGGTGGTCTGGACACCCTGTGAGAGGAGGCTGGAGACCTGGGCAGTCAGTCAGCAGTCCTGGTAGGGTTCCCTGAGAATGTGGACTCTTGGCCCAAAGCTGGGGGTATATTTAAATATAACATGGACCGTCACAAGAACAAACCGATCTGTGTTGGAAGAAGTACAGCCAGAATGCTCCTTAGAAGCCAGGATGGCGAGACTTGGTCTCTCAGACTTTGGCTATGCTATCTATCATGAGGGCCCAGTCCCTGGAGAAGGACATTATGCTTGGGTCATCGAAAAGGGACGACCCCCCCCCTCATTCTCCCACCCCCCAGCAGCAATGGGCTCAAATGTAACCACAACTGTGAGGATGATACAGGACCCTCAGGTTTCCTTCTGTTGTGTGTGGGGACACTAGGAATTGGGCGACTCCAGGCACCTCACAACAAGTAGAGGGTTGTTGGTCAGATCTGAATGGTGGCCGGGACCCTGAAAGAACGAGAAGAGAGCAGGTGTGCACAGGATGTGGGGTGAAGGGAGGTCGAAGGTGCGCTGAGGGGGCATTGGGGGAGCGGATACAGCCGGGAGAGGGGGCGCTCCGTTTTGGGGACCTGCTCACTTCCACTTGCGAACCCCCATGCACAGTGACGCTGTAGGAGCCAGCAGAACTGCCCCGTAGGGTGCGGGAGGCTGTCCATCTTTACAGAAGCAAGCTGCCTCATCTTAGCTGAGCGGCTTAGGGGTTCAAACCGCCGAACTTTCAACACCCAAGTGCTTTAACCACTGCATCACCATGCCTTCTTTGCTCTTCTAACTATTGAGTGATTGAGAATCAGGTTGGGAAAGAGCATCATTTCCTGAGGCCCCCCCCCTCAGATGTGTGGTGGGGGGCAGGGCAGAAATCTTGGGGGGAGGGTGAAGGCGATGGAGCCCTGAGGCCGATGTCTGAGATATAGAGGATTCTGCTGGTGGGGCTCTGGGGGACAGGGATGGGGTGGGTCTTTAGGTAGGAAAATGGGAGCTTCAGTACTCACACTGCTCCCACCACACAGCCTCTATGTGGGACCCATGCGCTTGGCTGGGATCTGATAGAGGTGATGCTCCCGGGTGGGTGGGCGCCCCCGCTTCCCCATTATCCTCACCTCACTCATCTTGGGGCCTGGGATCTTTCCTCCCATGGGTTTCCACTTCAGATTCAAAAACATCAGACTTCATTCCCTCCCCAATTTCCTGCTCCAAGGTGTATGTTATGGAAGAGGTGGAAACCCGGTCTCTGGGGGCCCAGCTATAGCTGGGTGTGGGCCTGGGTGGGACAGTTGGATGTTTAGGTTTGAGAAGGAGTCCCAGGGAACTTTCCTTCTGGGCTGAATGCTCTGGGCACCTCATTGGACCCTGCTGCCTGCCAGTGAGGACCTCTGGGCAGTGGGCCTGGTCTCCATCAGGGGCTGTGTGACCAAGGGTCGGGTAGGCAGGATGGAGGCTTGGGAGGAAGGAGGCAGGGGTGGATGCTAGGCCTTCCAGTACCAGGACCCTGATGCAAGATTGGACACAGAGACCACGTTCGTCACCGGTAAGGGGAACTGAGGGAAAAACAGCAATGAAGCAGTGAGCTAAGCCCTACCATGTTCAATAGACTTCTGTGAACCCGG
>NW_006408519.1:50280323-50303774 GCF_000296735.1 Chrysochloris asiatica
AGTCTAGGAGCGGAGGTTCCTGGGACCACGAAGGGGGAAAAGCAGAGAGCAGGACCCTACCCAGAGAAGCAGTGATGCCTGAGATGATGATGTGGAGAGATGGAGCAGCTGGCGACTTTAGACACAGAGAGGGAGAGCGACTGTGTGCTGAAGACTGGGGGGTGGGGGGTAGTGTGGGGGGCAGCCTTGCAGGGTATATCCTTTGGTTGGTTGATGATGCATGGATGGGATTGTAACCATGGCAATGAAACGATACACGATAGGATGAATGTAAAACTAATGTTCTCTCATGTAAACTATCACATAATTCACAATAGAACATTAAAAAAAAAAAAAAGAGTGGACAGCATTGTTGTGGAGAAGGTAGGTGGCACCAAACCAGGGCTCCTTACAAATCCTTCCTGTGAAGGGGAGTGCTTGTCCCTAATAAGGATGGAGTGCAGACAGGAGGTCCAAGGTCTGTGATACACCCACTTGCTTCCTGGTGGCCAGGCAGGTGTCTGTGGCCGCCACAATGTGAGCCGAGAGCAACTTCCACTGTTTATGCCTCATTGTTTGATCTTACGATGTTCCTGGTCTTTGTTGTTGTTGTTAAGTTATGTTGAGTGAATTTTGACTCACAGTGACCCTACATAGGGTTTCCAAGGAGTGGCTGGTGAGCTTGAACCGCTGACCTGGTGGTTCAAACCAATCTTTGGTTCAGTGTTTTTCCTACAGCGTTTTCCTACACCAGGACTCCTGGTCTTTAGAATCAAGCAGAGACTCATGTGCTCTCCTGGAGTCTGACATTTTCTTGGGGGGCGGGACATGACCTCATATACAGGTCACCAGTTACCTGTCAGTGTGCTGCAGTGACTTGCGTGTGGCTGTGATGTCATCAGTAGTTCAAACACCAACAGGTTTCAGCAGAGCTTCTAGATAAAAACAAACTTACGAAAGGCCCGGCGATTTATTTCTGAAAACCGCTGTTGTTGGAATCAATCGTCAGCACAACTAAACCCTGCCCCATCCGGTGCCACTCTCACGACCACTGTTAGGTCTGAGCCCAATGTGGCAGCCACTGGCTCAAACCACCTCACTGAGGGTCTTCCTCTTTTTCATCGCCCTTACATTTTACCAGAGGATCCCTGGCAACACTGTGGGAAAATCCACCAGCTGTTCCACAGGAGAAAGATGAGGCTTTCTGCTCCCGTAAAGATTCACAGCCTCGGAAACCCTATACAGGGTTGCTATGAGTCAGAACCGACTAAATAGGTTTGCTTTAGAGTCGACTTTACCAAACATGTAGTCCTATGTTTCTCCTGATGACATGTCCGTAGAAGCATGTCTCACCATCCTGGTTTATGTAGAGCCTTCTGGCTGTACTTCCTCCAACACGGATTTCTACATTCTGTTGGTGGTCCAGTTTATGTTCAATATTCTTTGCAAGTGTCATAATTCAAATGCATCAATTTTTCATCGGTCTGAAAATTGGACAAAGAAAGTCTGGTTCAAAATAGAACATTGTCCAAGGCACTTGCTTTGGACACATCATCAGAAGGGTCAGTTACTCGAGGAGGGCACCTTGTTAGGTGAAGTAGAGGGGCAACAAGGGCGAAAAAGACCCTTGGAGAGGTGGGTTGGCACAGTGGGCCCAGGGATGGACTCAAACCCACTATGACCCCAGCCTTGGCCTTTTGGGCCACCATAGTGACATGCTAGAGTGCTGAGGGTCTTCTGTGATCCAACCAGGAAGACTCATTTTTTACTAGGAGATCCCTGTGAGCATCAGGCCTGAGTCTGGGTCAGCTTTCTGAGGCCCCACGTGCACCTCTGCCTCTTGGCTTCCACTGTGCCGTGGAGTCGGTACCGACTCATAGCGACCCCGTACAGGCTTTCCAAGACTGTCCATCTTTACGGGAGCAGAAAGCCTCCTTTTTGTCCCATGGAACAGCTGGTAGTTTCAAACTTGCAACCTTGAGGTTAGCAGCCCAATTCGTAACCACTACGCTACCAGAGCTCCTTGACTTCCACTGTAGGTTAGACAAAAGCCCACTCCCAGAGAGTGCCGGTGTGGCGCTGTAGGACAAGCACTTGACCACAAGGTCAGTTTGAACTGCAAGGTGGGTGGTTCGAACTCACCAACCGCTCCTCAGAAACCCTGTACAGGGTTGCTATGGGTCGGAACCGACTCAACGGCACTAAGAATGACAGCAACAGCGAGGCCCGGACAGAGCAGGGGTGGGAGCAACGAGGACAGCTAGGGAGCACCTTCCAAACTGTGAACAATGGTGAGAGCTGACAGTAACATGTCAGCTCTCCTGATAACATCGCTTCCCATCCCAGCCAGGTGAGTCCACCAGGTGTTTGTGACGGATGTTGTGCCCTTAGTCACACCTGCTGAGAGGGAAACACCCCTCCCTGCCCTGGCTCTTCTGGGACCCACCTCCGGTGCTGCGCTGCATTTCACCAGCTCCAAAGTCGAAAGCTAGTGAAACCAGTTGTCTGCTAAACATGCAGCATTGGTGGTGTGGCTGTTCCCACTCACAGGGACCCTGTAGAGGGTTTCCCAGGAGTGGCCAGTGGGTTCAAAGGTCCATCCTGTGGTTAGCAGTCCAGTGCTTGTCCTGCATTGCTCCATTAACACTCACACATGGTTTGTTAGTGCAGATGGTAAATAAGGGCGGGAAATGAGCACATCTCCCAAGCAGACTGTCAAAGAATCTACAAGGGGGCTTCAAAAAGTTCATGGAAAATTCCATTATCTTTTCATTCCATTTTTCCATGAACTTTTTAAAGCCTCCTCATCTGTATGTGTGCGTGTATGTGTTTGGAGTCCTGGTCTGGCACAGTAGGATAAGCACATGACCTCAAGGTCTGTTTGAACCACAAAGTTGGCAGTTCAAATTTATCAATCGCTCCTCAGAAACCCGATACACGGTCACTATGAGTCGGAACTGACTTGATGGCACTTGACAACAACAACGTATAATATATATACATTATACAACAACAACATCTATAAGGAGCTTTCGTAGCGTAGTGGTTACGAGTCGGGCTGCTAATCTCAAGTTCAGCAGTTTGAAACTATCAGTGGTGCTGCGGGACAAAGGTGAGGCTTTCTGTTCCCGTAAAGATTTATAGCCTAGGAAACCCTACGCAGGGTTGGCACCGACTCCACGGCACCCTACCACCACCATATCTATGACCTTGAGGTCCAGCAAGACCACCACACCCTTGGACAGCAGTCCTCTGCATTTAATCCGAAGTTGAGGCTTCAGCTCTGCAGTGAGCATCTCGCTGTAATGAACACTGTGGATGGTTTGAACCTTTTTCCTGATAGTGTTCCCATATTGGCCCTTGAGAATCCCAGAAACCTTAAACATCATTTTTCCAGCTGATGGTTGACTTTTGAACTTTTTGTTCGTCAACGACTGCAGATGTTTCCATTCCATACTCTTGTCCCGTCATCAGGAACAATGGTTTCAAAAGAAACTTTTACTATCCTTTGGGTATAGATCCAAAGTTTGTTTGTTTGCAGATGTCCAAATGCTTCTGCTTCTGTTCTGTGAGCAGTTTCGGTATTCTTCTTGTACAGACTTTGGAAACCCACGTCTGTGCTACGTTATTTCCTAGGCAGAGCCATGGCTGATTTGTGAATTATTTGCCACAGAATCACCGTCAACTTGTCTATTCGATAGAACCATTTCACATACACTATCAATGTTGTCATCAGCTGTGGATGGACGTTTTCATATTTTTTGGCAGATAATTTGTGACTCAGCCTTGCGCACATGTGCGCGTTGTTGTTGTTAAGTACCGTTGAGTGGGTTCCGACTCATAGCCACCCTGTATAGGGTTTCCAAGGAGCAACTGGTGAGTGTGAACCACCGACCTTTATGGTTCAAACTGACATTACAGTGCAGCGCTTTATCCCACAGTGCCAAACCAGGGCGCTCTGTCTATACATATACATATATACATATATGTATATGACATATTATAATACAGAGTACATTAGCTTCTCACTCAATAATTGCTACACATTTGCAATCCCCACAGTGTAAGGGAAAACGCTTTCTGTTTCCTCCCTGGGTTTGCACCTGACGTACGATTGCCGCCCCCGCCTATCCGTCTCTAGGTTATCTTTTCACTTACATTTTATTATTATTATTGTGAATTGAGTAAAGGTTTCAGAGCAGATCCCAGTTTTACATCCCACCAACCATACACTTCGTTCCATCTCAATGGCTCTGATCCCCTCCAGGTCACACCAGTGACCCCACTTCCTCCCTGGGATTCTTGTTTCCATCCCACCTGGTTTCCCACCCTTCTGAATCTTGGCCTTAGTTAAATGTTGCCCTTTTGATCTTGAAAGGCTGACCAATCCATGTCTTTTCACTTTCTCAGTACTGTGACTTGACACACAAAACTTTTTCATTTTGAAGAAGTCCAATTTATCTAATTTTCTGATTGTTATAAGTCATGCTTCTGGTGGTATTTTTAAAAATCCAGGTACCAGTCTGTAAAATGTCGGAGGACTTGGGGACAGTCCTGAGCCCTGGTCAGGCTGGCTTGGGTCAGGGAGAGGCATAAGCGAAGGCTCTGGGGTCAGCCAGTGCTGACTTAGCGTCCTGGTGCCACACCTCTGGAGCCTGCTGGGTGGTCAATGAGAGGGTCATCGCTGTAGGTAGGGACATGCCACGATGGCCGCCTGTCCCTCCCCAGTCCTCCAAGCCCTGAGCAGAAGCTACAGTATCTTTCATCTTGCAGAAGAAGGAATGGGCTCAGCATGGTCAAACCAAGACCCCAGCCCAGGTGTGGTGGGTTACAGAACTGACCCAGGCCCAGCCAGCCACAAGGCCTGTGGGTAGGGGCATGCCTGGGAGTCTCCCTCTGAATCACTCTCACACATTCCCTTCCTGTCCAGGCCTCAGTTTCTGCTCTGTGACCCACAGGGTCCCCAAGGACTCCTTGGCTGGGAGGACCTTAAACTTTTCTCCTTTGCACTTTCAGATGTTGTTGTGAAGACGTGTTAAGTTGATGCTGATTCATAGCGATCCTGTATAGGGCTCCCAAGGGTTTGAACCACCCTATGACCTTGTGGTTAGCAGTCCAGTGCTTATCCTACAGTACCACCCAGAAATCTGAGCTTTCTTTCCAGTGGGGTTGATGGAACAGGCTGGGGACAGGGCAGGGTGAGGACAGACTTCCCAGTTAGTTAGTATCTGGATTAGGGTCTTGCAGAGTTGGAACTGAGGGGACCTTGAACAATGACCCTTCCCTCCCCTAGCCTCAGTTTCCTCAGCTGTAAGGCGAGGCAGTTGGACCCTCACAAGGCTTAGTGAGACCTGTGAAGGCCCAGAGCTCCAGGACTGTGTGCTCAGGTGGAGTCCCTGGCCTGGTGCTGGCGGGTGGGGCGCATGGACTGATGTCTAGCCACTAGCAGGACCTTACCTCCTCACCCTGAGTCAGCACCAACGGAAACAGTCATTTATTGGCGCAGCTGACAGAGCCATGTCCTCAGAGGGCGAGGAGCAGCGGCCAAGGCAGAAAGAAGGTGGTGGGCAGGGGCATTGCCCTAGCAACATTGTAACGGGAACTGTGTTGGACATGTCCTGCGGTCAGTGTGGGCCTGCCCTCAGTCAGTGCCAATTGGATGGGGGAGCAGTCCCAGGAGTGGGGGTGGGGCCAGGTCTGCTCACCTGTGGAGGGAGGTGAGGTTGGCTGGGGTTAGGAGCAGGAGGGTCTTCAATGGAGAGTGTTGCGTGAGGCATGGGCAGGGAGGAGCCTCCAGCTAGGTCCCAGCGCCGCTACACCCAACTGTAGGAACTGCTCTTGATACAGCATCTCTTCATCCCTCTGTCCCCACCTCCCCTCTTGCATCTCATACTGTGCCCCTCCCAATTTTTTCCCATCACCCCACCCCCTGGAGGCTGGAGGCCCTGGCTGCCTATGAGGGCCTGTTTCAGAGAGGAGATGGGGTCAGTGGCTTTCTCACAAGTGTGTGTGTGGCACCCAAGGTGTCCCAAGCTTCTCAGCCAGCAGTAAGGAACCAGAGTGGACTCCTGGGCCCACTTCCTGCCCACCTGGTGATCTGGAAGGCATAGGAGGGCTTGTTCTGTGGGAGGCTCTGCAGCATCCTGGCCCCTTGGCCTCACCCCTCCTCACCTGTCTTCCCAGGGGCCCACACCTCCTCTGGGTGTTGGACGAGGGGTGAGGGTGTGAGACCAGGGAGAGGCCAGTGGGCCCATGAGAAGTGTCTGCAGTGATGGGACCCTCTTCTGTAGCTGGGCAGGAGGGGACAGGTTCTAGCACATGTTGGTGGAGGCTTCTCAGAGCCCTTCTCCGCCATCGTGAATACCTGCCTGGTCTATAGAAGAAGGGCTTGGGACTGGAGTGGTCTGCCCTGGGGGATTCCAGTAAGCTTCTGGGGGCCTCAGAGCTCAGCCCAGCTCCAGGTCTGTGTGGTTTGTGCCCCGCCTGGGAGCCAGATGCTGCAGGACAGAGCCAACTCCGTCCTCTGTGGGAAGGGACAAGGTCTGGAAATAGCCAAGTGTGGACAGAAATAACTCTGGCCTCAAAAAATAAGCACATGGGAAATGAAATAGCAAGTACTGGCATCCCCCGGCACTCCTCACAGCCCGGATCCCATCTGGGTGACGGACACGTTTATCCTCACTTTATAGACGAGGAAACTGAGGCCCAGGGAGGCAAGTGGCCTGCCTAAGTTCCTGCTCTCAGCCTGCTGCCTTCTGCCCTCTGCTCTTATGACAAGCTCTGCATCTCCACCCCCACAGTGCTTGCTGCTTAGAGATGCAGAAGCGCAAACTCCTATGCATCCCTCAAAACCCAGCTAAATGTCACTTACTCTGGGATGCCTTCCTGACCCTCCTGGTACAGGGTCTCCACCAGGACACCCGAACGAAGGACATTTTCATTGTTACCACCTTTTGGCTCTTATGAAAGGTGCTGGGTGAGCACGGGTGTGTAGGTCTCTGTTTGCATTCCTGCCTTCACTTCTGGGCATACACCTGGGAGTGGGAATGCTGGGTCAGATGGCAGCTCTATGTGCAAGTTTGGGGGCACTGCCAGGCTGTTCCTATACCAGCAGCAGTGGATGAGGGCTCTGGTTTCTCCACAACCTCACCTACACCCGCTGTTTCCTGGTGGATTTTCCATCACTGCTACTCGGATGGGGGTAAGGTGGGTTCTCAGTGTGGTTTTGATCTGCACCTTTCTAATAACGAATCCTTTTGACTCACGGGGACTCCATGGGATTTTCTGGGCTGTTGCCTTGACAGGAGGAGATTCCTAGGTGTCTCTCCCGTGGAGCTGCTGGGAGGCTTTGAACTGCTAACCTCTGCAACACCAGTGCTCCTCCATCTATCTACTTACCCCTATTCACCTCCATCCCCCACCACTCAACTGCCTGCCCATCGCCCACTCTTCTACCATTGTCCAGCTACCCAGTCCCCATCCACCCCTACCCACTCTCCTACCCTCCTGTCCGGGTCCCTCCCTGGGTCCAGGCCCTGGGGGCTGCGTGCTGGCGGACCAGGGCTGACCAGGTGGCATGGAGGCCCTGGGAAGGGGGCATGCACATTCGGGCCTTGTCCAGTTGACCAGAGGTCAGTGAGGACTGAGATGCTGGGGAGGGTGCAGGACTTGGCAGTGGGCAGTGTGAGCTGCTCTGGGAAGGAGTGGAGGGGGTGAGGGAGCAAGAATCAGTTACAAGGGGCAGTGAATCTGGCCAGTAGGGGTGGGGCTCATCTTGACGTCCCATTTGGCCACTTCTGTGCCCATCTAGGCCTGTCCACCATTCTGTTTCCCCCAACTGAGCCAGGCTACCCCATGGGACCTACACACAGATAAAAAGGGCAGGTGGAAATAGCTGTGGGTACGGCACTGCTGGACATGGTCCACTCCCATTGCCCAGGAGGGTCAGACTGGCTTACAGAGACCAGGAACCTGCTTACCCCGCCAGGTCTCTCCCTGGTGTCCGTGGTCCGTCTCCTACTTCCTAGATGCTGGTTTGGGGAGGTGCCAGCACTCTGTGGTTGGAAGTGCACGGCCTGGCTTGTCAGAACATCCCCGGCCTCGGGCCTGCTTCTCGCTCCCGCCCACACAGTGCTGCCTGCCAGGCTGTGTGACTCAGGGTGGCTGCCTGACCTTGTCTGGGCTCATGAGATGGGGGAGGGACACTCTGCTCCTCAGATCACCTGCAAAAAGCAGCCTGTGCACCTGGAAGAAGGAGGGGCTATGGACCCCAACCCTCTCCTTGAATAGACCCCAACATACACATATACATGTATACCCCCAAATGCATATACATACATGTGAGCAAACATGCATACACAAACACATACGCACACATATGCTCACCGCAACACACACACACATGCACACACAGACACAGGCATGCAAGGCACATGTGTGCATATGTACAGATGTGTACGTGTATGCATATACTCATGTATAAGTGCACACACACACACGGGCACATACATGCACGCAGATGCAGACACATACATAAGCACGAACACATGACACATACATATACGCATACCACAAGTTATACACCCATGTACACAAGTGTATGTACACATAAGGCACACATCTGAGCACACATGCATGCACACATATAAAATGGGCATGCAAGACATGCACATACAAGTGTACACATACAACCACATGCATACACTATATCCATGCATATATGCATGAGCATGTGTACACATGCACACATACAGATCTACACACACATGCATACACACATCAATAAACACATATATGCACATATGTACAACCCTTATATATACACACATCTATACATGTGTGCACACTTATGTACATACGTGAGTGCATCAGTTTGTACACACATGAATATCTATGCACAAACACACAATACACATATACTCACACCCAGTCCTGATGAGCATGGGAATATCTGACCTTGTTGCATGGCCCATGTCCAAACCCCACTGCCCCTCCTGGGTGACCCCAGGCTGGATGACTGTCCTCAAGCCTGAATTCCACTTAAGGGCAGAGGGGTTGGCCCCTAGAGAGATGGTGGGCAGTGCCCGGGTTCTGTACCTCTCTGTGCCTCAGCCCCCTCGACGGTTCTGTACCGCCTCTAGTGTCTAGTTGAAAATGACTGGACGACATGAATGGATCTGTGATGAGCACCTGGCTGGGTGCCAGCACCTATGGCACACTCCACCGCAGCCAGGTGAATCCTGTGGAGCACTGCACCACACAGCTGGGCCCCGCCACACACTCCACCACACAGCTGAGCCCCGCCACACACTCCACCGCACAGCTGGGCCTTTCCCCAGTCTGTCCGGGCCTCACCAGCGGCACTGATCCACAGCAACCCCCAACCACTTGTAGGTGGAAGTGTTTTGTGCTGGAAGGCATGACTGGAAATCCCCATAGTCCAATGGGAGGAACTGGGCTGTTGGGAGTTTCATCACTTGCTAAGGCCTCCAAGCTTGCAGCTAGCTCCATGCTCCCAGGTACACCACAGATAGCTCAGGGGTGGTCAAGGACCCAGACCCTTCCTGTCCAGCAGCAGAGGCTGAATCCCACAGACACAAGTGTAGGGAGTTAATCATCACTGCCAGAGAGAGACCACAGCCCTCCTTTCCTGGGTGACAGTCCACACCATCACATCAAGGGTGTGGTGGTGTAATGTATTACACACTGAAATGCTAACCACAAGGTCAGAAGTTGGAATCCACCAGCTGCTTGAGTAAGAGAATGTCTGTCTCCTCCTATAAAGGTCTGTAGCCTTGAAACCCTAAGGAAGTTCTACCTGCCCTACAGGAATTGACTCAACGGTAGCCCCCCCACCCCCATTTCCTCAAGGGCCCAGATGTTTCTCACTGGTGCATACCACAAGACTATGTCCTCAGCTGACCATGCCCTCCTCTAGGAGCCCCCCAGGGGTGCTCCCCACAGGGAGCTCTTCTCCTATCCCCCGGGACAGCAGCTGGTGATTATACACACTGGACCTGGTCACTCAGCTAACATCTGGGCCCATGGGGTGTTCTGGACCAGCCAGAGGCATAGGACCTGCAAAACTACTGAAGTAAGAGAGCCTGTGGTAGGCAGGGAAACGGAGACTTCGACGGGTCACCTTGAGTCAGTGAGCTGCCTGAATCGGAGCCACTCTTCAATCTCTTTGGGCTGCAGGCCCAGTTTCTCCCAGCAGCCTTCCCACATTGCCTGACTCTAGGAAGCCCCTCTGAAGCTGCTATCGGGAGATCCTGCCCAGCCCACGTCCTGGCTGATGGTGGACAGCTTGGCCACCTCTCCAAGGCCAGCAGCGCCCCCTGGTGGCTTAAGGTCTCTAGACACCTTCGCCCAACCCTCACTGTTGAGGGATAAGGGGAAAGGGACACCGCCTACTGGGCAGGTGGGACCAAGGACCCGGGAATCCTGCATTCAGACCTGAGCCAGACAGAGACCCTCTCAGTTCTGCCCATTCTCAGATGTATGTAGGTTTTAGGGTAAGCCCAGAGAAGCTAGGACTGAACTCATGGTGGGACATCAGCCAATGTGATCACAGGGTGTGTATGTGTATATGTGCCTGGACCTTTGTGAGTGATGTTCTGTTGGGACAATGACCCTCATTCGTACTGCCAGAGCAGAGATGAGGAACTGTTGAATGAACCAATGAATGAATAAATGAACTAGCTGGCAGCTCTATTGCCTTCTACTGTTTAGTTTATTGTTGATTCAGCTCCATAGCAACCCCATGCAGAACACAACAAAGCATGATCACAACCACTGTGTCCGTCTATCTTGTAGAGGGTCCTCTTTCTCACTGACCCTCTACTTTACCCATCTTGATGTCCTTTTCCAGGGACAGGTCCCTTCTGATAGATAAGATGTCCAAAGTGAGACAAAGTCTTGCCATTTTTGCTCCTAAGGAACATTCTGACTGTACTTCTTCCTAGCCCAGCTTTGATAGTTGAAGGGAGGGTTGGGGACAACGTACACACACACACCACAAGTGCACCTCCCAGGACAGAGTGTTGATGATCCCACTTCACAGAAGAGGAATCTGAGGCTCCCTCAAGGCTGGAGATGTGGCTTGGTCCTAACGCTGGCTTACTGATA
This sequence comes from Chrysochloris asiatica, assembly GCF_000296735.1. NCBI lineage: Eukaryota > Metazoa > Chordata > Mammalia > Afrosoricida > Chrysochloridae > Chrysochloris > Chrysochloris asiatica. The sequence continues at coordinate 50,291,430 of NW_006408519.1, forward strand.
TCAGTGATGCCAGGATTTGGTGGGGGGTTGCTAAGGGGTGTGTCCTAGCGACATGAGGACCCCTTCAGGATTAATGACACGCCCCAAGCCCACTCACTCTAATTCCGTTGGAGATCCTGATGTCTTCCTGGGCTTGGGGTGCCTTTAAGGAGCCCCAGGGGCTGCTGCGGAAGGAGGAAGACACACCCTACCATTTCAGCCCTGGATGTGAACCCAAGAGGGATTAACATTAGGGCGTGGAGGGGAGGGAGCAGGCCTCTAAGGCCAGGGTAGGAACCACTTGTTCCAGACGGGGAAATTGAGGCCCAGGTAGGCAGGGCTTGGCGGGTGTCCTGAGGCCCACCCACTAGCTGTCCACTGTGCTCCCTATCCCCTTATAATCAGGGGGCGGATTACCCAATCACCAAGGTAAATGCAGGCTTGCTTATTATGCTTACTAATCTGTAGAATTTACTTGCGCTTGCTACTATATGTAGATACTGTTCACAAGGAAGTCCGTGCTTGCCTGGCTGATTGGATCTTCCTTCCCTGCCCTTCCCTTGCCGCCGCCGCCGCCCCAGGTGAGACCACTCCGGTGAGGTAGACGGAGTACCCTAGGGACTCAGCGAGGGGGGCAGATGGGGCTGACAGGATGAGTCCACTGAGAATGGGCACAGCTGGGCCCAGAGGTCTGTACTGGCTGGGGAAAGTGTATGTGGGGAAATCAAACCTCTCTGGAAAGAGGGGGTGGGGTCCACAGGACGGACCGTCCAGAGGTGATGTGTACTTCTCCAGGAGGGAAGGGGCCCTTCGAGGCCCTTCGAGGCCCCAGGGGGTGTGTGGTTTTCAGGGAGGCGCCCAATTTGGGTGGGGCCAGTCGGGTGGACCGCCCAGAGGGGGTGTGGTCTGTCAGGAGTCGCCCAGGAGGGGTGGGGCCATTCAGGTGGACCGCCCAGAGGGGGAGGTTCCCAGGGCTGGGTTTAGACCCACCCCCACACAGAATCCAGACTAGGTGAAGAGGGTAAAGGGGGGTACTACAACCCTAGGAACGAATGGGATTGGGGCTGCCAGAGGGGGCGCTGGTATCTCACTGGGAGAAATGGTCGACTGGAGGGCGCATGGTGATGTGTAGGTGGGGGCTGTTCAGACAGGGCGCCTCACCTGTCCCACATTGCCTGTCTGGAGCAGCGGCGGCAACCCCTAGTCTCCTTCACTTGCCTTTTCTCGCTCTGCACCAGGTCCCACCTCTACAGGTGAGAGGGTCCCTGCTGACACCTGACTGACTGGCCCCTCCTTCCTGACACATCACTTTCAGAAGGGCTTCCATCACGGGGGTAAGAAGGGCTTCCCCCAGTCAGGAGAGGCCAGAAAGACGGAATTCGAGCATCTCTTTTAGGTTCTTGCGCAGCCTTGGGCTGCCCCCGCTATGTCTCCAAGCCTCAGTTTTCTGTTCTGTGAAATGGGAATGCAACCCCTCGGGCTTGAGAGTCTGACCCCATGGACTAGCCTTTTGTATCTTCACTGGGTTCTTGTACTTTCCTCTCATCCTAGGGGGTACTCTGGGGGCTGCCATACGGCCGCAAAACATTCTTGTTTCCTGGCTCAGTGCATCTTAAGTGGACTGGGGAGCCGGGTCCTGACAGCCCTGGTAATGCAGAGCTGGGCGTCCTGAGACTGCATGCAGGAGGCGCCCTTGAGCAGCATGTAGGGAGAGTAGGAGGGAGGGAGTCGCAGGCATGGGCCACACAGCGCTTGGGGGATCTGGAAGTCCTGGGTCACTTGTGGACCAGGCTATAAATCAGAATGAGGGGGGTATCCATCTCCTATGGACACCCCGCTCCCACTTCAGGCGTCAGGGTCTACAGGAAGCTGGGCTGGCGCCGAGCTGACATTTCCTGCTATTAATGGAGACTAATCTAAACAGGCCCTAATATTTACCTCCAGACGCCTCCGGCCTCCAAGGGTGCCAAATTCGGAGAGATGAATCTCCGCCACTCAGCCCCCCTGCCACATCAGTACTTTCCTGGCCTGGCGGCAGACTTAGCCATGTGGAAGTGAGCACCTACTGGTTTACCCATCAGTGGCCTGGGGTGGAGGTGGGGGTGGGGCGTTGTCAGAGATTCAGAAAGTGGGACAGCCTAGCAGGCACTTAGTTTATCCACAAGAAGCGCTGATCTCTCTCTCTCAACCAACTGCTCCATCTTCTCCCTCTACCTCGAAGGCATACCTCTGGTGATACAACCAGATGCTGTTGGCCATTCTGATCTGCATTCCTGTCCACGTCCTCTCCCTGAGCAGGTGAAGTGGAACCAAGAAGAGGGCAAAGACCACCATTCTGCTGATTTGTGCACCCCATGCCCACCGCAGGCCACTGTGCCCACATCTGGCCCACAATTCAGCACCGCATCCCTTAACCCTCTGTTCAGCAGAACTGGACTGGGCTCCAGAGCCTTCCTGGGGAGCCCAGATCCATCTCTTGGAGAGGGAGGGATGTGGAGGCCCCCTGCTTGGCTCAGAGCCCTCACAGACCCCGCTCGCCAGCCAGGGAGCAGAGCCATGGGCACAAAAGGAATAAACAGCTTTAATTCAGGACTTCTCGTCACTAGAGTGTTTACATCAGATATAAATACACGCTCTGCTTCTCAAAATCGTGAAGGAAGGGGGTCATAGAGACCAGGGAGCTTAGTCTCTGTGAGTCCTGATCTGGTCAGCGATGGCCAAGTCTGGCCAGTTGTGAGTGTGGGTGCAGGGCATCCCAGATGAGCTCAAGCAATTCGGGGACTGCTAGGCACCATGACTCTGGGAGAGAAAGCCCGGCAGGGACTGGCATGGGGCTGGGGCGGAACCTCTGGCCTGCTTGGGTTTGGACCTGTGACTGCCCAGGTGCCAACTTGCAGTCCTTGGACAGACGAAGTTCTGTGGTGTCTCCTTCTCTGAAACCACATCTTGTACCCTTTTAGGTCCAGCCTGCCCGCTATGACTGACTCTGGACAGTAAAGCCCGCTCCCCTCTCTCTCCCTACAGAGTTGCTTCCTCTGCCTGGGGGGCCTGGGGGCCCAAGATGAGCACTGTCCCTTTGAACTGTACCAGGGAGCTGGGGTGTGGGGTGGCTTCAGGACCCAGATCTCAGAGATCGCAGGTCCCATTCCTCTCTCCGAGAGGGCAGACAGGTGGGGTGCAGAGGACAAGAAACAGGCATCAGAGCTGTATGGCTGTGAGTCCCTTTGACACCCCCCCCCACCCCCCAGCTCTTCAGAGCCCCCAGGCTCACCACAAGCTCCTAAAGCCCGAGGCTTCCACCTGGGAGTCCCCTCACCTCCTAGAACAAGGGGCCCCCGTTGGGGCTGGTGAAGACCTGGGTGTTGGAGGACCTGGGTCTTCATACTGCCCTGGAGGAAGACCTTTCCCTCTTTAAGCCTCAGTGTTTTCATCTGTAAAATGGGGATCTCAGCAGCCTCCATGCAGACCCCTCTCCACCAGTCTACCTCTTGGGGGACAGAATACTCTGCTTAGAGACAACATGGCACGGGTGTGTGTGTGTGTGTGTGTGTGTGTGTGTGTAGATCTTGGGCTAGTCCCTTCCTGTAGCCTCCTGCCTTCATCCAGGTCCCCTGGACATGCTGGATGCTTCTCATTGCAGACAAGAGCAAACCTGTGGCCCCTATTCCAGCTCCTTAAAATCACCTGCTTCAGTGGTGACAGGCAAGCACTGTTGTACCGAGTCCTGCCTCCACCACAGACCCCTCCTAATGCACAAGTCTGGAAAAGGTTCTTGGGAGGTCTCAGAGTCCAGCTTGGAGGTGGTGATCTGAGGCCCAAGTCAAGAGACCCATTCTCTCCTCAGAGAAAAGCCAGCTTGGGAGCAGGGACATGGTGGTCCTGGGTTAGGAGGTTCTGGTTCCGGTCTGAAGGATGGGGCAACAGGCAGAGTGGAACCCACAGGGGAGGCAGGAGGCTTTGGAGGAGGTGAAGATGTATCTGGTTCTGTCTCTACCATCTCCCAGTTCTGCATCTGCTTGGTTCTCTCAACAACCCCAGCACCGTGAGGTGGGAATAGACCCTATTGTGGGGTTGTTGCAGGTCCAAGTGCCATCTGAGATGTTGCAGTGCTCACAGGAAAGCACCTCATAGATTTCACACCATCTTGTGAAGGCACAGGTGTCCTGGGCAGGGGTGCTAGAGAGACAAGACCCTGCACTTTGTATCACGGACCACTGATGTAAGTTGTCCTGGGGATTCCCAGTACCTGGACACTCTGTGTCCCTTTTTCTGGGGTACCCCTTCTGGGGGCAAAATGTCCTGGTGAGAAGTAGCTCCTGTCCACCGCCACTGATTGTTCAGTAGACATAGTGCAAGTGATTGGCACGCAGACCACTACAGTCCAGCCGAAGCCTGTGGCAGACATTGCTAATCAACCACAGCACGGGTCCTTCGGATCTCTCTCAATGCAGGGCTTGGGTACCCATCAGAGTCCATCAGGATGAACCTGACTGGCCACCCCCAGCACAGCAGATGTCTGGGCTGCTCCTGACCTGGCACAGCCCCTTCCAGTCCTGACCTTTGATCGCCTGAGGGAACCTGGGCCCCTAAGCCTCCGGCCCATTGGCCAGGGCCCGGGTGACGCCCAGGATGTGGTGGGCCGAGGCCTTGGAGCTCTTGTGCATGAGAACCGCTTCCCCGCTGCTGGGCTGGTACTGGACGCCGCGCCGGTGGAAGAGGCCGCGGACTGTGGCCTGGAAACCGCTGGTGACGAAGCAGTAGACGATAGGGTCCATGCAGCTGTTGAGGCTGCTGAGGGTCACGGCCACGTGGTAGGCCACGAGGCTGGCGCGGGGTGGCAGGTCCGGCCAGAGCGCCACGGCCACCTGGCGGGCGTGGAAGGGCGTGAAGCAGACGAGGAAGATGAGAAGCACCGTAAGCAGGAGCTGCGTGGCCCGCACCCGGCGCTGGCGGCCCTGGCGCAGCAGGCCCGGCCTTGACAGCGCGCACACGATGCGGCCGGTGAACACGCTGATGACCAGTAGCGGCAAGAGGAACTCCAGCACCGTCAGCGCGAAGACGCGGCAGCAGGGTCGGCCGCCGGCCGCCACGCCCAGCACGGACAGGGTCACGGCGCCGGCCACCAGCCACACGAGGGCGCTCACGGCCTTGGCGCAGGCGGGCTGGCGCCAGCGGCGGGAACCATCAGGCCGCACGATGGCCAAGTAGCGGTCGACGCAGATGCAAGTGAGGAAGAGGATGGAGCAGTGCATGTTGAGGAAGTAGCCGAAGACGTGCGGAAAGGCGCACCGCAGGCAACCGCGGGTGCCGTAGAAGACGACGAAGCGCGTGGGCAGCGACAGGCCCACCAGCAGATCGGTCACCACCAGGTTGATGGTGTAGATGACGGACGGCGTCTTGGCCTGGGTGCGGCAGCAGAAGACGTACAGTGCTAGCCCGTTGAGCACCAGCCCCACCAGGAAGATGACACTGTGCACCCCCATCAGCGCCAGCCACAGGCGTGGGAAGCAGGCGTGCAGCTCCTCGTCCAGCTTGGCGAATAGGTGGAACAGGGGCATCTCTGGCCCGCTGCTGTTGGCCCCCGGCGTGGGACGAGCTGTGACATTGGGTGCCACTGTGGCCGACGGTCCCACAGGAGACACGGATGGCATGATGGTGGCCGGGCCTGGAAGGAAGGAGCCGAGTTCCCCGAGGTCCCTACCGGTTCACCACCCACCCATGCCCCACGTTTCCTGTCTCCGCGCCTCTGCCCAAGCTGGGGTGCCCGCTTTCCTCTCCCAGGGACCAGGATCAGTGTGGCTCAGATGCAGCCTGCCTCTCACCAGTGTGGTCTTGGTCAAACACTACATTTTGAGCTGCATTCCTGAGCTACAAGAACGAGGCAGCTCTTGGCTTGCCTGTGGATTGTCCGGAGCTGAGAAACCCCCAGCTCCCTTCTGGGATGTACGGCCCTGGCGCCAGCTTAAATCAAGATTCCTCCACTTACTCCCTGTGCAACCTCAGACGAGCACTTAACGTCTCTGTGCCTTGCTTCCCTCCGAGCAGATGGGAGGGGGTAGTGAGCTAATCTGGCAAAGGTATCCGGGGTGGGAAGCTCAGAGATGCTCAGCCCACCCACAGTGCCAGGTCTGCCCTCAAAGTCCCCATCCTCCAGGCCACCCATCTGTGCTCACCTCCTCCAGATAAGGCTCAGGGATAGAGGGTCGGAGTCAGCCCCACTGGGCAGTACAAGGGTTCCTCACCGGGCTCCCTGCTATAGACCCGGCCTATACGGGAGGTGGCCCACTGGGGCTGTCTGGAGACAGGGCCGGCCAGTGTGAGTCAGATAAACACAGCATTTCCCTCAAGCTGCCCTGGTTGGGGGGTGAGGGGTGGGGGGCAGACAGGCAGGGGGCACAGGCTTGGGGGCTGGGCTGGGCTGGGGCCCGATCTGCTGTTTATGTTCCTGCCTCTGGGTGTTTAACTCCACTATGATTTAGTCCTTTATTTATAAATGAAGGGTTAAAGGGACCCCACCCCCACACCAGCCAGGGCTGACCCTCCAAATAAGGACATTTCTGACTTTTTTTCTGGAGAAAGGAGAGGCCTTTTGGGAGAGGCTGGGAAGAGGGGCAGCCGGTAGGACTCTGGAACACAATGCCCCCTCCCCACTTGGAGGGGAATGAAGCTCCCTCCCACTAACATCCGTGCCTGGTGACTGAGGGCTGTGAATATGGTGAACATGCTGCTCATACTGACCACTGTGCAGGTGAGTCTCCATGGGCAACCCCCTGCAGCTGGACGTGACCAGAGCTGGCACTGGGGACAGGACAGCAAGCTACACAACTTTGTGATTTGTCTGTACCCGGCTACATTTGTGTCACAACCGCTTTCCCTTCCTCTGGAGATAGGCCCAGGGGACCCAGCCTCCAGTGCTGTGTGGCCTGCAGGGTGGGCGTTCCTGCAGGACACTGAGGACAAGCTAGAACAAAGCCTCCAGGATGCTGAACCCTGACTCTGATCACACATTAGGACTGATCGTACTCAAACAGTGAGTCTTGGTCTTGTCACACTCGGAGCCCTGACTGTGGTCACAGACTGAGCCCTGATCCCTGATCCGTATTGGTCTGAGGCCCTAACTACACATGAGCTCTGGTCCAAGTCAAACAATGAGAGTTGATCCCTGTTATACATGGAGGCTAGGTCCCAGTCCACACACTGAGCCCTGACTGTGGTCACAGACTGAGCCCTGATCCCGGTCATATACTGAGCCCTGACTCGGTCATATACTGAGCCCTGATCTCGGTCATATACTGAGCCCTGATCTCGGTCATATACTGAGCCCTGATCTTGGTCATATACTGAGTCCTGACCCTGCCCACACATGAGCCCTGTTCCCAGTTACACACTGATTCTGGGTCTCAGTCACACACTGAGCCCTGCCCCTAACCAAAAACAAGCCCTGATTTAATCAAACAATGAGCCTCAAACCTTGTTACACTGAAAGTCCAGATCTCGGTCACATACTGAGTCCCAATCCTAGTCATACACTAAGACCTGATCCCAAGCATATACTGAACCCTAAGCCTGGTTTTACACAAGTTCACAGCCTAGGTCCTCATACCTGAACTTTCTATACCCACTCATCTCTTTCCCTTTTGTCTCTGCAGAGTCTAGCTCTGTTCCCACACCCTAGTCCTCTATTCCCCAAGCCCCTGCTTCTCTACTCCCCAGCACTCTTGTCACACACCCCCACCCCAGTGGCTGGAAGTATTTAATATCAAATAACCAACCCTTGGGGGTGTCCTTTGTTTTGAAGGAGGGGGAACTTAAAGGGTGACATCGCAGTCCCCTGCATGGAGGTGGGCCTTCTGGGTGGGATGGCCTGGTGATAGGGAGGAGCTGGGTTGAGCAGCCCCCTTGTGGCCTCAAAAAGGACATTCTCTGGGCCTTGATTTCCTGTTGATCTCTATGGCCTCAGCTCCAACATCCCCCTCTTGCTTCTGCATCTACTTTTGGGTATACCTGTCCAACAGGCACCCTGGCCTTTCAGCAGTGACCCCTACCCATCCCTGCCTGCCCTTCTCCCACTGTCCACACCTAGCCCCACCTGCTGTCCATGTACCCACAGAAAAGGGATCCAGGACCTTGTGGGGTCCCGGTCAAGGGCACAGCTCTCAAGGCTGGGGCCAGTTTGACAACAGCAACCATCTTTCCCAACTGAGGGTGGAAGTGTGGCTTGGGCTCGGCCCCCACTCAGCACTAGGAACTGCAGGTTTGTTACTAAATCTTTGAACCTCTCCTCTGAAGCACAGTTCTCTGACAGACACAAGTCACCAGGAGCCAGAACTGATGACACCAATCGATCCCTGGGTAGCACAAGTAACCCAAACATTGGAGATTCTGTTCCACCTGAAGGTGCCTCAGGATACAGAGCTGGCAATCTCCTTCAGAACCAACCAACCTGTGGAACAGAGTTCTACTCGGACACACGAGGCTGCCAGGAGCTGGAGTGGAATACTAGTTGAAACCATGTCAACACAGAACCTTCTTGCTTCTCTTTCCGCAACTGGGTTGATTCTCAGAGTTGGTCCATGTGGAGCGGAGGGTGCGAAGGGGTTATAACTTCTCCATCCACCCCACCCCCATCCAGAGATGAGCCCTGCTCTGAGGGTGGGTGGGCACCCACTGGTGGGCGGGCATGGCAGGCCCGCCTCCCTCCCACGTAGTGTCTAAATATAGCCTGGACTGAGGGGAAGTGGCGATGTCCTGCCGCGAAGGAGGATGGAGTTCTGCGTCATGTGGGGACAGCGTGGCCTGGCCCTCAGCGGTCCAGGCTAGGAGGCAGCAGGGCCATAGAAACCTGGGTTCTAGTCCTGCTCTGATAGGGACCTGGGTCAACCACATCTGTGAAATGGGTCACACGGGCTGTTTACAGTCTGAAGGAGAAGTGTGACCCTGCCCCGGGGAGTCCTATCTGAGGAGGGGAGGTGTGACCCTGCCCTGGGGGCCCAGTCTGAGGGGGAAGGAGCGACCCTGCCCTGGACATTCTGTCTGAGAGGGGAGGTGTGACCCTGCTCTGGAGCTCTGGTCTCAGGGCAGAGGCCTAGTTCTGTTCGAAAGCCAATTTTGCCAGGCGGTCACGTTGTCCACAGTACCTTGGGCCCTACGGAGCAGAGCATCCCCCGCGGGCTCTGGCTGGAGCATGGGGCTAGGGCTGGGACAGGGTCTGGAAGTTGCTTCTGGGCTGGGAGGCTGCCATGCACTGCCCTGCCCATGGACACAGTCCTGGATCCACTCTCCACATGTGGGCACTCCCTAGGATGGTGGACAGGGACAGCTGAGGATTTGGTGGACAAAACCACATAAGCGGGGGACAGAGGGCACAGAGGACTGGCTGTAGCCACCTGAAGCCTGGGTTTATCTTTGAACAGACCTTGTGAGCCTCAGCTTCCTCATCTGTAAAATGGGTGAAATTCGAATCCACTTTTGAGGGCTGTTGTGTGGATGTCAGCACACAGTGGGTGCTCAAACAATGGGGAGTTTTGTTAAATGACAGGACAGGGCACAGAGAGTGTGGGCGGGGCAGGGGCTCTGAGGAGGACACATATGGGAGGGGTCTTGAAGGGATTTTGATGGGGGAGGGTTGGGAGGCAGGTCTCTGGTGAACACAGGTGAACAAAGGTGAGGAGGCTGAGAAGGAGGAAGAAGAGGTGGACTCTGGGGCACTTCAGAAGGGACAGCAAGATGGACTCCATCCAGCTTCCACCCAAGGGGTCATCCTGAACCTGGGTGAGTGTGCAGAAGGGGTGGAGGGGAGACTCAGAGCTAAGCACCCCCTTCAGATGAGCCCCCACAAGCGGCCTTGGTTTCCTCTAGGCTGTACTCTCCTCCCCCGTCTCAGGGGAGATGATGTGTCTCAGAAGGACCGGTCAGGGCTTCTTCGGTCCTTCCCAGTCTCCCTGAGGTCTTCATCTCCCCACCTTCAGTCTCCATGAACTAGGATATGCCTGTGCCCCTGGGACAGCTTTGGCTGCATGGCGACCCCTACATGCATGTCTGGACATTCTGCTCTAGAGGGGCTTCCAGGGAGTGGGGATGAGACCCAGGCCCCAAGCATTTCAGGATAGGGGCTCCTGTGGCAGATCTCCAGGCAGGATGGCCATCTCCTGCCATCATTTGAAGTCTTTCTGTGACTGAGTTCTGCACAGTTTCCCAGCCTCGGGCTGAGGGCTCTGAGAACTGAAATGTTGTTCCCCTCTCCTTTCCCATAACCCTGGTCAATCATTAGCAACCCGGGGACTTTCGTGGGCAGCCCTCTCTCCCCTGGGGTGGCCAAGTCAGGAAGATGTGAGTCTCAAGTTCCTGATGGTCCTATTCCTTAAGAATAAGTCAGCTGTGAGGGAAGCTGAGCCAAGTAAAGAGGAGAAATCTAATCCTGAGGGCATAGCTCAAACACCTAGATCCAGCCTTGCCTGAAGCAGTTTCTGGAATGTATTTATATTATATAGTGTTGGTGCTAAGTACCAGCGGGTTGGTTCTAACACATAGTGACCCTGTATAGGGTTTTGGAGGCTTTAAAAATATTTGTGGAAGCAGAAAGCCTACCTTTCTGTGGAGCAACTGGTGGGCTCGAGCCCCCAACTCTGTGGTTCCCAGTCCTATGTTTATCCTACAGAGTCACCACACTCGATATCAACAAATGTAAATACATAAAGGAGTCCCGGTGGTGTAGTGAATTGTATTCTGGGCTGCTTAGCACAAGATCAGTAGTTTGAATCACCCAGTACTGAATCCACACAACCACCATCACACCTGTAAACATGTATGTTATTGTTATGTGGTTCTGCGGGTCGGTTTGTACCCCAAGGTGGACGGCTCAAAGTCACCAGCTGTTGCTGTGAGTCAGAACCAACTCGATGGAACTTAACGACAAAAACAACAGCATTGAGTCAGGTCCAACTCACAGCAACCCTGTACAGGGTTTCTGAGGCTTTTTAAAAATCTTTGGGTGAGAAGAAAGCCTCTTTCTTGGGTGAGGGTCTTCTTGTTTCTTGCAGACTTTCCACTTTAACAAGCATGACATTCTTCTCCAGGGACTGGCCCCTCCTGATGATATGTCTGAAGTATGAGAGATGAAGTCTGGCCATCCTGGCTTCCTAGGAGCCTGGAAGTGGCTGTGCTTCTTCTATTGGCTCGTTCTATTGGCAGCCCATGATATTTTATTAGTCTCCTCTAACACCATAATTCAAAGACATTAACTCTTCCTTATTCACAATCCAACGTGCACATGTAGATGAGATTATTGAAAAGCTATGGTTTGGGCCAGGTGTACCTTAGCCCTCAAACGGACACATCTTTGCTCTTGATCACGTTAAAGTGGTCTTGTGCAGCAGATTTGCCCAGTGCAATAAGTTGTTTGCTTTCTTGACTGCTGTTTCCATGAGAGCTGATGGTTGATGTGATCAAAAGGAAGTCTTTGACAACTTCAGTCTTTTCTTCATTTATATGGATGTTGTTTATTGGCCCAGAGGATTTTTGTTTTCTTTACACTGGTGCAATCCATACCGAAGGCTGTGGTCTTTGATCTTCATCAGTAAGTATTTTAAGTTCTCATCACTTTCAGCAAACAAGGTTGTATCATCTGCATATTGCAGGTTGATAATGAGTCTTCCTTCAATCCTGATGCCATATCTTTCCTAATTTAAAACCATTCAGTGTTCCCTTCTTTTGTTCAAACAACTGCCTCTTGGTCTATGTACAGGTTCCTCATGGGTATAATTAAGTGTTCCGGAGTACTCATTCTCTGCAATGTTGTCCATAGCCTGTCATGATCCACACAATTGAAAGTCTCTGTATAGTCAATAAATCACAGGTAAACATCTTTCTGATATTCTCTGCTTCCAGCCAAGAGCCGTCTGACGTCAGCAATGACAGTCCTCCTTCCACATCCTCTTAGGAAACCAGCCTGAACCTCTGGCAGCTTCCTGTTAGTGTACTACTGTAGCAGCTGTTTTTTGAATTATCTGTAGCAAAATTTTACTTGCCTGTGATATTAATGATATTGTCCAGTGATTTCCACATTCCATTGTGTCACCTCTCTTTGGAATGGGCACAAATATGGATCTCTTCCAGTTGGCCAGGTGGCTGTCTTCCAAATTGCTTGGCAGAGATGAGTGAGTGTCTCCAGTGCTGCATCAGCTTATTGAATTTTTATACCATCAATTCCCAGAGTCTTGTTCTTTGCCAATGCCTTCAGTGCACCTTGGACTTCTTCCTTCAGTATCACTGGCTCTTGATCATATGCTACCTCTTGAATATCAACCATTTCCTTTCTGGTACAGCGACTCTGTGTATTCCTTCCATCTTCTTTTGATGCTTTCTGCA
>NW_006408519.1:50305288-50328262 GCF_000296735.1 Chrysochloris asiatica
ATTGGCTGTTGATCATATGCGACCTCTTGAAATGGTTGAGCATCAACCGTTTCCTTTTGGTACACTGGATTTTATCCATGGAATCCTTCAATATTGGAATTTGAGGCTTGAATTATTTCTTCAGTTCCCTCAGCTTAAGAAATGCTGAGTATGTTCTTTACCCCAGATATTTGCAGTATTGTGGAGTCCTTGAGTGGCGCTGTGGATCAGCACTGGACTGCGAACCACTAGGTCGGCAGTTCAAACCCACCAACTGCTCCTTGGAAACCCTATTCAGGGTCTCTCTGTGTCAGACCTGAGTTGACAGCCCACAACAACAACAAGTGTACTCACACTTGTCTGCCAGCTCCGCTCAGTTTCAGTGCCCCTTCCTTCAGAGAGCCTTCCCTGATTGTCTCAGGCGTCTTTTACAGCATGTGTGGCTCAGACATGTGGCAACTTGGCAGGTGTTGCCACAGGTCTGTACAGTGGACTACAGAAAGTGTCAAGTGAGTGAACGAAGCTCAGCTTGCACTCCTCCAAGGACGGGGAGCTCACTACAAAACTGTTGTAAAGCCAAGGAAGGCTCTTCATGTCAGGACTCCAGCTTGTGCCTCCTGGTCTCTCTGCGTAGCTCCTTGGCTCCCTCCCTGTGGGGTCCTGAGGCTTATCCTTGGTGAACTTTCTGATCAGGTGGTCTTACCCAGCAGCCTCTGGGGTGAGGGAGGTGAGAGGACCCAGGCCCTATTCCCAGCTGCCATGGTCCACAGTGGAGTTGGGGGCCACTGGCAGGAACTCTAGCCCACCACTTCTCAGTGGCCTTACAGCTCCTCCCTAGGCCTTACGGAGCACCAGGGACCCCTGCCGTCAGTGTGGGCCCGTGACTGAGGGGGGGGGACAGGCATTGTGACAGAAGGGCACCCAAGGCTGGGTGCTCAGGGAAAGAGACTCGACCACCATGCCAGGAACCCGGGCCCAATCAGATTCCCCAGGAGGAAAGGTGACCCGGTGGGCCTCCCACCTGGCTCTGCCCTACAATGATGATGTCTGTGACCTTAGTCTCAGTAGAGACGAGGCAGGAATCAGTAGTCATGCACTGCATGGTGAGGATGTGTCCCCCCCATCCCCAGACAGGCAGACTGGGAGCCCCACAGCTGTGCTGAGACCCCATGGGGAGGTCATGCCATTGAAGATGACTGTTGTCTGTGGTCAGCCTCAGAGTAAGTGCTGCAGGGGGCTGTGGAGGCAGGGGGTCTCCCTGTCAGGGTTGGGGTCCCTGCCCCATCTCCTCTCACTTCCTGTCTAATGCCAGCAGATCCCCTGGCCTCTGTAACTTTGCCCCAGCTGCCCCTTCCTCCCTTCCTGCACCATCCCTGTCCTCCATCTGAGACCACCTCCTCCAGAAAGCCCTCCTGGAGCCTCTCCAGAGAGCTCCTTCAACCCGACTGTCCCCACTGTGCTGCCTGCCACACCTGCTACTGTGCACACCTGGAGGAGGGTCCCTGTGCCCTCACCTGGTACTCGGTGCCCACCCCACCTGGAGTCTGCCCACATCCCGACCTGCCTGCTTTTGTCCCCAAGAGCCCTCCCAGCCAGGCAGGTAGTCCACCCCGGTTTCTTAATGATCGGGTCCATGCTTGTCCCTCCCCGCCGCCCCCAAGCTTTTGTTCTCATTGATGCGCTTCAAACCCCAGGTGTGTTCCAGCTCAGCCGCATCGCCCACCCACCTTCTGCGAGAACCTAAGCAATTGCTCCACGGCTCGGAGCAGCTCTGGAATCACATTTATTGGATGAATGGGTAGGCTCCTGAGTGGACAGGATGAGGCAGAGTGGCTGAGGAGAGACACCTGTGGACCCCCACACAGACAGGGCTCAAAGAGCTCTGAGGACAGGTGCTGGAGGCTCAGGGGTTCCCCACCTGTGGGGAGGGGCCTGGGTCACCTAGGTACTCAGTGAAGGACTTATGAGACCCCTGGTGAGACTTGTGAAACCAAGACCCCCAGGGTGGAGGAAGGAGCATGCGTCCCCGGCTATGGCCCCTTGTACTGTCTCCTGGGGCAGGTTCCCAGTGGAGCAGACTTCGGGGAATACTGGCATCGGCAGGACCCACCTTAGGTTGTCTGAAAGGTCTCATGTCCTGGGAATAGAGAGAAACACAGGTGGCAGAGAGCCAGCCAGGGTGGGAGTGGGGTGGTCTGCATGCAGCAGCAGCCTGGCTCTCTGAACCCCCCTCTCTGCCGTGTGCCCATCAATGGACGACAAGAGCTCTAAGGCCACCTGCCCAAGGACTCGAAGCAAGGACCTAAGAGTCCAGGCCACCCAGCCACCCGACGTCCTCAGCAAGTGGACAGTGGAGGGTGTGTCCTTCCCAAACCATCCAACATCCCTGCCAGTTCTCTTGGGGCTGCCTGGATGCCTCCTGCTATGTGTGGGCCCATGGCAGCCAAGTGGCCCTGCCCAGGCCACAAAGCAAGTGGCCCAGGGGGCTGTAGAACCAGCCTTGGGGTCTGTGCCACAGGAGGGGCAGCTGTGGAGAAAGGGGTCTGAGCACCTGCAGGGCTAGATGTGTGCACACTGCCTGGCATCATACAGACATCCTGCGTTTCACAGATGAGGATGTGGAGCCCAGAGAAATGAGGGAGGGGCCCAGGATCACACAGCAGGAATAGGTGGAGCTGGGAGGCGAACCCATGTCCACCAGGTTTCAAAGTTCAGGTGGGAACCTGGAGTCTGCCTCAGGCCCAGGCAGGGCGAGATGCTTTGGACGAAAGGTCTAGTGTTCCCCATCATGAGGCTCTGGACATGGGCTTCTCTGGGCCCTGGGAAGCTTTGTGGCCTCATGTGCTCCAGCCATGTTCCAACAGGGTGGCCCTCACGGCCTCCAGAGGCCAGAGTAGCCGTCACTGGGTGACTATCTGCCTGTTTATTTGTACGATTATTCTTGGTACTGTGGTATCTGCTTCAGAATGCTGCTACCACCGCTGATTTTGGCTGATTCGAGCCTGTGCCCAGCCCACCGGGGCAGCCAGGCCCTTAATGAGTCCCCTGGGAAGGGGGGACCAGACTGCTCGGCCACACCGGGGGTCACAGGTGGCGCCGGTCCTAATCTAGGTCTCTCCTCCGTGTGGGCTGGCACTGTTGGGAGAGGCTCAAGCTTGGGAGGTCCTCAGGCCTGTCTACCTTAGGTTCCACCAGCTGAGCGGCTCCTCGACCTCAACTTGGGTGGGAATCCACGTGCACCTGGGAAGGGCAGGTCCTCCCCACCTTCCATATCCTGCATTGAGCCCTCGCCACAGGCTGACACCTAAACTGTGACAACCCCGCCCGGCCCAGGCTCTCGGGCTCTGTCCAGCTCTGCTTCTCACAGTGCCCTTTGCCTGAGATGCTGTCCCCACCTGAGTCACCTGGGGATGGCTCTGCTCAATTCAGTTAGCCCCATCGGTCCCCACTACCTCTGGAGGCCCTGGACACTTTCTAAAATTGCCAGGAAGCATGGGGGGCCTGCAGAGATGGCCCCTCACACAGGGTCCCACTCACTCCTTCCTGTCTGCCACAAGTTACCTGTGAAGTCAATCTTGTCTAGGGTTTACACTCTGTCCTGGGGACCCTCCTGTCTGTCTCTCCATCTCCTCCTGCCCCAGTTTCACTATGTCCACTGTAGCCCAGGGGACCTGCATCTCAGAGCGAGGCAGGGATGGGTTCAGAGACACACAGTCAGTAGTCCTTGGAGGGGAGGGGGGACCTCGTCTGACCCTCTGCTTGGGAGTGATCAGATGTTGGGGATAGAATGGGGGGCAGCTGTCCCCCTCACCATACCCGCCTGAGGGGCTGTGTACTGCTACTAGCCACTCCTTCCGTTCTCAGTCCTGCCCAGCTGTTTCACGTCTGCCCGGCCGGCCAGCCTGGCCACCAGCCAGTTCCCAACCACCTCCCCCTCGGGACCCTGTTCCCACTGCCTTCTCACTTCTCCCAGGACTACATGCCTTCCTTCCCTCACTGCTCAGCCAGAGCCCAGCAGGGGCACGGTAGGCTGGCCACCCTGGGCCTCAGTTTTCCCATTCCTATAGTCCTGCTGTGGCACTGTGGGTTAATGCGTCAGACTGCAAAGTTGTTTGAACTTTAAGGTCGGTGGTTCAAGCTCACCATCTGCTCCTTAGAAACCCTACACAGGGTCACTATGGGTCGGAAAGGACTCGACGGCACTTCACAACAACATAGAGGAGGTGGTTGAGCCAGAGCTGGTGTAGGACCTGCCTCCACAGAGCAAGTGCCTGTCCCGGGCCATCCCCACCTCTGCAGCCCGGCAGTCTTGTCCAGCTCCAGCATAGCCTCAGAGGGCCCCAAGGGCTTCTGGGGCCACCTCATCACCTTGACAGACTAGGAAACTGAGGCCCACTTTGGACACCAAGCAGATGCTCTGAGAGTTGAATGAATGAATGAATGAATGGAGGGGACTGGGGACCCAGTGCAGTCCAGATACAGCTGTAGGATAAGAACTGGACTGCTAACTGAAAGTTCGGTGGTTCAAACCCAGCAGCCACTCCTTCGAAACTCCATACAGGGTTGCTATGAGTTGGAACTGACTTGAAGGCGCTTAACTACAAAAAGAGATCCAGCAGGACAGGTGGGGAATCAGGGAGGAGTGCCCCAGATGTCCAGTTTCGGTCCTCTCAAGAGCTCCCCCTTTCCTCCTCTGCTCACCCACCCGGGCCTCACTTTGGGCATCTGTATAATGGGCCTCTGAGCCGCAGTAGGGCTTTGCGCTTTCTCCTGGGTCTGGGGGTAGCTTCTCAGCCCCTATTCCTCATCTGTCTGGTGGGGAGTGAAGGTGTTTTCCAGGACCAGCTTGGAGACAACCTTGCCTGGGGAGATGGGAGAGGCAGGCTTGGGGCCGCCAGGGAGACTCACCGCGCCTCGGCCTCTGGCTGGAGAGCAGACCAGGACAGCCTCCGGCTCTGCGACCCTGGTCGGACTTCCTCAGGCCTGACGTCAGCCAGCGCTCCTCGGCCGAGGCTCCTTTTGGGCAAAGGCGGTGGGGGCGGGGCGGGGCGGACCGGACTCCCTCCTGCCCCGCCCCCGAGAACCTGGTCCCCCTGGGGCCCTGGGGAAGGACGCCTGCGAGCGCCAGAGTCCCTGCGCCCCTGCGTGACAGAGGAGGGGGCCGAGTTTGTTTGGGGAGCGTGGGGCGCGCGTGTGAGCGGTGCGCAGGGGGCGCACTCCGCCCGCCGCTTTCTGCCTGGGAGGGGCGGATGGATGGGCGGCCCCTACGCAGCCAGCCTCTCATCCCTGGGCACAGGACTTGGCCAGGGCAGGGGCCATGTGAGCCTTGTGTGTGCCCACGTGCTCCTGTTAGCACCCGTGTGCGCTGCCAGCACGTGGGCCTGTGTGCCGTGGCCCCAAGCCTGCGCAGGTGGTACCTGGACCGTCACCTCTATTACCTGGTTGTTGTTGAGTGCCGAGTCAGGACCGACTCATAGCGACTCTGTATAGGGTCTCTGAGGAGCGGCTGGTGAATTTGAACCGCTGACCGTGCAGTCCAGTGCATTCTTCCACAGTGCCGCACCACAACTCCGCTACCTGATTACAGTTCCCATAAACATGGATTGAGGGAGGGAATGACCTGGGTGTGCGCAGGTCCACAGGAGGAGGGCCCTTGGTTGAGGTGGAGCTGATCTGAGCCTGAGCTCAGACGGCCCCTTGTGCTGGACACACTCTCTGACCAGCAGGGACCAGGACAGGGTCCGAGTCCCAGTGTCTGTTGTCTCTCCTAGAAGAGCTTCCTCCCTTCCTTTCTGCCCGCTGTACTCTGCCAGGCACCCACAGCTGGGAACTAAGTACCCTCTGAGCCAGGCCTGAGCGGGGACCATATCAGAGATGAGGTTTCTGGACAGCAAGGATGAAGTGGGGTGGGGGTATGGAAGCAGGGGTGCTTCCGGATCTGGCCTAGTCTTTAGGGGAGAGGCTTGTTCAGGGGGTGGGGGCTCCCTGGGGCAGGAGGGATAGGTAACTGAAGGCAGAAAGCCTGGGTGAGGCCCATGGGAAAGGACAGTGGCCAGGCAGGGTGATGGGAACCATGGGAGATTCCAAGGGGAGGATGGTTCCCTGTCCCCAGGTTTCCTGTTAGTGCAAGACTGGCCCCATTGTTGTTGTTGAGTGGTGCCGTCGAGTCAGTTCTGACCCATAGCGACCCTGTATAGGGTTTCTAAGAAGCCTCTGGTGAGCTTGAACCGCCAACCTTGCAGTTCAAACGGCTTTGCAGTCCGGCGCATTAACCCACAGCACCAGAAGTCCCTTATCCACTTTGGTATAGGGGAAACTAAGGCCCTCCTGCTCACCCTGGGTTAGGGGTGGGAATTCTTATTCTTTCTGTCAGGGGCAGAGGAGACTGCTGGGTGTGGTCAGGAGTGGGGGTTTTATAAGCTGGAGATGGTACATTTTGACCAGGGCTGCCACCGCCTCATGCCTCCTGACTGGTTCCCAAAGAAATCTCAGGGAGAATCCCCAAACACTACAATACCCTGATCAGCCTCCTGGACCCCTTTTTTTAGAGCCCCCACCTCTGCAGGACCTAGGGGTCCTTGGAAGTGGATGGGTGTCCTCTCTGGGGTCCTGAGGCTGGGGTAGAACCCTCCGGTTGTCTTCGGAGCAGGGGAAGATGTAGCACAAAGTTGTGGGTCCAAGGTCAGACAGGACCGGGAGGGGGGCCAGGACCCTCAGGCAGCCAGCCTTCCCCAGCCCACAGAGGAACCCCTGAGCTCCACCTAAAAAAACAGGCAGTGGGAGGACCCACCCTGAGCAGGACTCAAAAGTGTCCATCGTGAACCGCCTGAAAGGTCTTCCCCGCGCCCCACCTTGGCGTGATCCCAGAGCACCAGGCCAGGGCTCCATTCTGAGGGTAAGGGCTCCAGGCGCTGGACTCTGACCCCTCCGCTCACTGCCCTGCGTGGTCATCATGAAATTCCCATCTCACCCCGTACCCCAGTGACAATCCCCAGCACAGATGCCCTAACCAGCCTCCAGCAGCCCAGGAGGAGGGGCGGGGCTGTTGCCGCCTGCCTGCCTGCCCGCCCAATCGCAGCTCTGGCCCCTCCGGCTCCAGTGCGTCCAGCCGTCCAGCCTCTTGAGAGGCTCTCATTTCCTGCCACTTGAAGATATAAACAGCGGCAGGATCTGGCCATGGATTCCTGTGTCCTCTTGAGTGGTCTGCACATGGAGTGAATAGCAAGATGAGGTGTGCAGAGCAGAGGGGCAGCAGGGGGCTCCCTTTGAGGGACCCAGGACCCACACCTCCCCTTCTTCATGTTAGCAGGGAAGGAGACTCCTGAGGGCCTCTGTGTAAGGGTACCATTGTTGTTGTTGTTGTTATGTGCTGTGGAGTCTGTTCCGACTCAGAGCGACCCTGTACAGGGTTTCCAAGGGTGTAAATCTTTACGGGAGCAGACCGCCTCATCTTTCTCCCACGGAACAGCTGGTAGTTTCAAACTGCCGACCCTGAGGTTCACAGCCCGATTTGTAACCACTGGCTCCTTAGATGCCACCTTTTAGATACATCTATAACAGTCCCCGGAGTCCTGGTGTGGCGCTGTGGGTTAATGCGTCAGACTGCAAAGCCGTTTGAACTGCAAGGTTGGTGTGGTTCAAACTCACCAGCTGCTCCTTGGAAACCCTACACAGGGTCACTATGGGTTGGAACCAACTCGATGGCACTTCACAACAACAAACATCAGTTCCCACTTTACAGGTGGGGAAACTGAAGTTCTGGGCAGGAAGGCCACTGGCGAGGCTCCTCCAGTCAGACAGGCAGAGCTGGGATTGGAACCTGGGCTGTACTCCCAACCCCATGACAAATTCCTCCCAATGTTGCCCGAGATCAAGTGTCACCTCTACTTCCCGCCCTACCCAGGCACACATGCACCTCTACTTCCCACCCTACCCAGGCACAGATGCACCCCTGTCCCTACAGGCACATACAAGCACACATGCACAGACACACACATGCACAGATACACCCATGTGTGCACATCAGTACATGCCCACACACATGCACACCTCTCTCCAATCTCCTGGATCCTGCCAAGTTCTCTCCAGCAGCGTCTCTGCACCCTCCCGCACCCGCCCTGCAACTATGATGGTGACCACGAGCAGAGGAAATGTCTCCACACAGAAAGAACCCGCCCAGGTGGCATTCACTCTTCCCCATGTCAGACAGTTGACAAACAGCCCACCGGCCCTCCCAGGACACACACCTATCTCTGCCTGGCACCTAGAAACCCCAGTGAGGGCCACATGCAGGGGCTGTAGCTCCCCACGTCTCTGGGAGGGATGCTGGAGCCCAGGGCTGGGAGGCCACATTTGATAACGTGGCCATTCACTCCTCCACCGGGCCGGGCCCTTGCTCTCCTCTGTAGCCCCGACCTCCTGGGCTGAGCCCTTGGTGACGATTCTCCCTAGAAACTTCCTCTGGCACCAGAAGACAGAGGGGTAGCAGCTTCTGTGTGCCTTGCTCCCCTCCAGCCTTCAATCTTCCCATAACTTGACCTCTTGTGTGTCAGAGGCAAGTCCCTACCATCTGTGAGTTCACACAGGGGACCCCTGGGAGCTGTGGGGCTGGATGGCTGCGTTCTCTCTCTACCAGGGCCTTTGGACCTGAGATCACAGAGAGAGGGGTCTGTCTCCTCGCCTTGCCTATGCAGGGAGTCCTGGGTGTCCCACCTCATGTGACACAGTGAGCTCACATAGCTAGCAAGAGGTGGAGCTGGGCTTCAGGTGTGAACCCAATGCTGCCGGGCCAGGAGTCCAGGCTCTTGGCCTCTCACCCTGCTGGAAAGCCCTGGAGTGTCCCTTCCCCTACTGAGCTGGACCTGGGTCTCCCAGTACCCCCCAAGGCTCACCAAGAACACTCTGCACCCTGGAAGTCAAACTGAGTCATGCTCAGCTCTCAGAGCTCAGTGGGGACAAGAACCGTCTCCCTGCACATCTCCCTGTACATCTCCCTGCACATCTCCCTGCACATCTCTGCACATCTCCCTGCACATCTCCCTGCACATCTCTGCACATCTCCCTGCACATCTCCCTACACATCTCCCTGCACATCTCCCTGCACATCTCTGCACGACATTCTAGATCAGCCCTTCCCTGAGCTGCAGACAGCTCATGGCACGGCTGGGGCTTGTCTGTGGTCGTCTGCTCAGCTGGCCTTAGATGCCTGGGCTCTCCTGACATCCCTGCATAGACGAGGCAGGAGCGCTATTATCTAGGTCCATAGTCCTTCAAGGGGAGGATGGAGTGAGCTCCCCATCACCGTGTGTAACCAAATGTGGCTGAATTGGTACCTTCTGGTGCTGCTGCTCTGGCTGCTAGGTACCAGGTGGGCAGGAGGATGATGACCATGGACGTATAGGACACTGTCAGTCCCAAGACGAAGCTGTTTCTTAGGACCCAGGACAGCCATTTCCCAGATGCTGACCACTAGCTACTCACCACCTGGGCCTCAAGGACTTTGCCCACAGACTTGAGGAGGCCAAGTACCCCAATTCCACTTGTTTCTCCACTGGAGTGCCCTTCCTTCCCCCACTGACCCTGATCAACCTCCGCTTCAAGGCCTCCTTCTCCATGAAGTCTTCTGTGAAGGACTGAATTGTGTCCTCCCAAATAAGGTTCTGACAGTCCTTACCCCTGCACATTGGAGTCCTGGCGTGGTGCTGTAGGGTCAACACTGGGTTCTTAACCACAAGGTCAGCAGTTCAAGCCCATCAGCTGCTCCTTGGAAATCCTCTACAGGGTCCTTACGAGGCTGAACTGATTCAATGGTACTTAACAGTCACAGGATGCCATTTTAATTGGGAATTGAGTTTTCTTTATGATGCTAATGACGCCTTCTAAAGTGAAGAGCAGAGATGTCAGCTTGAGGACTAGGGTGCACCTGACCCAGGCCATTGTGTTTTCAATAGCCTCATATGGATGCAAAAGCTGGACAGTGAATAAGGAGGATCGTAGAAGAATTGATGCCTTTGAGTTGTGGTGTTGGAGGAGAATACTAAAAGTGCCATGGACTGCCAAAAGAACCAATAAATCTGTTTTGGAAGAAGTGCAGCCAGAGTGCTCCTTGGAGGCCAGGATGGCTAAGCTTCGTCTCTCATACTTTGGATATATTGTCCGGAGGAAACAATCGTTGGAGAAGGATGTCATGCTGGGTAGGGTGGAGGGTCAGAGAAAAAGAGGAAGACCCCCAACGAGATGGATCAGCCAGGTGGCATCATTGATGGACTCGGGGGTGGCAGCGGTAGTGAGGTTGGCCCAGGATCGGACATTGTTTCGTTCTGCTGTGCATGGGGTCGCTATGAGTCGCTTCCGACTCGATGGCACCTGAAAACAACAAAGTGTGAGAACGTGTGTGTTTGTTAAAGCGCCCCCTTGTGGTACTTCTTGCATAGCAGCGCTGGAGAAGGAACTGGCTTCTCTCAGGCTTGGATTTCCTTGGGCCAGGCCTTGTCTCCAGCTGGGTGTTTACTTTTCTTCTGTGGTGCTCAGCATATGAGAAGGTATACAGTAGGAACTTGGTAAATGCAAATGCCCACATATTTCAAAATGGGCAGGAAGGGAAGGAGACACAGCGATGGAGAAGACACAGTGTTATGAGTGGGAAGTTCTTCCTGGTGTCTCACCTCAGTCTCTCCTGTTGCAGCTTCACCTCATGCTTACTGGGTCTTGAGAGTTGGCTCTGCCTACTCTAGTCTCTTCTCTGAGGGACCACCTCTTAGCTGATGAAGGGAGCAGAGAGAGGTGGGAGGCATTGATAAATACATGCAGTAGGTTAAGCCTTGGGCTGCTAACGTCAAGGTTGGCGGTTCAAGCCACCAGCAGATCGTAGGAGAAAGCTGAGGCTGTCTGTTCCCGTAAAGACTGACAGTTTGAGAAACCCTAGAGAGCAGTTCTACTGTCTCCTAGTGGGTCACTGGGAGGATGAATTGACTTCAGGGTGGTGGGGTGTTATAGGCAAGAAAACTAAGGCTCAGAGGGTACTGGGAGAGGGAGGATTTGTACCTGCCGTCAAGCCTCATGGCTTTCTCCCCATTTCTTCACACGGACCTCTTCCCGTAGCCGACGAGGGGGGTGGTAGCAGAGGCTGGATTGGCCCTGCCTCACAGGGTGTCTCCTTCCAGACCTTGATCTGCACATCTGGGCAGTGGGGGCACTATACACGGAGGAGCCCTCGGTGGGTAGTCGGTGGGAACAGGAGGAGGAGACTGTTTCTGTTGGCTGGCTTGGTCACTTTCCCCAAAGCTGTTGCCAAGTTTCCCGGGCTGACAGGCAGGGAAGGTGCTGGGAATGGAGCGAGCAGCCAGATCAGGGATGGCAGGCAGACCCTATGCACAACCCCCGCCGCCCCTCACCCAGCGTCCCGGCATCCATGTCAGTCTGATACACACTCTTGCCCCAGAAATACAGGAAATGGCCTGGGTCTTGAGTGTCTTTACTTATTCTTCTCTGGGTGACTTGGTGCCACGCTGTGCACTGTAGGAAGATCACTGTGTTTGTGGTAAGGGGTGTCCCAGGCCCAAGCTGTTGTTGTGAAGTGCTGTTGAGTTGGTTCCAAGGAGCAGCTGGTGGGTTTGAAACTCTGGCCTTGAGGTTAACAGTCCTGTACATAGTCTACAGAGCCTCTTGTTGCCTTCCTACAACCTGAAGCACCCCCAATTCTGGGATACTCAAGGGATGCCCAAGTCCCCAGCAGCAACATTTTATGAGAAAGCTCAGGTTCAGAGGTGACCAGCAGTTGATGGGGTTGACCCAGTGGGACTGGAGTGTCTACTCCCTCAACAGTCTGAGGTTGTCACACATGCTACCCCCCCACCCCCACCCCCGGACCCAGCTGAGCCATCTTCTGAGGAGCCCTTCAGGGAGTGCCAGACCTCCTCTGCACCCTGCTTCCCCAACGTCCTCTACTGCACCCTGCATTGCCCTCTGTCAAATCTGGGTGCAGGCTCCTCCCTCACTTAGCACCTAACACAGAGCCAGGTCCCTTCAAGTTCTTTTTGTTGATAGGTGCCATCAAGTCGGTACTGACTCATAGCGACCCTATGCACAACAGAACGAAACACTGCCCAGTCCTGGGCCAACCTCACAATGGTTGCCACACTTGAGCCCATTGATGCTGCCACTGTGTCAGTCCATCTCTGTGGGGGTCTTCCTCTTTTTCTCTCACCCTCCACTTTACCAAACATGATATCTTTCTCCAGCAACTAGTCCCTCCTGATAATATTCCCAAAGCATGAGAGACGAAGTCTGGCCATCCTGGCTCCCAGGGAGCACTCTGGCTGTACTTCTTCCAACACAGATTGGTTTGTTCTTTTGGCAGCCCGTGGTACTTTTAAATATTCTCCTCCAACACGATAACTCAGATGCATCAATTCTTCTATGGTCTTCCTTATTCACTGGCCAACTTTCACATGCATATGAGGTTACTGAAAATACCATGGCTTGGGTTAAGTGCATCTTAGCCCTAAACTGACATCTTCGCTCTTCAACACTTTAAAGAAGTTTTGTACAGCAGATCGGTTCAGTGTAAGATGTTTCGTTTCTTGGCTGCTGCTTCCGTGATTGGTGATGGTTGACCCAAGACAAATGAAGTCTTTGACAATTACAATCTTTTCTCTATCGATATGGATGTTGTCTATTGGTCCAGTGGTGAGGATTTTTGTTTTCTTTACATTGAGGTGCAACCCATACTGAAGGCTGTGATCTTGGATCTTCATCAGGAATATTATATCATCTGCATATCGCAGGTTGTTAATGAGTCTACCTCCAGTCCTCATGCCACATTTTTCTTCATATAATCTAGCTTCTCAGACTATTTGCTCAGCGTATAGATTGTAAATAAGTGTGGTAAAAGAATGTAATCCTGGCACACACCTTTCCTAAGTTTAAACCATTCGGTGTTCCTTTGTTCTGTTAGAACATGTGCATTTTGGTCTATGTGGCACTGTGGGCTAATGCGTCAGACTACAAAGCCATTTGAACCGCAAGGTCAGTGGTTCAAGCTCTGCGGCTGCTCCTTGGAAACCCTATACAGGGTCGCTGTGAGTTGCAATCAACTCGACGGCACTTAACAACAACAACAACACAGGTTCCTCATAAGCACAATTAAGTGTTCCGGAATAACTATTCTCCACAACACTGTCCATTCCTTGTCATGATGCACACAATCGAAAACCTTTGCGCAGTCAATAAAGCACTAGTAAACATCTTTCTGGTATTCTCTGCTTTCAGCCAAGATCCATCTGACGTCAGCAATGATATCCTTCATTCCACGTCGTCTTCTGAGTCCAGCTTGAACCTCTGGAAGTTCTGTCAATGTATGCTTGCAGCCATTTCTGTGTTACCTTTAGCAAAACTTTACTTACATGGGATATCAAAGATATTGTCTAATGATTTCTGCATTCCATTGGGTCACCTCTCTTTGGAATGGGCACAAATACAGATCTCTCCAATCAGTCGGCCAGATAGCTGTCTTCCAAATGTCTTGGCAGAGATGAGTGAGTGCCTCCTGTGCTGCATCAGTTTGTTGAAAGGTTTCACTTTGCATTTCTTCAGTTCCTGGTGCCTTGTTCTTTGCCAATGCCTTCAATGCACCTTGGACTTCCTCCTTCAGTATCATTGGCTATTGATCATATGCTACCTCTTGAAACGGTTGAACATCGACCATTTCCTTTTGGTACAATGATTCTGTGTATTCCTTCCATCTTCTTTTGATGCTTTCTTCATCATTCATTATTTTGCCCTTAGAATCCTTCAATATTTCAAGTTAAGGCTTGACTATTTTTTTCAGTTCCCTCAGCTTGAAGAATGCTGAGTGTGTTCTTCCCTTTTGGTTTTCTAACTCCAGGTCTTTGCACATTTCATTATAATATTTGACTTTGTCTTCTCGAGCTGACTTTTGAAAATTTCCCTTCAGCTCCTGAACCTCCTCATTTCTTCCATTTGCTTTAGCATCTCTACACTGGAGAGCAAGTTTCAGAGTCTCTTCTGACATCCGTTTTGGTCTTTTCCTTCTTTCCTGTCTTCTTAAAGACCTTTTGCTTTCTTCCTGTATGATGTTCTTGATGTCATTCTACAACTTTCCTGGTCTTTGGTCTTTAGAGTCTAATGCATCCAATCTGTTCTTCAGATGATCTCTAAATTAAGGTAGGATATGTTCAAGGTCATATTTTGACTCTCATGGACTTGTTTTCATCTTCTTCAGCTTCAGTCTGAACTTGCATATGAGCAATTGATGGTCTGTTCAACAGTCTGCCCCTGGCCTTGTTTTGGCTGATGACATGGAGCTTTCCCACCATCTCTTCCCACAGCTGTAGTCAGTTTGATTTCTGTGTGTTTCATCTGGTGAGGTCCAGGTGTAGAGTTGCAAATGCTAGTGGGAAGGAAAGAGCACCGGGTTTGGAGTCTAAGATCTAGTCTCCAGTCCCAGGCCTGCTACTGAGCACCAGTGGAAACTAGTGCAAAGGCTTCACGCCAGAGCCTGAACTAGCTCACCCAGAGCAGGGAATGAGGGTTTCCCTGTCCTACCAAACTTGTGGGGCAATGTGGGGTTGGGTGGGAAGCTGGAGTCAGGGTGCGGTGCGTGACCAGCATCAGGCTCAGCCTGTATCCAAGGTCAGGGCTCAAAGTGCAACCAGAGTCAGGGCTCAGAGTGTGACCAGATTTAGGGCTCGGTGTATGACCAGGGTCAGGGCTCAGAGTGTGACCAGACTTAGGGTTCGGTGTATGACTGAGGTCAGGGCTCAGAATGTGACCAGAGTTAGGGCTCAGTGTATGACCAGGGTCAGGGCTCAGTCTATGAGCAGGATCAGGGTGTAGGATGTGTCCATGGTCAGGATCCAGCATGTCACCAGACTCAGGGCTGAGGGTTCTGTGTGCCCAGATTCAGGCTGGCTGGACCCTCAGGCTGGACACTGCCCACCAGCAGGCCCTGGCACATCTTAGGAAGGCTCTCAAGTAACAGTGGCCTTAGATGGGGCATTCCCTTTGTCCTCTGTGTCCTGGCCTGCCCTGCCTTTCCCACGAGAAATGGGAGGTACTGGGGGTTCTGTCCCAGGTCTCCCAGACTCCCTTCCTCCCATGCCTGGAGCTGATGGAGACTGGGATCCGCCAGGCCTGCCTGTCTGGGGGGTCCGCTGTGCTTCCTGATTACAAGGCTTGTCAGGGGGACAGAGACCAGGCCCGGAGGTGTTTAGATGGGCGGGAGGGGTTGAGGCATGGGGAAGGAGCAAGGCATGGGATTGGGGTGGAGGAAGCTGGGACGGTGAATGGTGGCCCACAGTCAGGGTTCCTAGCCTGGCCAGACATGTGCTCCCTGGATGACCTCTGGCAGGTCCAGGTCTTGGGACTCAGCATCCCAAGATGTCTTTAGGCCTCTAGGGAGCTGGACTCCAGACTTGGCATCCCCCCCTCCCATCCCAGCCTGCCCGAGACCCTGCACTTCAGACCCTTCTCTGGAAGGTGGGGGTGTGTGAGAGTCTGGACTCAATCTGTCAACAGATCCACAAACACAAATGGGCCAAAGCATCATCATTGCCACCGCTGTCACCACCATTATCACCATCAACACCACATCACCATTGTCCTCACCAACACCATCACCTCCGTCATCACCATCCTAACTCTCTGGTCTCTGCTGAACATGGTGGACCTCAGGGAGCTGCTGGACCTCCTGACTCCTCACATGATCCCACCAAGAGTGGCACAGACAAGTGTATTCACCATGAGCTGGGCTGGATGGAAGCTAGCTCGTGACCACTGGTCACCTCTGTAACCCAGGACAGCGGGACACTGGAAAGGCAGAGTTTCTGACATCTGAAGTGTCAGGAACATGGTGTCACAACACCTCTTCACCCCCATGACTGCTGGAAAGGGAGCTCTGGGCTCATCTCATGCATAGTGGCCCAAACATGAATCAGCAGAATGTTTCATCCGTAGGGACACATGTGAACCCCGCTATGTGGAGCAGATAATGGGGGTGGGTGGAAGGCCTAGAGCCCCTCTAACTCAACTGCAGTTACAGGGGCCTGGACAGTAGGTTGGCGCTGAAGTTCCAGGGGAGGAACTGGAAGTAGGGAGGGGTAGACAGGGCTTAGGCCAGAAGTCATGGTTGCTGATGGCTAGTTCTGACCTGGGGAGCAGGCAGACAGGTGGGTGGGCTAATGTAGGACCCCTGTCGGGAGCAGATGCCAGCTCCTGTCTTGACCGTGGGGCCTGGGGAGGAGTGGAGAGGACAGAGGGGAGGGTGGGCAGGGTGGGGAGGTGGAGCCTAGCCTTCATTTTCCACTGGGCATGTATGTGCCTGTACATGTATGTACACATGCGTGTGTACACACATGTGCTTTCAGGCAGCTCTAATCCCCCTACCTGGGAGGATGTGATTAGAAAGCCCAGTTCCTTCCGCTGGGAGCCCCAGAGTCCTCCCAGGCGGGTTCTGCACTGGGTCCTGAGGTACTCCATGAATTTGTGGGTGAACTTGTCCAGCTTTATACTTGGAGGGCTCGTTGATCCAAGATCCCATCCAGGTAAGCCCAGATCATGGTCTGACCCTGGGTTCTGACAACACGCTGAGTTGTAGAGCGGACCCTGTTCCTGCCGTTGGCCAGCCAGGAGCCCAGCCACCAGCCCTTGTCACTGGTTGAAAGTTCAGTTCCAGGGAGGCCTCATGAGAGGCTCTGTTCATTCATCTAAGCATCACAGGGCTTATGTCTGTCCAAGGCCTGGTTCTGAATGGTTTTTCTCCCTCCGTAAATCAGTGATGTTTGAGCAGCTCGGATGCCGTGGTCTGAGCAGCCGTCTGCTCCTCGTCTCCTGTGAGCAGCTTGTTTAAGGTTCGCTGACAGAGCTCCCCTGCTGCCTTGGCGTGTTTACACTAGGCTGGAGTTCCAGGTGCACAGTGGGCTCACGTTTACTCTAGCGGGGCCCCCAGGGGCTTCACAGCACCCCGCCCACCTGGTGCCTCAGGCAACACCGTCCCCACTACACATGGGAGTCTTTGGAGGCTTAGAGGGGCAAAGCCACCATCGAGGTCACCAGTGCCCACTGCATACTGAAGAGGGAGTCCAGGAAGTCTTCCTGGGGGAGGTGGTACCTGGGAAGCTGAAGGAGGAGAAACAGGATCCATGGAGGAATGACATTACCAATACAGGGAACAGCCAGGTTAAGGCTTGCGATGCCTGCGTCATGTGTCTCCCCCACCCCCACTCCCCCCACCCCCAATACGTGTTAGCTTGGCTTGACCACGATTTTCAGTGGTTTGGCTGATTTGTGATGATTCCCCCTTGGTCTGATCTGACGAGATAAACCAATAAGAGGACTAAGATGGGATGAAGTTGTTAGGTGCCGTCAAGTCGGTTCCAACTCATAGCAACTCTGTTGTTAAGTACCGTGGAGTCGGTTCCGACTCATAGTGACCCTGTACAGGGTTTCTGAGGCTGTAAATCTTTACGGGAGCAGAAAGCCTCATCTTTCTCCAGTGGAACTACTGGTAGTTTTAAACTGCTGACCTTGCAGTTGGCAGCCCAACTCGTAACCACTATGCTACCAGAGCTCCTTATCAACTGTGTTGTTGTTGTTGTTAAGTGACGTGGAGTCGCTTCCGACCCATAGTGACCCTGAACAGGGTTTCCGAGGCTGTAAATCTTTACAGGAGTAGAAAACCTCATCTTTCTCCTGCGGAGCAACTGGTAGTTTCGAACTGCTGAACTTGTGGTTCGTAGCCCATTCGTAACCACTACGCTTGCTGTATGTAAATCTTTACAGGAGCAGAAAGCCTCATTGTTCTCACACTATCCTTGATCCCATGGCCCCCCTGATCCCAGGGTGCGGCCTGCAACACCTTTGATCTTAAAGAGGTAAAAGGAGAGAGAGTGAGCAGAGACAGTTGCCACCAGGAAGGGAGAGCCGGGAGTGAAGTGCCTCCTTTGGACCTGGGGTCCCAGCACTGTGAAGCTTTCAATTCCGGGGAAGCTTGATGCCAAGACACAGGGAGATCTCCAAGGACTGCTGGGCCTACAGAGGCGACCAGGACCTTCCCCGAGAGCTGACAGAGACAGAGCCCTCCCCTGGAGGCCGCACTCTGAGTTTGAACGTCTAGCCTCCTAAGTTGTGAGAGGACAAGCCCCTGGTGGGGTTTCTGCTTACCTGGTGGGAGGGGTGGGAGATTTTCAATCTGGCTGCCTGCTGTGAATGTTGGTTGTGCCACCTCCCAGCTGTGTGGCCTTGGGTAAGTTACTTAACTTCTCTATGCCTCAGTTTCTGCATTTCTAGAATGAGGATGATGATACAATTAACCCTTCAAAGTCATAACCCAGGCTGGAGCCCTGAATGCCCGGCTCAGGAAGGTGGGCTCTGCCCTACAGGCACTGGGGAGCCATGGCGGGTAGATGAGCAGTGTCCTGGGGGATAGAGTCCTGAGGCTCTGGCCAGGTTTCCAGGCTCTGTTCTGCTCTGAGATTCTGGAGTCCTTTCTGCATGCCTGGCTGGGCTGCTCTGACCCCTCATTTGTGGAGGGACTCGTGGGTTCTTCCCACCTCTTGGCAGTTGTGAATATATAGCTATGACAGAGTTCAAAGTTCTTCTGGGTAGCATTGTTATTGTTAAGTGCCATCAAGTCAAGTTGGTGCTGACTCAGAGACCGTGTTTAGGGTTTCCAAGGAGTGGTTGGTGGGTTCAAACTGCCAACTTTGCGGTTCAAACCCACCTTGAGGTCAAGTGCCTACCTGTGGTACCAGGACTCTGGGTATCATACTGCTCTTTTGTTCCTTTACCCGCCGGGCCTCAGTGACCCCACTCCGGGACTACAGAATGGGCAGGGAGTTTGTGTGATGCTGTCCAAGGCTCAGTGTCCATCTACAATCATTGTCCATCGTGCGTCCATGCCAGCTTGCTTCACCTCCTACCGATGTGAAGGTGCATGGGAAGGCAGCCAGGAATCGCCTAACATTGTCTTGCTAATGCTTTGCTTGTTTACTGAAATGAAGATGTCTTAATAAGAAATGGAAATTGTAGAATGGTCTGGAATCACCTTGTCCTGGCTCAGACTTGGCTAGGGGCAGTCCCACCTGGTGCTCACAGGTGAAGTCAGTGGTGTTGCTGCACTTTGGGCTTTCCTGAGGGGTGTTATTTGCAGACAGATATCTGCTGCTAAGAGTGAAAAAGAGTGGAGTCAGTACACATTCCCCTCATTGCAGGGAGGGGGGAGCCTTCCTCGCCAGGGGCAGTCCCTCCCGATGTGGGCAAGGTGGGTGTTCTCTGCACAACACAGTCGGCGGGGTCTTCCAGTGCCTCAGAAACTGACTCCAAGGAAAATTTCTCCAAAGGAGTTTCAGATGCCAAAGTACCAGGACAGCGGGCTTTCACTCCTCCTGGGTGTGAATCTCCTCCCTGGAGGGACTTGGTTACCCCCACAGACAGGGTGCTCACTGCCTCGCTTGAATCCTTTTTGGGTTGTTCTTCTCTGCATCCTCAGAGAATCATGGGAGGCTCCCCCGGTGTCAGGGCAGCACCTCCCGAGCATTTCCTTGCCCTGGCGTGGCCACCCGTGTCATAGTGAGGCTTCCGTGTGCTTTAACAGTCAGGCTGGTGGGCACAGGCGGCTGGTGTCGGAAAGCCCTTCTTTGCTTCCTGTCTTCTCCATTACTTGCCATTTTGACTTTAGGCAAATCCCCACCCACCAAGCTCGGTTTCCCCTATTAGATGGGAATAACGAGATATAGCATGGATGTTGCTTGGTCTAGGATGGACGTGAGATGACATCATTGCAAGCCAGCTGCAGCCTCATGACCACAGGATGGACCCCCAGCCCCCATGTGGGCTCTCTTAGTTGGTGAGCCCACACTCCCAGTGGCCCAAGCCATCTCAGCTTCTGCACCTCTGGGCCTTTACACATGCTGTTCCCTTGCCTGCGATGCCCTTCCAGTCTTCAGGGATGGCCACAAGGTCGTCTGCAAGACCCAAAGCTGATATCACCAAAATGGTGCATGCCCTTTCCTCTTCCAGGCAGAGCCCATGTGAAGCGTGGCAGGTATGATACCTGCTCGGGGAGACACTGAGCAGTCTCTATTAACCCTTTCCTCAAACACAGAGGTGTAGCAAGCAGGGGTGGCAGACGGGGCACTGTCCCCTGAGCTCATGCCCAAGGACTTGCAGACAGGGTGTGAGATGACATTCCACGGGGCCACAAATACCCAAGGTGCCTGGCGGAAGCAGCTGGACAAAGAGCAGGGAGGGCATTTCTGCGGACACATCCCTACTGTCAACGCCTTTTCATCTTGAAATGGGGGTGCGCAACTTACAGATTGCCCTGGGTGGCTGATTTGGATGGGTACAACTTAGCTATGCACTGATTCCCAGCCCCAACATCTCTGCAGAGGGGAGGCTGTGAACCGAGTCCATGTGGGCTTTCCTGGTAAAGGGGTGCATAGTGAGGGGGCTACAGCTTGAGCGCAGCTACCGATATTGGAGAGTTTAGGGGTGAACCTCGGACAATCCCATGGCAGGGTGCTTACTACACTGCTAGGCAGCTTCTGGGATCCAAGTCGCAGTCTCCCCGAAAAGGCTTTCTGAGTTGGTGGGTTGGGCTGGGGGGGTAATCATTGGGGGTTCCTTCCTGACTCCAGAGCTACACAGGGAAGCCAGTCTCCGCTGCCTTGCTGCCCCCTGGTGGTCACTGCCCACAGTGCCGAATCCTTGTTTCTAGGTCTGTGTTTTGGGGGTTTACTGAGCTCTGGTAGCGTAGTGGTCGGCAGTTTGAAACTACCAGCGGTTCCACGGGAGAAAGATGAGGCGTTCTGCTCCCGTAAAGATTTACAGCCTCGGAAACCCTATGCAGGGTCACTATGAGTCGGAACCGACTCCACGGTACTTAACAACTACAACAACTGCTGTCCTCAGCCAAATGCATAGATGCCTTTGCCCCTGGGTCTGTGGGGTTCTGTCCTGGGGTGGACCAAGGGGCTTGGAGAGGGGGTGCTTCTAAGCCTGGTGGGAGAGACAACTGGGGGCCCCACCCTGGACACTGACCCCCTCCCCCCCGATCTTGGGCAGGGGTCTCCCTTCTGTAGACTTAGGTCTTCTGTTAGATGGTGAGTTTGCTGGGGGGCTCACTTCAAGAATCCATTTGTCACTCCTGTGTCACCCCCAGTTGGCCAGTGACCCCTGACTCCACCTTTACCCCTGATGTCTCTGCCACACACACACATTGTAGCTTCCCCTGGACAAACCCTATCCTCATCAAATTCCCACTCACCATTCAGAGCCCAGTGCAAATGTTTTCTCCCCAGGGAGTGTCCTGGGTCTCACTTCCATACACACACTGCACCCCTATTATATGTGCAAATCCCATGTACCCTTCAGTGCCTAGGACAGAGCCTGGAGAGGGCTCTGGACGCTGCCAGTTTCCAGACTGGTCACTGGGCAAAAGTGGGGATGTTCTTGAAGCCCCTCCCTTCAGTGTGAGGTAGAGGACAGTGTCTTGGGCTGAGGTGGGGGCTTTGTGGGGCTTGGGGAGGGCTCTCAAAACCCAGGGTCTCTGGGTGGGAGTGGCTGTGGGGGCAACACCTGAGACCCAGCCTAGTGCCCAGCCT
Source organism: Chrysochloris asiatica (assembly GCF_000296735.1). Taxonomy (NCBI): domain Eukaryota; kingdom Metazoa; phylum Chordata; class Mammalia; order Afrosoricida; family Chrysochloridae; genus Chrysochloris; species Chrysochloris asiatica. The sequence continues at coordinate 50,326,891 of NW_006408519.1, forward strand.
CTTGGAGGAGAGGGGCCGAGCTGGGATCTGTGTCTGGACCCTGTTTCTGGGGCACATGATCTATGGTTCTGCCCCATCCCTCCCAATGTCCACTCCAGACCAGAACTGATGGATCTGCTTTAGATGAGCCTGAGGCAGGGGCTCCATGCTGGTGTGTGGTTTTAGCGTCTTGTCTTGAGCTGGTGCTTGTGGGGACCACGTGCTGTCCAGATCCCTGTATTCCAACACGAGGGCAGGTCCAGTGCACAGAAAACTCGGCCCAGTGTTGAGTGCCGCCCGAGGGCAGTACGGTGTGGAGCCTAGGGTGGCCCCGATTCCTGGTCTGTACTCTCCTTCCCTGCGTGTGACCCGAGTGGTTGCCCAGGTCAGCCCCTGCCCACAGGCACCACATGGGGGCGGTCGAGATGCATGCCTGACTTGGCCCCATCCTCCAGCCAAGCCTTCCCTGAGGCTTTGGGAAATGTGGATGGGACCGTCCCAGCGTCTCATTGTCAGGAAGCGTTCTGGTTATGTTATGGCATGTGTAAAGGCCACAGCGGGCTTGAGCCTGATGCATTGTGGGCTCCAGGGAAGGAGCTCAGGGTAACTAAGTGTAGGGGCGGTGCCAACTAGGTTCCAGGCACACCTGACGGTGGCCACAAGGCCCCAAGTCTCACCCCAAGATCCTGACCACATGATCTCTGCTGACCCCTCCTGTTCCCCACCCCCACCCCCCTGATCCTGGACTCACACTGATTCTTCATCCCCATCGCTTGCTGAGCTGAACCCTGATCCTGGTCTCACATTCTGAGCCCTAATCCTGCTTCTTCCCACCCCTGATCCTGGTACCACAATGAGCTTGATCTGGATCCCACACCTAGCCTTGATTCTGCCCCCCACGACCACCTGACCCTGCTCATACACTGATCCCTGATCCTGGTCCCACACCGAGTCCTGATTCTGGTCACACACGGATCACTGAACTTGCTTCCACACTGAGCGTTGGCTGTGGTCACACACCGACCCCTGATCTTGGTCACTCACTGACCCCAGATCTAGACTGCTCTCACACTGAGCCCTGACCCTGGTTCCACATTGAATTCTGTTCCTGTCTGCTCTTACACTGATCCTTGGTCCTGGTCCCACACTGAGCCCTGATCCTGGTTCCACACTGAACTCTGATCTTGCTGCTCTCATACAGAACCTTGATAAGGTCTGCTCTTACACTGATCCTTGATCCTAGTCCCACACTGAATTCTGATCTTGCTGCTCTCATACTGAACCTTGATAAGGTCTGCTCTTACACTGATCCTTGGTCCTGGTCCCACACTGAGCCCTGACCCTGGTTCCACACTGAATTCTGATCTTGCTGCTCTCATACAGAACCTTGATA
>NW_006408519.1:50331837-50336501 GCF_000296735.1 Chrysochloris asiatica
AACAACAACAACAACAACTAGTTTCCTAACAAAGCACCACACACACTGGGCATCTACACACATCTACAGGTCCATCTCTTCCCCCAGGTCGGGAACCGGAAGGCGAAGCTCCTCCCGGAGGCTGCAGTCTTCTCTCCCTGCCTCTGGTGCCCTTGGCTCGTGGTGGCATCACTCCAAGCTCTGCCTCCTCCATCTTGTCCTTCTGTGTCTGTGTCCAAATTCTCCTCTTCTTACAAATACCCTGTTGTTGGAGTGTTGTTATCGGTAAACGCCATCCAGTCAGTTCTGACTTATAGACATCCTGCATAGCACTTCTGAGGCTTTTAAATCTCGGAGAGAGCAGAAAGTCTTATCTTTCTCCTGTGGAGCGGCTGGTGGGCTTGAACTGCCGACCTCGTGGTCCACATTTCAGTGCTTGTTGTATGCAGCCTCTGAGCTCCCTCGTCATTTGTTTAGGATCCCCTAGTCTGGTGCTGTAAAATAAGCACTGGATTGCTAATCACAATCTTTGATCTTCATCAGTATTTTAAGTCCTCTTCACTTTCAGCAAACAAGGTTGTATCATCTGCATATCGCAGGTTGTTAATGAGTCTTCCTCCAATCCTGATGCCATATTCTTTTTCATATAATCCATTTTCTCAACATACATATTGCGTAAGTATAAAAGGATACAACCCTGAAACAGCTTTCCTGATTTTAAACCATTCAATGTCCCCTTGTTCTTTCGAATGACTGGCTGCCTCTTGGTCTATGTAAAGTTTCCTCATGAGCACAGTGGGATATTCTAGAGTTCCCATTTTTCGCGATGTGCTACACAGTTGGCTTTGAGCCACATAGTTGAATGTCTTTTCATACTCCATTAGGCACAAGTAGACAACTTTCTGCTATTTGTTGCTTTCAGCCAAGATCCATCTGACGTCAGCAAAGGTATCCCTCATTCCTTGTCCTCCTTTGAATCCAGATGGAATTTCTGGGAGCACCCCATTAATGTATTGCTGCTGCATTGCTTTTGACTTATCTTTGACAACATTTTACTGGCATGGGATTTTAAGGATATTGTTAGCTCGTTTCTGCGTTCTGCTGGGCCACCTTTCCTGGGAATAGGCACAAATATGGCAGCTGTCTTCCAAAGATTTTGGTATAGACTAATGAGTGCTTTCAGAGCCGCGTCAGTTTGTTGAAACAGTTCAATTCGTATTCCGCCGATTCCTGGAGCCTTCATTAACGCCTTCAGTGCAGCTTGGATTCTCCCTTCACTATATTGATTCCTGATCACATGCTACTTTCAGAAACGGTTGAACATTTACCAATTCTTTTTGGTCCAGTGACTCTGTGTATTTCTGCCATCTTTTGATGTTGTCTCTCAAAGGATATTTAAAATATCCTTCCAACGTATTGTATGGATTGGAATATATTGCCCACTGTTGTTGTTATTTTAAGTGCCATCGAGTCGTTCTGACACGGCAACCCTCTGTAGGGTTTCTGTGGAGCAGCTGTTGAGCTTGAACCTCCTACCTTGTGGTTCAAAGTGACTTTGCAGTCCAGCGTATTAGGTCCCCACAGCGGCACATCAGGACTCACCATAGAATCCTTCAATATTGCAACCCAGGGCTGGAAGTTTCTCTTTGGTTCTTTCAGCAGAATAAATGCCTAGTGTGTTTTTTTCCTTTGGGCTCCCTAACTCCCCTGAATCTACTATGATCTCATCTTTGCTTGATTACAGTTGTAAAATCACCATTTCCAAACAAGGACACTTTCCTGGGTTCTGGGAAGGTCATGGACTTGGGGGGGGGGCACAATTTGAGTTAGCACACTGACAACATTAACGACAAGCTAATCTTCTCTTCTGCTGGAGGAAAAATCTGGAAGGGGCATCATAAGGGAGGTCTCTGAGTGTTGGCTCTGTGCTAGGAGGAACTTTTGCGGCTCCTGACAGTCCCTGTCTCATGTGGTATTTTCCCAGCCCTAAGAGGCAGGCCCTGGTGTTCTGACCCTGTTTATACATGAAGAAACTGAGACAAGGAGTTAAAGGTGTGGCCCAGTGACAGGCTGTCATGCTGTCGGCCCACCCCTGTGCTGGGGACTGGCTCTCCGGGGCTCTGTGGTGTCTGAGGTCAGCCTGCTTTGCTGGACACCACTTCCTGGGAATCTATTTAGCTCTGACCTTGTCTTTGCCCTCCTGGGAGCTAATCAACTAATCCGGCACCCCAGCTCCGATGTCCCCAGCTCAGCCTCCTCTGGGTCATGCTTCCGGTGTTGGGGGGCGGGATAGGGAGGGTGGGACCCTTTCGGTAGTCTGAAATCAAGAGACCAGGGCTGGATTCCACACTGCCTCTCCCTTTCTCAGTTAGCACTCCGTGTTCCATCCCAACCCTCCCCTCCAGACGAACACTGCCAAAGCAGACTTCCCCAGGGTAAAATCAGTTCTCCTCCACTCTCCTCACTCTACCTGTCTCACCCACAGACCTTCTTTCTCCAGCTTGCCAGACCTGAGTTCGATTCCTGAGCACTGTCTTAAATTGAGCTTCGGTTTCCTGCTCTGCAAAACCAGGCTGGTCATCTCTTATGGGTGGGGGCTAGAGTGGGCTCCTGGGGACGGTGGGGGGCTGCCCCAGCCAGTGGCCAGCATGTGGTCACTGTCAGGGTGGGACTGAGTCCAGAAGCAGGTACTGTGACACCCCCTTAGCTAACCACCCTTGCCACCTGCCTGGATGGAGGAGACGAAGCGACCCCAACTTCAGGGAAAAACAGCATTGCCCCACAGCACAGGGTGCCAGGAGACTGGTCATCCTGAGATTTTGTGGGGATCATGAGACGTGTGGAGGGACTTAGGTGTCACTCAGTCGAGATTATGCGAAACATTCCAAAAATTTATTAGTCCCCCAGGAAATCAAGGGGCTGTCTTTGCAGTGCTAAACTCCCCAACACTGGAAAACACACTTTTCCTGGGATGCCAGATGCACCTGAACCAACATCCCAGGATTCCTGTCCACCTCTGCTTGGAAATGCACTAGTGGGGATGTCTGGGTTTGGGGTGCAATGTACAGGTCACTTCCAACATGCTCTGTGCTCTTTGTCCCCCTGTGCCCCCTGGTAAAATGGGGGACCAAGAACCTGTACCTTGTGGGTTGTTGTGAGAATTAAATCAGTTGGTGAGCTGAGACCCCAGCCCAGCTCAGCAAAGCCCTGCCCACTGCCCACAGGTGCCTTGTAGGAAGGAAGTACTTGTCTCTGAGGCACCGCCTTCCCACCCTTTGCCCCACCCCATCCTTCTACGTGTTAGGTGCTACAAGTCAGGTGAGGTCCCCCCAGTCAATGGTCCATTTGATACACGGGGGACGGGGGGAGCAGCAGACTGACCTCTCAGCACAGGACTGTGGTTGGGGGGCGATCTTGGATCTTGGGGTGCCAGGTAGTCTGGCTCCAGAGTCTCCTCGCAGAAGGAACAGAATATGCAAAGACCCTGAGGTGGGAAGGACTCAGTGGACCATGAAAGTGTCTGAGGCTGGGGTACTAAGGTGCAGTGTGAATGCTTGTAGGGAGCAGCCGCCAGACCAGACAGCCTTGTGGACCAATGAGAGGCTTTGGCCTCACTGGCAAGGTGGCCCTGCCGACTTTATGTGTGAGGGCAATGAGGGGAAGGACGCCCTGCCTAGGAAAGTGGACAGGGCTGGGTGCCCCATCACCCAGCACTCACAGACATGGGGAGACACATGTGAAATTGCTCACCACAGATTGTCATGGAGACGCAAAACAGTCTGTGTGCACCTGGCTCCAAGTGAGAACCCGCTTATGGTTCATCAGACCTGGACAGGATGCCACTGTGGGGGAGGGATTGCCATTTGGTTCACTTTCTCTAACCCACACCATGTGTGTCCCTAGGAGGGGCTGATACAGTAGGTATCCCCTTACTTAGCAGCCAGATGATGGCTGAACCCCACCCTTCCCTGGGTTCCGTGAAGGGGTAGGAAGGGGGGCATGCTGGCTTCACTGCCCACCAGGATCTGTGCCGCAGTTCCAGGGACAACTGCCATTTCAGGACCCCACCTAGTGGTCTGGGTGGTCCACCTGGGACACACATGTATTTGTTGTTAAGTACCGTGGAGTCGGTTCCGACTCATAGAGACCCTGTACAGGGTTTCCGAGGCTGTAAATCTTTACGGGAGCAGAATACCTCATCTCTCTCCCATGGAACAGCTGGTAGTTTCGAACTGCTGATCTTGCGGTTCAGCCCGATTCGTAACTACTATGCTACCAGAGCTCCTTTTAGGGATCCCTAAACACATGTGAGGAGTCCTTGTATGGCGCTGTGGGTTAATGCTCCAGACTGCAAAGCCGTTTGAACTACAAGGTGGGCGGTTCAAGCTCACCAGCTGCTCCTCAGAAACCCTAAACAGGGTCGCTATGATTTGGAACCGACTCCACAGCACAGAACCACCACCATCCTATATAGGGAGTCCCAGTGTGGCGCTGTGGGCTAATGCGCTGGACTGCAACGTCGGTTTGACCTGAAAGGTTGGCGGTTCAAGCTCACTGCTCCTTAGAAACTTTACACAGGGTCGCTGTAAGTCGAACCAGACTCCAAGGCCCTTAACAACAACAAATACTGTATAGGGCAGTCCTGGTGTGGTGCTATGGGTTAATGCTCCAGACTGCAAAGTCGT
>NW_006408519.1:50336601-50337095 GCF_000296735.1 Chrysochloris asiatica
TTGCTGCTCTCATACAGAACCTTGATAAGGTCAGGTCTTACACTGATCCTTGGTCCTGGTCCCACACTGAGCCCTGACCCTGGTTCCACACTGAACTCTGATTGTCTTCTCATACTGACTGAGCCCTGATTGAATTCTCATACTGAGCCCTGATCCTGGTCTGAGCTATTCAGGGTTATCCAGGTCACTCAGTAGTGTCCAGATGCTCCCAGGACAGCCCTCTGGAGGGTGGGAGGCTGGAGTTTGCACCTACAGACTCTCAGCCCACTTGGGAGGGCTGTCCTGGGGGTGGTAAGCCATCTACCCTTAGGGGTTTTGGGGCATAAAGCACGAGGTGGTGGAGAGGGGAGAGGTGAATGGGCCACAGCAGCTGCACCAGAGACAGCCGATGGCGTTACCTGTAAACTCTGGTACCAGCTTTTCTTTCTTTGCCCTGACTTACTAGTTTCCTTCTGTCTGTCGTGCTGTGGTGGTTTGAGTTGCTGTGATTCTGA
>NW_006408519.1:50341902-50404529 GCF_000296735.1 Chrysochloris asiatica
TGAACTGCAAGGTCGGTGGTTCAAACTCACCAGCTGCTCCTCGGAAACCCTATACAGGGTTGCAACAACACCCTATATATACCTTTAATAAAGGGGCCTGGGGTCTCAAACCCTAGTTTACAGGGTCCATCCCCCTAACAAGCCCTCCTGCAAGGCTGGGCCCCGGAGAAACACAGAAGCCCTGGAGTTTCGAGGCCACCTGGTCTCCGAGCTCTCGGTCCCCAGCAGCCACCCCAGTTGCCCGTTACACCCCACAACGCTCTCATTGGGCCACTTCTCCACGTGACCCGACAGGCCCGGCCGCCTGCAGCCGGGGCCGCGCCTGCAGGGGTGCGTGGGGCCCGTGTGCGCGCGCGTGCCGTGCCCGAGCCCGTTGCGCCGGCGCCGCCGCCGCCGCCGCCTGGACCAGGTCAGTGTCCCTGTGCCGCACGGGCGGGGCCGGCGCGTGGTACGGGCGCGCGAGGCCGGCGGCGAGACCGGCTCTGGCTCAGGGCCGCGCAGGCGGGAGGGCAGCCGGGGTCCGTCCCTCCCTCCGTGTGTCGTTCCGTCCCTCCTGCCCGGCCCTCTCGCCTCTCGAGGCCCTGCGACCCGAGCTGCCTGCCACGTGCAGCTGAGTCCAGGGAGACGGGGACCCCGCTCCGCACCCCGAGTTCATCCTCCCTGTCGCGCGTCCAGGTCTGGCCACTCTGCCCCACTCACGACGCGATTGCTCTAATGCACTCTGAGAGGGGGTGGCTTGGTGGCCAGCGATCCCGCCCTGCAGAAACGCGAGGTTTCCTTCTGGGTGGGACGTGAGTGTCCCAGGAGACCCAGGTTCGAGTTCTGCCTTTGACCCGCCCACATGCTGGACGTCCGGCAGAACCCTTGCTCTGACTGCAGAACCAGGTCTGGGACCGGACTGTGTCCCAGGGACCCCAGAGACTCAACAGGCGACTTCCCACAGGAAGCTGCAAGGCTGGGGTTAGGACAGCATGACTGTCCTCTAGGTCTGTCCAGTCCTGAGCCGGCTGAGTGTGGGCGTGAGTCTGGCTGCTGCGGTCCGCGGTCCGCTGAGGGCTCCAGCTCCCCCCCCCCCCGCATCTGTGGGCACATCTGTATGCGCCGTCCCTCCGCCCTCCCTGGCCCGCTGTGCCGCACATAATGGGGGTGCGGAGTTCCCTGGGTGTCCCTACTCCCCAGCCCTTTAGAGAGCTCTCGTGGAACCAGGTGGGCAGATTGGGGTCAGAGGGTACCTGTGACCTGGCCCACTCTGCAGACTCCACACTTCATTGTTGTTTGTGCCATTGGGTTGGTTCCGACTCATAGTGACCCGGTGAAACGCTGTGGGCTCCTACTCCATCCTCACAATCGAAAGTCATGGTTGAGCCCATTGTTGGAGGCACTGTATCAACCCCTCTCGTTGGAGGGTTTCCTCTTTTTCACTAACCTAGGGAACGAACACGAATCCTTTGCCAGTGGTCGGCCTGTGTTAAGTGTCATCAAGTCGGCTCTGATTTATGGGAGGCCTGGTGTGGCACTGTGAGCTAATGCGTCAGACTGCAAAGTCATTTGAACTGCAAGGTCAGTGGTTCACGCTCACCAGCTGCTCCTGGGAAACACTATATGGGGTCACTATGGGTCAGAAGTGACTAGACAGCACTTCACAACTACAACAACAAGAACCAACAAATCTGTGTTGGAAGAAGGGCAGCCAGAGTGCTCCTTGGATGTCAGGATGGCCAAACTTCATCTCTCCTACTTTGGACATATTGTCAGGAGGGAACAGTCGCTGGAGAAGGATATCATGTTTGGTAAGGTGGAGGGTCAGAGAAAAAGAGGAAGACCTCCCAACGAGATGGATTGGCCAAGTGGCAGCATCGATGGACTCAAGCGTGGCAACCATTGTGAGGTTGGCCCAGTGTTCCATTCTGCTGTGCATGAGGTCACTATGAGTCGGTACCGACTCGATGACACCTAACAACAACAACAATGCAGTCCTGGTGTGGTGCTGTAGTTTAAGCACAGGACTGCTACCCACAGGGTTGGTGGTTCAAACCCACCAGACTGCTCCTTGGAAACCCGACACAGAGTCAACATGATAGCACTTCACTACAATGCACAACAGAACATGCCCTTACCCCCCCGTCATTGTCATACTTGAGTCATTGCTGCAGGTACTGTACCAGTTCATCTTGTTGGGGGTCTCCCTCTTTGTTTTATTGACCCTTCACTTTACTAAGTATAATGTCTTCCTCCAGGGGCTGGTCCCTCCTGTTACTATGTACAAGGTATGTGAGATGAAGTCTTACCAGCCTGGTTTCTAAGGAACATTTTGGCTGTACGTCCAAGGCAAAATTGTTCTTCTGGCAGTCCATGGTACATATAATATTCTTTGTCAACACATATATTGTTGTTGTTGTTGTTGTTGAGCACTGTTGAGTCGGTGCCAACCCACAGCAACCCTGTATAGGATTTCCAAGGAGCAGCTGGTGAGCTTGAACCGCTGACTTTGCATTCCCTTGCATTAACCCACAGCGCCACACCAGGACTCCATTGTCAACACATATGGGACTCTGCCCCAGGTGCAGACTCTGAGGCTCTCACTTGATGCCCCTGCGCTGAATAGAGGCTGGTTCAGAGAAGGAGCTGGTACCTGAGCCCTAGTTGTGATGTAATGACCTCCCAGGACACCCCGCCCCCCGTGCACTGTCCCCTGTTGTCTCAGCAGCTCAGATGGCCAGCTGATTGCCCACTCCAGGCTGAGGATGGCGTCTGGAAGCCCCGCTGTCTCAATGAGCTCCAGTGATTTCCCCTTAGGGCCCCTCAGACTGCTCCCTGGGGCTGCCTCTGGTGCCCACTCCATCCCCTGGAGGCATCTGCCCAGTTCTGGGAGAAGTTGGAGAAGCCATGAGGAGCCCACACTGCCCACTGGCTCAGAGGAACCAGGCCTGGCCTGCTGTGGAGTCCCTGCCCACTTGTCACCACGTAACCAGGTGCCACCTGCCTGGTGCTGAGGAATGCCCGTGTACTGGGACATAACTCATGTGTAGCATTTGATACTGTTAACTCCCTGACCCCCAGTACCTTACTCCCCCAGGTCAGGGTCACACAGTCTGGAAGAAGCAGCAGGATTTGGACCCCAGCCCTGGGGTCTGGACCATGCTCGTCACCATTGCAATGTGCCCAGAGATGGGGGTGGGGGATGCAGAGGTCCGTCTGCAACTTCCTGCCTCAGTCCCCTCAGTGTCCACGAGTATGTCTGTGACGAGTGGTCAGGTGGTCTCAGACACACCCTTCTCCTCCTGGCTCTCAGTTTCCCCTTCGGCAGCTGCGGGGCTTGGGCCCCCAGCCTCCACCCCACTCCACCTCTCCTGGGAACTGCGGGAGTCTCTTCCCACGGCCTCAGCCTCACCCGCTGCCCAGAGACCCCGAAGCCAGGGCTGGCGCAGCAGGCAGGCGGGCAGCCCTGCCCTGGTCCCTTCCCACGGGGTCCCTCCTGTGACTCAGGCTTCCAGGAAGAGGATTCCCGCCCCCACCCCACCCAGAGCCCCGCCTGGCTGGCCTGCCCATGGGACCCTGCTCATTGGCTCCCCCGACCCCACAGAGGTGCCCCTTCCAGTCCCTCCCCCACGCCTGGTGGGACCCTGCCAAGGCAAACACTCCTCTCCTTTTATCTGTCATCCAGTTGTGTGGGCTCAGCTGAGCTGTTTCTGGGAGGCGGGCTTGGGGCAGGGGGTTCTTTCTGCTTCTCTCTGGCTACTGCCCAGGCAGCCCATCCACTGGAAATTGTCACTGGGAGCCCAGGGGGCACCGGGTGGCCTCACTGTTCCTCCCACAGGGCCCCGGGGATCCGTGAGGTCCCCACTCTGCTGCCAGGCCTGTGGGTGCCCTGGGCCTGTTCTGCTCTCCTTGGGCCTCAGTTTTCTTCTCTGGAGAATGGGTAGTTTGAGACAGCAGATTCAGGATGAAAGTCAGGGGCCTTGGTGGCTAGACCCCAGCCCCCCTGCTGGACTGCTATGCCCGTCCTGTGCTGTCCACCTGGGATTGGGCCAGGGTGGCACCCACTTACCTGTGAGGTTTGTGCTCTGCTAGGTCATGCTCTGGGGTCTGGAGTGACGTTCCAATCAGAAAAGCCCCCAAGCCAGCTCAGGGTCACCCTGTAGGTCAGGGCTTTCAGGGTTGGCATTTTTATGGAAGCAGACTGCTTCATTGGTCTCCCTCAGAATGGGTAGTGGGTTCGAACCGCTGACCGTCTGGTTCGTGGTGAAGCACTCCTAGTAGAGATAAAAACCAAACCCAACCCACTGCTGTGAGGATGAGTAGACCCGCTCACAGGGCTCCCATAGCCGTACGTCTTTACGGAAACCGACTGCCACATCTTTCTCCAGTGGAGCGGCTGGTGGGTCCCGTTAGCAGCGAAGCACTTTAACTATCACACCACCACGGCTCCTTGACATTCAAACCAAGCCCGGAATAGGAAGTTCATGCCCTCACCCAGACTTGGCGATTGGTTATGAAACAGGGCTCCAAGGAATAGCACCTGCCCAACTGCATCTTGCTGCCCCTGATGTTGACCGTGGGCATACACCCTGATGGCCCCGGGACTGGACAGACAGACCCTCATTCATTAACCAGCCCTTCCGTGAAGGCCCCCACATTGTTCCCACTTTGGACTTTTACCCATGAGCTTGAGGACGGCCTGGGACTGACCAGCCACTGAATTATGAGTACAGCAAACCATCAGCTAGGGACCCGGTCTGGAGGCAGAAATGCTGGGAGAGCCAGACCCCAGCACCTGGAGATCGGTAGGGCAGCTTGTAGTCAGGTAGGCTCCTTGGAGGGAGGGGGCGTCTCGGGCTCTGGACGGGGCAGGTGCAGCCTCAGGGCCTGATCGAGTGATACCCACCCCACTGCACCCCCTTCTCCCATCCTCATTAAGGTGGTGGGGAAACTGAGGGTCAGCTGAGGGTTGGAGTGAACCCCCTGCTCAGGGTCAGGTGGTGGGAGGACCATGGGGCTGGGATGCAGCAGGTTCAGTCCTTGTAGCATGGCCTGAGGCCAGCCTGCCCACTGTCCCCTCGTTCACAGATGTGGCAGGGAGAGGTTCTCCCAGGGCAGTCACCAGCTCCAGCTCTGGGCCTCAGTTTGCTGTGTCTCTGAAATGGGACTGAGGACCCCTGCCCCCACTGGTGCATGAGATTGCATGATGCAAGGGATTACCAAACAGCAGGCCCAGCCTCTGGCCTGCCCCTGCCTCAGTTTCCCCTCTGTGAGTGGGGATGTGTTGGAGGTTTAAGTGGGGCCATGGGGAGTCCACGCACATAGCAGGGGCTGTGCAGATGAGAGATCCTCCCTACACCCACTTTGGCCTCTGCTGGGCAGTTCTCACGCCCCCCCACCCCCCAGCCCCCGCAGCCACAGGAACCATCTGGAGGCAGGCTGACCCCTCCCCCACCTCCCTGGCAGGAAGTCACCGGAAGGGCCGTCCCCAGGGGCCCCCAGGCCTGTGAGGACAGCCCGAAACTCGGTGGCTGGGAGTCCCCGGGACAGGCCGTGGGGGTAGGCAGGAAAGGCCAGAGTGCTGTGTTCTAGGGGTGGAAGTGTCCATCTGTCTGTCCAGCAGTCATACACCCTCCTCCACTGAGGGCCTAGTCAGAGTCCAATATGAAGACAGGGCCACAGCAATGCCATTCCAGGGGAGCTAGGGCATCTGGGAAGTGGGGTGGGGGCTGGAGGCACAGCTGAGGGTCCCATGGCAGGTGTCTAGGGGAACAGAGAGAGGCATCCAGACAAAGACAGTGTTCTCTAGGGGGCGGGCTGGAGACCACCTGGAGCAGTGGGTTTGAGGCCTTTGAGGTGGCGGGGACAAAGATAGGCAGAGTCTGCAGACCCTCTGTCCACCCTCCCACCTGCCTGCCCCTTCGTCAGGGGCCCTGAGCTGGGCTGCAGGGCTGGAGACCATGTGGGGCCTGAGACTGCTTCTCTATGGTGTCCAGGCGCCCACCCACTGGACTGAGGGTGGCCGGCAGCCTGCCCGTTCCCACAGACACTGCCAGCTGGGCCTGCCCCGGCCCCAGGGATCTGCTGACCCACTGGACTTTGTGTGGACTTTGCGTCTGTGTCCTTGGCTGCCATGGTGACTTGAGGTTCAGCTGGCCCTCCAGCATTGGAAGCCCACGAGCACCCCTCCCAAGCCTTTCTCATCTCCTCCTCCCTACCCCACCCCTTCCTGTCCCCTGGGAATGCTCTGGTCCTTGTGGGTGACTGTTAGCCCCCAGCCCCCTCCCCGAGAGCATATGGGCCAGGGCTGGGGGTGGTGGGTCCCAGGAGGACAGGTGTGTCAGGGTGTAGATGGGGGGAGTGGGGAGTGGGCATGTCGAGGACGGTTCCCACTGCCCCACCTGCCTTCTGCTGTGGGCATCACGCACATGTCCTCTCTTAGGAAGTCTCCAGCGGCTCTGTGGTGTGGACACCCCATATTGCAGAGGTGGCGCTGGGGCTGAGAGTGATAGCTGTGTCCCAGAGATATGAAGGGTATGCTCAGAGCCGGTCAGTGGTTCTGAAGGCGGTGCCCTTCCTGTGTCCTTGTCCAAGAAGACCCAGAGTCAAATAGCATGGTGCGGAGCCCAGGATGAGGGACAGCCGGGTGCGGAGACCTGGAGGAGGGACAGCCGGGTGTGGAGACCTGGAGGAGGGACAGCCAGGTGTGGAGACCTGGAGGAGGGACAGCCAGGTGCGGAGCCCAGGATGAGGGACAGCCAGGTGTGGAGACCTGGAGGAGGGACAGCCAGGTGCGGAGCCCAGGATGAGGGACAGCCGGGTGTGGAGACCTGGAGGAGGGACAGCCGGGTGTAGAGACCTGGAGGAGGGACAGCCAGGTGCGGAGCCCAGGATGAGGGACAGCCAGGTGTGGAGACCTGGAGGAGGGACAGCCGGGTGTGGTGGCTGGAGAATGGAGGGATATCGACTCCACCCCCACCGAGCCAGCTGCTCCTGGGGGCTGCTGCTGATATAGGGAGCATTGGGGGATTGCTTGGCCCAGTTGGGCCCTGATTGCGGTTTTTCCAAGTCTAGGGTATTTAACTGTGCAGGGTCGCTATGGGTCGGAACCGACTCCACGGCACTTAACAACAACAACAACAGTGTATTTTACTAGAGGAGTGACCAGGGAACTTTCTAAGTTTCCCTTCTTCAGGGTCTGGGAGGGAGCTTGCTGAGGAGGGGGGCTGTCATGTGGGACCCTCAGAGCCCTGAGACCTGTTTTTCCTTCTGAGCAATGTTGGAGTTCTGGAGGCTTCAAGCAGAGGGAGCTCCCCAAATTCCCATCATCCTAGATGGCCCCCAGGGTCTGGGCCCGGCTGTGGCCAGGCTGTCCACCCCACAGTGATTCTGAGAAACCGGCCCTGCCTGCCCTTCCTTCCCCAGCAGGTGGCCCCAGCTCCTCCTCTATCCTGGCTCTGCCTGGAAGGCCACCTGCCAGCCCTGTCTGCTCTTTAGGGACCTGTGCACGGAGCCCCGTCCGCTGGACTCTCCACTGAGCTCTGCGAAGCAATGTGCACAGGCACTGTGGCCAGGAGAGACATTGGCCTTACAGGTGATGGTCAAGTCACTCTGTGGAACCCTATCTGACTGAGCCTTTGACCTTGGTGCTCTGTCCCCAAAAGTGTGACTCCGAGTTTTGAATGGATGTTCCTCTGAGCCAGTTTTGCCTCAGCTGGCTCCAGCAAAATGAGTGAATCCGTGTGTAGCCTGTGCTTGCGTCAATGTTTGTATGAGGGTTGAAGGCGCTGCTTGGAAATGGATATTAATGACGGTCCCGTGACTGGGCACTGGTGATTAATGTCATTGATGCGACATTAACATGGTCTTGTCCTTCAAAGCCCCTTTGATTCATCTTCACCTCCTTTGGGGGTATCCATTGCCCTCTGTGCTTCTCCTAGCTTCCCGCCTGCCTGGCCTGTGACCTTTCTCCCTCCCCTCCCCTGCCTAGTTCCCGCCCATAGTGCCCTCCAGCCCAACATGCCTTGGGAAGGGATTAACAAGATGCGGTGGGGGCCTGGAGCCCACCTGTGCACTGTGGCCACCCACGGCTCACTCTCCAACCTGGACCCTCAGGCTCCACTCTGCCTGCCCACTGTCTCTTCTCCTGATAGCTCCACTTACTGGGGACAGAGGGGTAACTTCATGAGGACCCCTCAAAACCCACTGCCAAGGACTCTGCTGTGATTCACGGTGTTATTGTGTGCCGTCAAGTCCGTTCTGCCGTATAGCAGCCCTGCACAGGGTTTCCTAGACTGTAAATCTTCCTGGGAGTAGAAAGTTTCATCTTCTTCCCAAGGAGCGGCTGGTGAATTTGAACTGCTGACCTTGTAGCTGCAACCCAATGCATAGCCCTGTGTGTCACTGGGGTTCATTCTGATTTGTGATTATTTATGCCAGCGAGTCAATTCCAACTCATAGTGACCCTGTTTAGAGTTTCCAAAGCTGTAAATCTTTATGCATGCAGAAAGCCTCATCTTTTTCCTGAGGAGCTGCCGTCAACGAGTAACTCATATTTATCCTTTATTGAGTTTTCTAGACTGTAAGCCTTTCTCCCAAACCCAACAACTCATAGGTTTGAATAGTCAGTTGCCTTTTGGTTAGCAGCCCAACACCGAACCCACTGTGTGAGCAGGGTCCCTACAAGGGACCACTGTTGTTCTAAGAGCCGTCAAGTAGGTTCTGACTCATAGCCACCTTGTATAGGGTTCCTGAGGAGCAGCTGGTGGGTTTGAACAGCCGACCTTGAGGTTAGCAATCCAGTACTTATCCTACAGTGCCATACCAGGACTTCAAGGGTCCACTGTGTTGTTGTTAAGTGCCATTGAGTCGGTTCCAACTCACAGTGATCCTGCAGAGGGTTTCCAGAGGAGTGGCTGGTGAGTTTGAACTGCCAACCTTGTGGTTGTCCAGGTCAAGGGTCCACTAGGAGGGTTCCAGTCATCAGCAGAACAGGTGCTCCCTGGTGTTGGCTAAGACACTGCCTGGCCAGTGCCCAGCAGCCCCAGGATTCTGATGCTGCTCAGAGCCTGCAGATAAAATGACAACATCTGGAAACTACCCAAGTGAATGGGCAGATGTGAAGTTTTAGAACTCCGTCTCCCACAGGAATGATGTTTCGGTACATGCTACATGGTGCTGCTGGTGGTGGTGTGCTGACTCACAGCAACCCCGTACAGGGTTTCCGAGGCGGTAAATCTTTATGGGAGCAGAAAGTTTCATCTTTCTCCTGTGGAACAGCTGACCTTGAAGTTAGCAGTCTGACTCTTAAGCACTGCGCTCCCAGAGCTCCTTGGAGAGACCTAGAAAACCTTAAACTCAGTGAAGTAAAACCCCAATCACTGCCATTAAGGAGACTCAAGGACAGATTAGAACTGCCCCAGGAGGTTTTGCTGTAGAACTTGACTACCTCATCTTTCTCCAGAGCAGCTTAGCAGCCCAGCACTTAACCAAGGGTGCCACCAGGGCCCCTATTGAGTAGAATACATCAATCACAAAAAACCATGTACATATGAAGCTATTGATATGAACAGTCTAAAATAGGCAAGTTCATAGAGACAGAGCAGATCTGTGGTTGCCAGCGTCTGAGGTGGGGGGTACTTACAGCTAATGGGTAGCGGGTGAGGGAAAGTTCTGGAATCAGCAGCGACGGATTCACAGCACTGAATATTCTCACAATCCATGCTTTGTACACTTTAAAGTGTTGTGTGCCGTTGAGTGAATTGCAACTGCCTGACTGTGTTCCTTACAGCGGCGGGCTGCCTTCTTTGTCCTACAGCTGTGGGTTTAAACTGCCGACCTTTGCGTTACTAGCGGAGTGCTTAACCATTGTGCCACCAGGGTGCCTTCTGAAATGGTTAAAGGGACCAGTTTTCTTTCAACAAAACATTAGAACAGACCCTCTCTCCCCCACTAGGGTCTAGTAGGAGCAGGGGCTGCCTCGGGCTTCCAGCTCAGCTGGGTTCTTCTGTGCTGCTGAAGAACAGAGTGGCCCCGGCCTTGGCCTGGTCCAAAGGACGAGGGGGCTCCGGGGGCTGGAGGCCAGCACTGACCCACGGGCCACCTGCACTGGCGGAGCACGTCCCCTCCCTGAAGTTCTGTTGATACACAAGGAAGACTTCAAAAGTTAATGAAAAAAATGGACTTAAAAGATGATGGAATTTTTCCACAAATATTTTGAAGACCCCTCATACAAGATGCCCTCCCCTGCCCCCTGTCTGTAAATCTGCTCCCTGCTCCCACATGGGAACTATTCCCCTATTTGTCCAGATGGTCGGGGGTTTCTCCCCTCCGCCTTCCCTAATCGGCTTCCCAGGGCAAATACGGCTCTCTGGGTGGTCCCAGCCTGGACATAGCTGGATACCCACTGGGTGTTAGGACAAACAGGAAGGGGCTTCATGGTAGGGGTGGTGGGAGGTGTGGCCTCTCCCAGCTTAGTGCCTCAGTTTCCTGGCCTGGAAGGGGACCCTAGAGTTGCCCAGGGGGCTAGATGGGGGTAGTGTGGGTACATGCCTAGTCACCCCAAAGTGCACCCCACCTCATTGTATCTTGTAGGCATAGGAGCGCTTTAAATTGTCTTCCATCCCACCCAATGAGCCTTGGTTGCCTAGGGTTCTTGGTCCCCAAGGTGCTGGCCCGTGGCCTCTTCCCCGAGCCTTTGACCTAGCCCTGCTGGAGGAGGCCCGGGAGTCCTGTATCTGCCTGTGTGAACGGCTTGGCCAGCCGCTGCCAAGTGGGGTGAAGTTCCCGGGCCCTGCAGGATGTCCTGGGCTGTTGGGCAGAGGCATCTCCACCTCCCTGTCTTGCCCCGGGGTCCCCACCTGGCTAGGCCTCAGGGAGGTAGCTTTGTCAGGGTGCAGCATGGTGTGGGGTGGCCCGGAGGCAGGAGGGCCTGGGGGTGGGCCCAGGGTTGGCAAGCCCGGGAGGCATGTGTGCACATGGATTCCCCGCCACAAGCATGCCTTCCTGGACTCCAAGCCCTTGGGTTCGTGCAGCTGAGGAGCAGCCTTTGATGGTCAGTGAGTGGTTGTTTGAGGTAGGTCAGGCCCGGTGTCAGGGCCCCGGGTGCCACAGATCATTAACTCAAGGGTCTGACTGGAAGGCCCAGCCCACAGTCTCATAGTGGGGTCCTTGGCATCTTGGGGAACCTTCAAGCGCCTCCCCATCTGAGTCCCTGGGATGGTGACCCCTTGCTGGGTCTTGGTCACTCTTGTTCACTGGCCATTTGGGCTGAGGGACTGTGTCTACTACTCAGCTGACCCAGAAATAGCCGCGGCCTTGAACCCGTCCTGGCAGTGCCCAGGCGCAGGGGTCTACGTGTGGCCTGCAGAGTCCTCTTCCAGGGCGGGTGGTTATTTTGGACGCAGACGCCTGAGGCCGGTCAGAGCTCTTTCCCGACGTTCCCGAGAGCTCCTCTGACGTTTGTCCATCAGGACCTTGGTTGGTGGCCTGGCCACCTCCCTGACCTCTGAGAGGGCTTGACCCTGCCTTGGGTGGGGGTCAGGTAAGGTCAGGCGTTGCAGCTGATACTCTCCCGTTTCTCAGCATTCCCATTGTTCTGTCCCCTCCCCCCCCATTTAGAAATGGGGACAAGTCCAGGCTGTCACCAGAAAGGAAGAGACCCCGAGGTACAGGCTGGTTGGACAAGGCGCTGGAGGGTTGCAGAGGCCTGGGGACTATTCCTGTGTGGGGCCCCTCCCCAGCTGTAGGCTGCTCCCTCCTCCTCTGCCCTCCCACTGCTGGATCCTGGCTCTTGGCCCAGCCCTCCCTCCCCCAACATGGGCTCCATCGCTGCCAACTCTCAGAGGATTGCTGAAACAAGGCCCTGGGGACTGTCCTGTTCAGGGAGAGGGAGGGGGCTCTCTTGACCTTTTCTGGCCCAGGATGCAGCCTGAGAACCCCATCCCAGTCAATCCCCCCTCTAAGCTGATGCACGTGGAAACAGAGACTAGGAGGCAGGGGCCCTGCTTCCTCAGCATGCTTCATGGTGAACAGGGCCGCCTTTGATGTGTACAGGCCCCCTAGGGTACATAGGGGCATGCAGGTGGATTGGGGAATGAATTTGGGGGCTGTCCTGTAGATTACTCCCTGTCCCCCAACTCAGACTCTTGCTCCAGGAGGTGTTGGGGCCTGGGTGTTGCCACCTCTGGTATGGCAGAAGGGTCCCGGTTTGCAAGTTCAGGAAGCTCCGAGCCTCAGTGTTCTCTTCCCTCAAACCAGGGCTTCCGCCTGTGCAGTGAAGTCGGCCAGACACGAATTTGTAAAATGTGGGAGTATTGAACGCTTCACTGGAACAGGAAAAGTTGAAGCCTTGGAATGGGAGACTCAGAAAGGCTGTAGAAAGTGACCTGTATTAACAGAGGTATTCATTCAGGAGTTGGTCACCATTGCTTCCGACTCTGCCGATCAGGAGATCGGGTTGCTATGCAACATACCTACTGCGGCAAGGCCTTGTTCTCTAAGAGGAAGATTACTTTTCTGGCAGGGGGTCAACCCATAATCTTTCCTGTTCTGATTATTACTCTAATACACCCACATATATATGTATGTTAACTGTCCTTTTAAAAAAAGAACATTTGCCATTTCAACCATTTTTAACACGTACAACCCAGCCACACCAACCAACCTACCCGGGTTGTCCAACCACCACCCTTACCCATTTCCATGTGGTTGCTTTTCCGTCTCTTCTTTCTCTCCCATCCGCGTCTCTCCTGGCCCGTGTTTTATTTGTGGGAAAGTTCCCAATGACTTGTCCTAATGACAAAATAAGTATATATTGTTTCCCTTTGAGAACATGAAAGAAAACTGAAGAAGAAAGTACTTTTCCATTTTCTTTCTCCCCTTCCTTGTCTTTTTAACTGCCTTCCTCATGGCGCTGTGGGTTAATGCTCTAGACTGCAAGATCTGTTTGAACTGCAGGGTCAGTGGTTCAAGCTCACCAGCCGCTCCTTGGAAACCTTACACAGGGTCGCTAAGTCAGAACCAACCCAATGGCACTTAACAACAACATTCTATCCAGTGAATAATTCTCTGTTCCTTCCCACCCTGGTAACCATTATAGAATGAAAGTCTTTTCTGGACTCTACACATTTGGGCTCCTTCTTGTTTCCTGCCTCAGCCACTGACTAACTGGGACGCCCAACCTCACATGGATGAAGGCGCCATGCTACTGGTGGAGATGTTTCCTCCCAGAACTCAAACTTGACAGATGTTGGACGGCACTCCCTTCTCAGGTTCCCTTTTGTTTTCTTTCTTATAAAGTAAAAGACACTGAAACATTTATTGTATTGAAAAGGAAACTCAGGGGCAGTAGGAGGCTGTGAATGGGGTGGAACCTCTCAGAGAAAGGGGGTGAGGGTGGTGGCCTGGCTCTGTGTCCCTGAATTGTAGGTGGAGACTCTGGGGAACCTGGTGTAGGTACGACTGCGTATTCTCAACAAAAAGAAAGTACGTTACTAGAAAATGAAGACTGAAAGCATCTCAAAATTAAAAAAAAAAACAAAAAACAAAGTTTTTGTAGGCTCTTTGTAGCTTGCCATGGGTTGTGGTATCTCCCAGCCTCAGTTTCCCCCTGCAGGAAAGGAGGTTGTCCTCTGGGACTCTACACTGAGACACCCGTGACTGGTCATTCGGTCCTTCTCAGCCAGCCAGGGCCGTAGTGGACAGTGGCCTGCCCAGCTTTGTCAATGTGAGGCTCCTGGCAGATGATACATGATTGGTGTCTCTCTGTCCCCTTGGGGAGTGGGAGAGGGCACCGGGGCTGTGCCAGGCCGGCCGCTCATCCAGGCATTAACATTCATTAATATATGAGTAGTGCTAGGGTTAAGGCACTGGACTATAAAGTCTTTTGAACCGCAAGGTTGGCGGTTCAAGCTCCTCTGAAACCCTATACAGGGTCACACCGCGTTGGAACCGACTCGACAGCATTTAACAACAACAGCAAAGCTGGCCTGGCCCATGGGTCTGTGGCCATTACATGGGATAGGCTATTTTGAGGTACCTTCAACCCTGAAGGAGCCCTGGTGGTGTTGTGGGTTAAGCATTGTGTTGCTAACCACAAGGTCGGCGGTTCAAATTCACTTTTCTCAGCCTGTGTCCCTAAAGATTTACAGCTTCAGAAGTTCTAAGGAGAAGTTCTGCTCCGTCCTATAGGGTCGCCGTGAGGCATAATCAGCTTGATGATGGGGCAGGATTTTTGGGGCCGGGTTTAAGCTCTGGTTGGGAGTCCTGGTGTGGCACTGTAGAATAAGCTCTGGACTACTAATCGCAAAGTCGGCAGTTCAAGCCTACTAGCCACTCCTTGGAAATCCTATATAGGATCACTATGAGTCAGAACTGACTCGACAGCATTTAACAACAGCAAGCCCTGGTTGAGCAGAGGTTAAAGTGCTCAGCTGCTAATTAAAAGGCTCGTAGTTCAAACCCACCAGCTGCTCTGTAGGAGAAAGAGGAGACTTCCTGCTCCCATAGGATTTCCCTCGGGGGCAGTTCTCTCTCCCAGGGTACTTGTGAGTCGTAGTCGGCTGGACAGATCCCCACAGCAGCCTGCGAGGCTGTGTTCCACCCCACTGTGCAGGCTGAATCCGTGGAGGGTCGCCTCCAGTGACCCTCGCTGTCACTACGGTTACTGTGGACCATGGCCTCGGGTGCTGCCTGGGGTCTCTTAGGGCTTGTGTCTTCTAGCCTGGCCCTTACTGTGTGTCCAGCAGTAGCCCTGGGCTCTAGTGTGGACATGGCTCCTGGGAGCTGCCTGAGGCCTTGCTGAGCATGGGTGAAAAGGAACCAGCCCTCTTGAGTCAGACAGCCAGGGTCAGTGCCTGACCTTATGCCTGGGGGGCATTGAGACCCCGGTGTGTGCGTTCTGTGGGGGCTTGGTAGACAAGCAGTGTTGGCTGGGTGGGGGATAGGTTTGAGGGTCTAGGACTAGAGTCCCATGGTGCGGGTGTTTCCCAAGGTGGGAATGGGGGTGAGGGTTGGCCGGCCGGGCAGGGGAATGGTGCTGAGGAAACTGAGGCCCAGGGTGGATGGGGGCTCAGTTCCAGGGGTGAGGTGACCCCAGACTCCATGGTCATGCTTGTACAGGGGGTGCCCCTGCCAGAGCCTGCCTCCTGGGATAACCATGAAATTGTAATTATCTGGGCTTGGCGGCCCACCCATGGTGGGCTGTCTGAGAGATGAGCAGCCCTGTCTGGGAGGGTAGGGTGGGTGGGGTGGGCCATTCACTTGGTTGGGTGATTTCCCTTCTGTCTCCAATGTTAGCTCAGTACCTGGCACGGAAAGGGGATGTTCAGTGACCGATTGGCAAATGGGATGAATGAATGAATGAATGAATGAATGAATGAACGAACGGTTTCCTTTGCCCCTTGGCTGGGGCCCTGAGGTCGGGCTGGGAGGGGTGGGAGCAGACTCTGAGCCAGTGCTAAGATCCTAGGGAGGGAGAGAACACAGAGGGGGCTCCTGGTCTCTGGTGGGTAAGTGCAAGGGTCTTCACTACCTTGTCAGGCTGTAACAGATACCACAAGGGGCTCCTGGTCTCTGGTGGGTAAGTGCAAGGGTCTTCACTACCTTGTCAGGCTGTAACAGATACCACAAGGGGGTGCTTTAACACACAGAAATGCATTCTCTCAGTTTGTTGTTGTTGTTAAGTGTCATTGAGTCAATTCCAGCCCATAGTGACCCTGTATAGGATTCCCAAGGAGCAGCTTGAACCACTGACATTGCAGTTCAAACGGCTTTGCAGCCTGATGCATTAGCCCACAGTGCCACCCCAGGACCCCTCAGTTTTGGAGTCTGGTTTCAGGGCATCAGCTCCGGGGGAGGCCCTTGTCTCCTTTCAGCATGTGTGCGCCCCGTGTTCCTTGGAGATCCCCATGTGTCTTAGCATCAGTCTTCCTCTGGGTCTAAGGGCTTCTCAGTGCAGGGACCCCGGGTCCTGGCTCGTCTTTTTCATGGTAGTGAGTCCCTCTTTCTGTGTAAGAGAAATGTGTGACTGAAGTGAAGCTATAATTTGAGTTAAGGTGGGATTTGAGTTACACCCCCTTTTAAGGCTCTGACTCCAGCTACTCCTCACACTGACTTTGAGTCATTGGATACCTGGAGTCAGGAGTGGCCCCGCCCGGCACCATCCCCACAATGGGAGGTATACAACACGTATCACAAAGTGGGGGATGTAAACATCTGATCACAGATGGAGGGCAACCACACAGGACTGGGAGGCATAGCCATATTTTGGGGGGCACAGTTCAATCCAGGACACGGTCTTTGGCAGAGGCATGGACAGGCCTGGGTTGTCCGGATGGACTTGGTGTGATGGTATGGGCCAGCAGTGGCCCTGGGGTGGCTTCTAACTCACTTCCTCTGTCCCTACCTGAACTCCTACCCTGAAGACCTGTACTCATGACAGGAAGTGGCCTCTAGGGATGGTGACCGCTCTGGGGAACCCTCCTACCCACACACTTGTTTGGATGTGGTGGGGGCCTGGACCTTCCAATCTGTGGCTCCAGGAGTTCATCATGGAGGAACCCTTGTGTTGAGAAGCAGGAAGGAGTCTTCAGATAGGGACCTCAGAGTGGGACTAAGTAGGATGTCAGTGGGTGGGTGACAGGGTGGGATGGGGACGCTGCAGGACTGACCACCAGATGGACTTGTGGGGTGGTGGGAGGGATCCGAAGAGCTGAGTACCTTGGGCTGGTGGTCTTGCTTCTGGTCTGCCGCCTGGGGACCACAGAGCCCCTCTTCCAGCTCCTCAGTGAGGTGACTAGTTCCCTACAGGTGGGGAGCCAGGGCCTAGGGGCCTGTGTGAGCCCAAGCCTGGCGTAGACTGTGTGGTCTGAGGCTGCCAGTGAGTGGGATTATCACATATCATTCTTCTTCGTCCTGCCCCCCAACCCCAGCACCCATGGTCCCAAAGGACCAGGCCAGTCTGGAGGAGACTAGGGTAGGAAGACGTGAGGTAGGTGCATGTGGCACCTATAGTGTACCTGTGCCCACTGGCCTGCCCGGGGGGGAGTGTTTCTCGGGGTGACCTGGCAGGCAGTCTGCAGTGCTGAGCTTGGTCTGCCCACTCCTGCCCAGCACTAATGACAGTCTGGGGGAGCCCAGCGGCTTTGCCTACCCACGAAGGTGGCAATTACAGGTCTGCGGTGGGACTGTGGCCTGCCAGGGCAGTGTAGAGGCTGGCAGCACGCGAGGGAGACCGCAGGAGGTGGGCTGTCTGGGTTGGCAAGTCAGCACCTTGCCTGATGAGATGGAGAGAGGGCGGCATGGGGCAGCTCCTGCCCTTAGAGCCCCTCTTCTAGGTCTCTGTGCTGGGTGGCCAGCCTCCTGGGTGGACAGTACTCCTGTCCTGCCATTGCTACTGAACCACCTCTGACCCCCTAGCACCCCTGTGAGTGTCTGAGTAGAGCTGGGCTCCAGATGCTTCCAGACGGTTGTAATCTTCTGGAAGCAGATTCCCCAGGCCTTACTTCTGACGCACCTCTGGGTGGATTAGAAGTTGGAGGGCCTTTCAGTTAGCAGTCGTGCAGATTAAACTTTGGGGCTACCTAGGGACTCCTGGCGGGGCGCTGTGGATCAGCATTGGACTGTGAATCACAAGGTCGGCGGTTCAAACCCACCAACTACTTCTCAGAAGCTCTATACAGGGTTGCTATGGGTCAGAACAGACTCGATGGCACCTAACACCACCACCAAAGGGTCTCCTTCATGTTCTAGGATTGTGGTAACAAAAGACCACAAACTGGGGGACTCTCTGAGTGAGTTCTGCCTGAAATCGAGGTGTCCGTGGGGCTGTGCTCCTCTCTGCATGTTTGAGGGGAAGGTCCGTCTTTGTCTCTTCCAGGTTCTGGTGGTCCTAGGTGTTCTTGGCTTGTGGCTGCATCACTCCCATCTCTGCCTCTCTGGGTATGTCTTCTCCTGTTATAAGGACTGTCCCTTTTCTTGCTTCACTTTGAACCCACCAGCTGCTCTGAATGAGAAGGGCCCTCACAATCTATTCTCGTAAAGATTAACCCCCCACCCCCCCCACACTGCCACTGAGATTCCAGCTCATTGCTGCAGAATAGATCCACTCTTTAGGGATTCTGAGATTAGAAACTGTTACACGAGCAGGCAGCCGTTCTTACTTCCGTGGGGCAGTTGATGGATTTGAACCGCTGTCTTTTCAGTTAGCAGCCCAATGCTTAGCCTGCAGCGCCACCAAGGCTCCTTCCTGAAAAGATTCCCCTCTGTCCGAGGAGTTGGAATGGGCTGTAGGTCACACAACAGCCACTGTAGTCTGACCTCATGGGATCTTAACCGATTCCATCTTTGAGAGTTTCCAAATGACGTCATGTTGACAGGTACAGGGTTTAGATTTCAGTATGCCTTTTGGGGGGTCACCCCGATGAGGCACCTAGGCCCTGCTGTGCCCAGTGGGACAATCCTGTGGGCAGTGGCTCAGGCTTCAGAGTGGCCAGCCACTCTCTCTCTCTGGCCCTGAAGTCGGTCAAATGGGTAAACCCTCCTACCTGTATTGTGAGGTGTGAGGCACGCCTGTTTGTCAAACACCCTGGGGCAGGCCCCGAGGACCACCTGGTCTGCTCCACTGGACCTGTCCCTCAGTTCTGCCATCTATGCCTGGGCCTTGCCAGGAGCCCCCACTGCATGAAGAGGCCAGTCCCTCGGGCCCAGGTGGGAGTGAGCTAGGACCTGCCTGGCTTCTGGACTCCGAGGATGAAATAGGATCTTCAGAACTTGGTCTCTCTGAACGGTGGGCTCACAAAAGAGGGGAGCATCTTGGGATTTGGCCCCAGAGCTCCAGGTTCAGAAGGTTCCAGCAGCGAAGGGTGGTCAAAGTGGTGGTCAGAGAGGGCAGGGCCAGGCCAACATAAGGGACAGCTTGTGTACCTACTGTACGTGGCCCTGGGCTCTGGGCTGGGCTAAGGGACCCAACAGTGGGGGTCACAGAGGTCTGGGCCTCTGCTCTTTCCTGTCCAGCTACGTGATGTTGCCCGGGCCATTCCAGCTCTCTCAGCTTCTTTGTTGCCGGCTGGCGCAGAGTGGGCCCTCGGGTGTGGTGAGCTGATGCCCATGGAAGTGGGGAGGAGCCCAGAGTCAGAGTGACTGGCACCCTAGGGCTGTCTGAACAGGTACCCGCTCCATCAGCCGTTCATCCAGGCCCTGAGCTTGGAGCTGGCACCACCCAGAAGATGTTTTGCTCCATGGTGCCCCCGCTGCCCACTGACAGAGGAGGCTATGGGGCGTCAGGACTAGGAGAACAGGAAGCAGGGCGCAGAGGGGCTGATGAGCTCCGGGAGTTTCCCAGAGGCAGAGACTCTACCTGGTAGTGAGAGCCCCATCACTGGGGGTCTGCAAAGTGGGCACTGAGTGATGCAGGTGACATTTTTGGGTCCTCCAGACTTCTGAACTGAGAGCCTGTGATGGGTCTGGACTTCTGCCCAGAACAAACAAGTGTGGGAGCCTCCCCATGCCAGGCCCTGGGACGGGGGGAGATACTCTGCTCCAGAGGCATATAGGATTGGGGCAGGTCTGTAGGCAGGGGTGTGGGTGCGGTGTGGAGGGTCCAGGGCCCTCAGTGCTGCCTGGCACAGGGAATGGAGATTTCCTGGGGGTCTCCTGGCTTCCCCAGCGGTGGGCGGACATGGACTTCCTCTGTAAGAGCTCCAGGAACGGTTCCTGCGTGTATAAATAGACTTCTGCGAAAGGCTTGTGTCCCTGCCAGCTGTAGCAGGCAGCCCCAGGCAGGGTGGGGTGGGCACAGGGTGGGGGGGGCAGGAGCCCATACTTGTAGCCTGAGCCGCAGGGTGGGCACTGTATCATGGTGTCAGGGTCACAGAGCTGGATGGGAACTTTCACCACGACACCCCTTGTACGGATGAGAAGACCCAGGTTGGAGTGACTGGAGTTGGGACAAGGAACAGCCTCTAGGGTCAGCAAACTGTAGCTCCCAGAGGTTTTGCTTTCTTACTGTGTGGTGTGGGTGAGTTGCTTGACCTCTCTGAGCTGCTGCCTCCTCAGTTCCATGTGGACCACATTGTTGCAGTGTCTGACCCCTTGGTGAGGTCAGGTGGGAGACTGACTGGGCACTGAGTTCCCAGAGCTGACCCGTCTTTGCTGGAGTGAGTCAGGAAACCATGCTGGGGAAATGCAGAGGGGCAGGCTTCCATGGGCTGAGGGCAGGTCACCTGTCTTGGGGCTAGGTGCTGTGCCGATGAGTAAAGGACAATTTGTCTGTCTGTGTCTGTCAGAGGCCCCTGGAGGAGGCTGATGGGGTCGGCTCCCAGGGGTGTACGGAGTGAGCCTGGAAGGGACCATGTTCCCGGCTGGGCCCCTGGCCAACACCTCTTCCCTCCCCCCACCCCTTCCAGGAGCTGACCGCTGATTGCTGTCTGGGAGCTGGGCTCTGAGCCGGGTTCCCAGCGAGGCAAGGTCCCCAGGGACTGTGTGTGCTAAGGCTGCACCCGCAGGCCCTGCCCCCTTCCCAGAGAGCCTCATGGTGCCCAGGACAGGTACAGAGTGGCCGCTGGGTGGGGGAGCTCCATGCTGGGGCCCATGGTCTGGGGAGCAAAGGCGGACCCTACTGATAGGGGTGTGGGGCTCCTGAAGAGCTTCTTGGGGGGAGGAAGGGTCTGAACTGAGTCTTGGAGAGTGAGTAAACTGGGGACAATGCTCCTGTGACCAGAATGTGACTCAGTTTCCTCAGCTGCACAGGGGAGAGCATAGCGCCCCCCCCCCCCATGTCATGAGAGCTGAATAGAGAACATTGCAGGTGTGTTGGGGGAGGTCAGTGAACAAAACAGCGACAGACAGGAAGCAGGGAGGTCCAAGGAGGGCTGCTGGGCAGGGCCTGGACAGAGGACTTCAGGGCTGAACCGGCAGCCTCCTTGCCTCCTCACTGAGCACCCTCACTTGAGATTTCTCCTCTAGATTCTATCTGGGGTGTGGTTACCACTAGAAGCAACCCCTGGCCCTCAGCATACAATCCTCTACCCCGCCCCCCCAATCTCTGGATGGGAATCCCTTCTGCTAGTGTGTGTGTGTGTGTGTGTGTGTGTGTGTGTGTGTGTGTGTGTGTGTGTGTGTGTGTGTGTGTGTGTGTGTGTGTGTGGGGTCGCTGGGACCTTCAGAAGGTTCAAAGGGGAGAGGCCAGGGTGATGGGTGGAAATCTTTCCTTCTGGGGGCCATGGGAGCCCCAGAAGGTTCTGGAGGGAGAGCCCCGGTGCAGGGCAATAGCTCCAAAGGGAGCACAGTGTGTAGGAAGCAGGGGCCGCCCTCACTGCCCTGATAATTCCCTTCCTCCGTCCTGGGGGCCCCTGAGCCCCCTTTGTTTGCTTGCTGGGTAAACCTTGACTATATTTAGACGGCAGGTGTGGGAGTGGGGCCAGCAGGGGCTGCACAACAAACCGGGTCGCCCGCCGGTCACCGGCCACCCCCACCCCCACCCCCACCCACGTGACGCCCAGGCGCTATAAATAGCCCAGAACTCGGCGCGGGCTCCGCATCCGCTTGGAGGCCAGGGCGCCGGTGGCCAAGGATGCGCCGCGCCCCGCGCCCCGCGCCCTAGGTCTCGGCCCCTGCGGACCCCGCAGCCCCGCGACCGCCCCGTTGGACCCCGCGGGCCGGGCCGCAGCGCACGTTGGCGCGGATGGAGGTGGCGGCCGTTCGCTCTCGGGCGCGGGTGAGCGCCGTAGTGGGGCGAGTGGTGGGCGGGGACGCGGGTGGAGAGGACTCCAGGGTTTCTGCGGACTCCCCCCGCGCGCCAGCCCCGTTTCTGGAGGAAGCAGTCCCCTCTGGCATGCTGGGTGAGAAGCCATCTCCACCCTGGGAGGGGCTGCATGCTTGGAACTCCCTGGAGAGGTCGGCCCCCCCCCCCCCCCCACCGCCGGTTCCACGCCTGTCCCAGCCCCCGCGGGACACGGAGCCTGCCTGCTCTCAGTGCTATCCATGTGCAGGGCCTTGCCTTGTCTGGGACCCCCTGGACCTCAATCTTCCCTGCCCCATCCACCCAGGGTCCCTTTTACAAGTGTCAGAGGGCACCCTCCTGCCGCTTTAGGCCTCAGTTTCTTCATCTGTAATAGGGACAGAGGTGGGGACTCCCTTCTAGGGTCTTAGAAAGAGAACTGCTCAGCAGATGGCAGGGGGGCCTGTCCATAGTGGGGAGAGAGCCAGGCTGGGGCTCTAGGATCAGCGGACCCGCGTGGGATGGTGGCAGCCGAGGCCAGAAGAGCCAGTGGACTCGAAGCTGACTGAGTTGGGGGCGGGGGTCCCATTTCCCAGATGAGAAGCCTGAGACCATGGGCAAGAGAGGCAAAAAACTGTGCTGGCTGCCCATGGTGGGACCACAGGGGATGGGTTCCACTGAGGCATTGTGACATGTGTTCTAACCTTCTGTCTGGCTCAGTGACCTGGCTTCTGTGGGGTGGGACATGTGGGACAGGAAGGGGCAGACTTGGCTAGGCAGGTGGGCTGTGTGGCGAGACCCAGCCCTAAACCTTCTGCTGTGTCCTAACTTCAGGTGTTAGGGTGCTTGGGGCCCCTGCCCAGTGGCCCTGAGACCATCTCCGGAGACTCTGGGCAGGACAGGGCGTCTGTGCTTCCCCAGTGGGAGGCTAGGCAGACCCCAGGGAGGGCCCAGGAGCCGTTGGCCTCTCTTCCTGGTAAACATACACGCCCCCGCCCCAGGGGACCCAGGTGTTTGTGTGTTGTTGGGGCCTCCAAGGAGGCAGTGGGTTTTCTTGCTGGTTGGCACTCAGAGCAGATGCACGCCTGAGCCCATATCCCTCCTGGCCCTGTATTTAACCTGGGGACCACACACACATCAGTGAGGTGTGGAGGGGGCAGCGCGGAGACCTTTCTCCGTGGGTGCCTGTGCTCATAACCCAGGGTGTGGGGTCCTGCGTGGAGACCAAGGTCTTGGGGTACAACCTGCTTGGTGGGCAGCCAGAAGAGAGGTTCTGGGGCACAGGTAAGAGGTGGGGGAGACTCTGCAGTGGGAGGACCACGGGACCCCCTTCCTTTTGTGCAGAAGGTAGGGAGGGACCTTAAGTACATGTGATGGGGGCAGGGCTTGGGCTCAGCCCATGGCTGGAAGGGGGTCACAGCAAGAAGGACTTAGGGACACTTCATCTGGCCCCTGGTTGTTCTGGTGGAGAAACTGAGGAGCAGAGAGACCAGTGGTGCCCTGTCCATGGGCAGTGGTGGGGCTGGGGTGACAGCCTGGAGAAGCCGGAGGTGCCTCCCCAGAGCCTGACACACGTGACCCTTCTCCTGGCCACCTGGTGCTGTCACCACCTTGGCATGTGGCTGGCAGTGCCCCCTGGCCCTGGATATTTGTTCCTGTGTCTCAGAACTCCTGGAGGGCAGATCCCAGCTTGTTTATCTGGGGAGTTGGCACGCCCTCTTGGTGTCCAGGTTAGGGAGCGGTGGGATCCCCGGAGCTGGAGTTAGTGCAGGGAAAATGCTTTAAGGTACACGGTTGTGAGCGGGGCCTCTGACCCCTCACCCCCTCACCTGCTCAGTGAGACCTCCGTAACAGATCCAGGCTGCTATATAAACATCGGGCTTAGAACTTCCCTGGAGCCCAGCATTCAGACCACAGGGATTGCTGCTGGTCCCAGACTGTGACCAGGCTCAGAGCTCAGCCCTGGTTCATGCGTTGGGCTTCAGAGGTTGTTTGTGTGTGTGTGAGTGTGTTGTGATCATGTGTGAGTATTGTGAACGTGAGTGTGTGCATACACATGTGTAGTGATGGTGCGTGTGTCCTGCAGCCCGAGCATCTGGGTCCTGGACTGAAGTCAGCTCTCTCCCTGTCCACCCGTCCTGGTGGCTGGTCCCCTAAGGGCCGTGAGACAGCACTGGCCAGGAGCTCGTCCTCCTTGTGCTCCTGTTTGGGGAAACCGAAGTCCCAGGAGGGTTGCTGGGAGATACATGCATTCCATGATGGTGGGGCTTGCCTCCTCATGACCCTCTTCTGCCCTCTCTCCCAGAGGTGGCCCGCTGCTGACCAGCCTGGTGTTCATGGACAGCCCCTTTGGGAGTTTTGCTGAGTACTGCCGTGCCCAGCATCGCCGACGCGCCCACCGCTGCTGAAGAGGCCGTGTAGCTGGCCCTCACCATTGCTCTCGCCTGCCCCTGGCCGCCGCTGCTCGGCCCGGGGCCGGCTCTGCCACCTGAGCCCCCTGCCCCGATCTTGGACACGCCCTGCCCTGATGGGGTAACGTGACTGGGGCTCT
The DNA here is from genome assembly GCF_000296735.1 of Chrysochloris asiatica. Taxonomy (NCBI): domain Eukaryota; kingdom Metazoa; phylum Chordata; class Mammalia; order Afrosoricida; family Chrysochloridae; genus Chrysochloris; species Chrysochloris asiatica. Next base: position 50,366,151 of record NW_006408519.1, read on the forward strand.
GCACATCGACACCACCCCACACCTGCCTGCCACACTGCTGCTGTGAACCTCACCAAGGACTTGTCTGTTGAGTTCAAGTTCAAGTTCATTTCTCCTTCGGCCGCTGGGGTGTGGGTCCGCTCACCAATGTGGAGAGTGTGCCTCAGTCAAGGACACTGGGGAACGTGGTCACGGCGGCCGGATTTACTTTGGGCTTTTCCAGTTTTCTTGGCTGAGTTTTTTTTGTTTTGGGTGGTGGTTGCTTTTTTTGTCCTTTTATAATTACTGAGCTCTGAGAGACAGGTGTTTGGGGGTGCCCGTATGACTTTGGGTGGACCTTGTTCCTTTTGGTTTCTAAAGAGCTCATTTTTTTAACTGTCCAAACCTTGGGCAGGATTACCCCCTCCCCTCAATATTTGCACAACATTTGTGCGGGTCTGGGTGTGGAGGTTTTTAAACGTTTTTTCTCTTGGACAAGCACAGAAATCTTGCTCTTGCTGAGTTTTGGGGAGCTGGTGAAGGGTACTCTTGTCCCTGTCACAAGCCTGCTCTCCACAGCCCCTTCCTGCCCCTGTGGGGCAGAGCCATGGCAAGGATGAACCGACCCGCGCCTGTGGAGGTGAGCTACAAGAACATGCGCTTCCTTATCACCCACAACCCCACCAATGCCACCCTCAGCACCTTCATCCAGGTGAGTGGCCTGGGACAGAGGGCGGGCTGTCTGGGAGCCAGGGTGGAAGTGACAATTGCCAACCTCAATGTCCAGGACTGCTCTTGGGACCAAACCTCACAGCCCTGATCACAGGACCCTTGTGGGAGGCTGGACGAGTACAGCATGGGGCTCAGTGAGAGCATGGGTGGGTCAGGCCATGAGCATGGGAGCTGGCCGTCTGCTGGCAGATGGAGGACCATCCTGTGACCAGGAAGAGGGATCAGCTGGTGGCCGGGTCAGGGCTCAGATTGTAAGAGGACCAGGGCTCAGTGTATGAGCGATCAGGGCTCAGCTTGTTACAGTTTGAGGATCTGGGCTCAGACTGTGAGAGGACCAGGGCTCAGCTTGTGTCAGGGCTATGGCTCACTGATGACATCAGGGCTCAGAGTGTGATTAGGTTGAGACAGCCTATGACTGGGATTGGGGTTCATTTTGTGACTGGGATCAGGATTCAGTGACTTGTGTCAGAGTTGATCTTGTGATTGGGATCAGAGTTCATGGTGTTATAGGGATCAGGGCTTAGCCTGTGACTGATATTGGGGTTCTGTGTATGACCAGGGTCAAGGTTCATTGAATGACCACAGCCAGGGCTCACGTATGGCCTTGGTCAAATCTCAGTATGTGATGGGGTCAGAGCTCAGTATATGACCACAAGCAGGGCTCAGTTTATGACCATAAGCAGGGTTCAGTGTATGACCATGATCTGGTCTTAGTATATGATTACAATTATAACTCAGTTTGTTACTATAATCATGACTCAATATATGACCATGATCAGGGCTCAGTAAATGACCATACTCAGGGATCTGTGTATGACCATGATCAGGACTCAGTATGTGACCACGATCATAGCTCAGTGTATGGCCATGGTCAGGGCTCAGTATATGAACATGATGTGGGTTCAATATATGACCATGATTAGGGCTCAGTATATGACCACGATCATAGCTCAATATATGACCATGATTGTTGTTGTTGTTGTTGTTAAGTGCCGTCGAGTCGGTTCCATGATTAGGGCTCAGTATATGACCACAATCATAGCTCAGTGTATGGCCATGGTCATGGCTCAGTATATGAACATGATGTGGGTTCAATATATGACCACAACCAGGGCTGAGTATATGACCATGACCAAACCTTGGCACACGAACAGTCAGGGCGCACCCTGTAACCTGGCCTCAGGGTCTGGACCTGACTGAGGGACCTAGTGTTGAGGACTTTCAGGGATCTGAGGTGGCCCCTCCCTAGAGCCCCTCACGACCTGCCTGCTCCCTGCATTCTCAGAATAGTAGGCCTGTCCTCACTGTGTCCGGCATCTCTGTCCCCTGATGTGAGGGCCAGCAGCTGACTCCTCACACTCCCAGAATAGCTGCTTTCCCACCCTGCACGTGGCCACCTGCGGAGAGGAACCCTTTGTCGGATGTAGATATCCTGCCTGGCTGTGAGACCCTTCTCTTTCCCTCGGGGCTTCCTGCAGGGACTGTCCACCCTGAGGCCCCTGCCCACTGACCCATGCAGTCTCGGGTCACCCAGTGACTCTGTCTGCAGGAGGCTGGGCATAGACAGCATGGTGGGGTAGGATCATCACAGATCACCCCTGCCATGGGTGAGCCTGGCGTCTACCACCAGTGGGGGGGAGGGGTTCATGATTGGTACCAGACCCTTTTTATCTTGTTGAGGAGACTTGGCCCTGCCCCAGGCAGGATCTCTACTCAAGAGGGTCCCAGCCCCTGAGCTCTGCTTCCCTCTGCAGGACCTGAAGAAGTATGGGGCCACCACTGTGGTTCGCGTGTGTGAGGTGACCTACGACAAGGCCCCACTGGAGAAGGATGGCATCACTGTGGTGGTGAGACCCTCGTGGTGGGGGCTGGATTGTGGGTCCCTGCTATCACAGAGGCCCTGCTGCCTTACTGGGGGATCACTGGAGGTTCCTGGTGTTACTGGGGGTCCCTGGTGTCACTGGGGGTCCCTGGTGTTACTGGGGGTCCCTGCTGCCTTACTGGGGGTTCCTGGTGTCACTGGGGATCCCTGGTGTCACCGGGGGTCCCTAGTGTCACTGGGGGTCCCTGGTGTCACTGGGGGTCCCTGGTGTCACTGGGGGTCCCTAGTGTCACTGGGGGTCCCTAGTGTCACTGGGGGTCCCTGGTGTCATGGAGGTTCCTGGTGTCACTGGGGGTTCCTGGTGTTACTGAGGGTCCCTGCTGCCTTACTGGGGGTCCCTGGTGTCACTGGGGGTTCCTGGTGTCATGGAGGTTCCTGGTGTCACTGAGGGTTCCTGGTGTTACTGAGGGTCCCTGGTGTTACTGGGGGTCCCTGCTGCCTTACAGGGTGTCACTGGTGTCACTGGGGGTTCCTGGTGTCACTGAGGGTTCCTGGTGTTACTGAGGGTCCCTGCTGCCTTACTGGGGGTTCCTGGTGTCATGGAGGTTCCTGGTGTTACTGGGGGTTCCTGGTGTCACTGGGGGTCCCTGGTGTTACTGGGGGCTCTATTGTCACTGGGGGCCCTTGCCATCACTGGGGCTTGTGGAGGTGAAGCCTGCTGAGGGTAGTGAGTGTGGCCCCCCCGCTAGAGGGAAGCCATCTGCCAGGACCTGTCAGCTGAGTGAACTTGAGCCAGGTCACACGTATGTTGGGGCTCATTCTGGGACGCTGGCCCCACCCGGATCACGCCTCTGCACTGTCCTCTGTCCACCCTCAAGGTGGCCTCTTCCCGGGGGTTGCCTGAGGCTCTGGAGGTAGGGTGGGGGAAGGACACCCTCAAATTCGGTCTGGAACGTCTGTTTCAACAGACCACACTCTGAAGAGCATCTTACATCCCCTACCCTACCAGGCTCCCACCAGGGGCTGGGGTGCCCCAACAGTCCTGCCTAGTGTGAAATGGCCCCTGAGGCCACTGGACACCCTCCCAGCACTGCCAGGAGAGTAGGGTCCCAGCAGGCTGCTGGCTCCACACCAGGCCTCTATGGGACCTGCCCCCAGGGCCATCTGCCTCTCCACACTTGGTTCTGTTGCCGGGCAGCGGGTGGGAGGGTGGCAGGATGCTGGTTTGCCAGGCGGCTCCCTGGAGGCTCTGAGGAGGGGCCATGGGGAGGAGCCTTGGGGCTGTTTCCCTGGCTTCTCTGGCCCGGGGCCCGCCCAAGCGAAGAGTTAGGGGGAGCCTCGGGTCACAGAGCTGTGGGACCAACCCTTTGGGGTCATCCCAGCCTGATTGGAAAGCAGCCCCTGTGTGTGGCTGGCGGTGTGGGTGTGGGCCACCTGGTGTCCGGCAGGCCCTGCTAAGCCTGTGTCCACTCCTCAGCACTGGGGCCTTCCATTTTGACCAGCATCATTGTGCTTGGTGGAAAGAGTTGGAGCTTTCTAGATTTTGGGGTCACATGGGTCTAGGCTGGCCTGAATCCTACCTCTCCCCTACCCTACCCCCCTTGAAGTGGTGACATGCTGGTCTCTTCCTGCAGTGGGTGACAAGTGAGGAAATGGCGTGGGAAGCGTTCTTAGCGCTGGGTGTATCCAGAGCTGTGCCCTCTTAGACAACAGCAAGACGGATTGGGGTAGACCGAAGGCAGCGTGCAGGCCAGCTGGCCTCCAGTATGCCTGGCCCTTGGGAGGGACAAGGGGTCCACCACATCCACTGGGCCCCATGAGTCACCCGGCCTCAAGAGCGGCTAAGACTGTGGAATCCGGCAGGGCCTCGAGGACTCCCCTATACCCTTCCTTCCTTCATTCTTTGGGGTAACCGGGGCGCGGGGGGGTCCTGCTCTCAGCTGGGCATGGGGGAACACACAGTGGCACTTGCTCAGCCTGGTGTAAGGACAGTGACCAGGGGGGCCACAGGGGTCATGGGCCAGAACCTCTTGAGCTGCTAACAGACACATGGGTGTGCATGTGGGACCCCAGGATCACAGTGGGCTGGTGGGGGTGGGGAGAGGTGTTTAGAGAGGGCTTCTTAGAGGAGGTGGCAGGTCAGGGAGGAGGAAGAAGGTCCTTGTTGACAGCTACTCAGTGAGGAGACTCACACCCTGACCCCATGCCTGGGGCTGCCTTCTCCCCACCTCAGTGTCCGGTGCTCAGTTGGCTATTTCCCTCCCCAGGACTGGCCGTTTGATGATGGGGCACCCCCTCCTGGGAAGGTTGTGGAGGACTGGCTGAGCTTGCTCAAGGCCAAGTTCTATGAGGACCCCGGCAGCTGCGTGGCGGTGCACTGTGTGGCTGGCCTGGGACGGTGAGTACCTGCCAGCCAGCTATCTTTCCCCTGTCCCTCTTTGTACTGACCGCTCCAGGGGCCCAGACAAAGCCTCCCTGCAGGGGGAAGTTCTTCCCCTAGTCTGTCCCGACTCCTTGTTGCTGTGGCTGAAACCTCAGCCGGCCCTGCCCCTCCCCAGAAGAAAGCCCGCCCTCCGTTTGGTTGAAGGGGCACCTGGCAGTGGAAATCTGCCTAAAGTGGGAGGAGACAGCTCCAGAAGGACCCCTCAGTGTGTCGGCTCTGCTCCGGAAGACCCTGCCCACACTTCATCTGGACTATCTTTCCCCACGCTCCCTCCCACACATGGTGCCCACAGGGAACCAAACACAGAGAGGCTACTGGGTCTGCTGAGGCGGCACGGGGGGCGGGAGATGGAGGACTGGACCCTCTAACGTGGCCCTGACACCCCCAGGGCCCCAGTCCTCGTAGCGCTGGCTCTGATCGAGAGCGGGATGAAGTATGAGGACGCCATTCAGTTCATCCGACAGTAAGTGTCCCAGGGGCTGTGGGAGGAGCAGGTCCCTGAGCAGGTCCACACACCCCACCTGCCCCGTGACCCTGGGCTGTCTGCTGAGACGTCCATTCCCCGACACATGGAGCCTCAGCCCAGGTGCCAGCATGTTCCACCAGACTGCCCTGGCACCGAGCGGGGACTGTTCCCAGAAGGACTCCAGAGCCTTCGTGTGGCTTACCGACCGCATCCACACACGGGGTGGCTCTGGGGAGGACCTGTCACTGTTTCATCCCATTCAGTGTGATAAGGAAGAGGGTTGGGCATGCCTGACCTGACCATAAGGCAAATTCGTGGGGTGGACGAGTGGGGGCTCTGCCGCCATAACAGAAGCACCCCAGAGCTGTAGAAATGCACACATTTCTCACCAAGGTTCATCTTAAAGGGGCGCTCAGGGGGGTGGGCAGTCCACCAGGTCCCTGGGCTTCTAGACATATCAGTCATGTGTCTGTCCACACACGTGTCCCCCATCTGTCTGTGCCCACACGCATTCCCATCTGTCTGTGTCTGTCCCCACATGCATCCCTATCTGTCTGTGTGTCTGTCCCCACACGCATCGCCATCTGTCTGTGTCTGTCCCCACACACATCCCCATCTGTGTGTGTCCCCTATACATGTTCCCATCTGTGTGTCTGTCCCCACACGTGTCTCACATCTGTGTGTCTGTCCCCACACACGTTCCCATCTGTGTGTCTGTCCCCAAATGTCTCACATCTGCCTGTGTGTCTGTCCCCACACATCTGTGTGTTTGTCCCCACACGCATCCCCCATCTGTCTGTGTCTGTCCCCAAATGCGTCCCCCATCTGTCTGTCTGTCCCCACACATGTCCCCATCTGTCTGTCACCACATGTGTCCATCTGTCTATGCGTCTGTCCCCACACGCATTCCCGTCTGTGTCTGTCCTCACACATCTGTGTGTCTGTCCCCACACATCTGTCATGTGTGACCTCGCTGACACACAGGGTCCCACCCAAGGCATCAAGCTCAAACTCACAGCTGTCCACTCGATCTGGACTCCTGACCCTGGAGAGCAGAATAAAACTGACTCCTAGGTTTCTGAGCTTGCCACCATTATGAGAGCAGACAGCCTCGTCTTGCTTCCACTGAGCAACCGGTGGGTTGGACCACCGCCTTTTCACTTCCCCATGGCACCACCAGGCTCCCCTGGGGGATCTGAGCCCCACAAGCCAGACTCATTGCCCACGAGTACATCCCTGTCCTAACAGCCCTGTGTAGGGGTTCTGAGGCGGAGCGGTGGGTGTATTTGAACCCCTGGTTAGCAGCCCAGTGCGTAGCATACTCAGCACATAGATTTGGGGGACACACTGCACTCCACAACACCTCTGCTCACACCCACTGGGGCCTGCTCCTTAGAGCAGTAATGGGCAGCCTTGACCCGTCTGAAGAGCACAGGTCCTGAACTGCCCTGACCACCCTGGGTCTGCAGCCTGTGTGGACGCTTCTTTACGCCGTGGCGAGTCCTTGGTCAGCTGCTTGCTTTTCAGAGGAGCTGTCCAGGCAGCATATCGTCCTCCAGGTCTTCCCACCCCCATGGGTACTGGACAAGCTGGGGTCCACACAGCTGCCTGTGACACCCCTCCACTGCGGTCCTGGTTCCGGGCTGTCCCCACCCCGTCTCGCTAGCATCTGAACTCTGAGGGTCCTCAGGCCTGTTCTGAGAGGACTCAGAAGGGATGATGCGGCACCCAGACCTGGCGCTCCAGCCCAGTCCACTGCGTGCACATGTGAGACACACACACACACACACACACACACACACACACACACTCACTGCTCCTCAGACCTCTAAGAGCCCTGCTCACTTCTCCCTAGATGGGCTTGTTTATCGGTGACACAGGCTTCCTTTGCCCCTAGAGAAAGTGTGTGTCTGCCGGGCTTGTCAACATGGGTGTGCGTTCACACACATGGTCATACACAACGGCTCTCACCTCACATCACACACACACGCTCACAAGCACATCACAGCCCCCGTGACACACACGGTCACACGTACACTCTGCACACACACACCACCGCCCCATCACACAAATGATCACATGTACACTCAGCGCACATATACACCATCACACACACATCACATGTCTACTCCGCACACACACACTACACCCCCAACACATACATGGTCACATGTACACTCCGCCCCCCCTCCCCCATACAACATTGGCTTTTCTTTATCTTCAACCTCTTCTCATCCCACCTCACACCGCCTTGTCCACCTGTACATCTTTGGCCCATGTGTGTCCTTCAGTGGTCACTGTGCCAGTCAGCACTGGCCGCATATGCCACAATAAGAGGCAGGTCTGACTCCAGTGACTTCAAGCAGACTCGGGGGTCCCCAGCATCTCTGGACCAGAGGGAGGGGGTGGTGGGGACCCCCAAACACACACCAGCCCTCAGAGGAACTTCATTGGCCAAAGCGGGTGACATGGTTTGACCTGAGGTCACAGAAGGTGGGGACATATAGGTCTACCATACACCTGGTCACCTGGTGTCAGCCTTGTTGGTCCCCCATCTAGGAAATGGTCTCCTGTCACCTCACCAGGTGCCTGTGGCCCAGGCTGGTCTGAGGGGACAGCTGGCCTCAGGGCTGGCTTCAGCCACAGGACAAGAGCAGAGCCATGGGCCTGGGACATGGGCCTGGGAGGTGGGCGGCCTGTACCTCAGGGCAGAGGGGCATGAACGAGGGTGCTAGGGCGAGGAGGGTGAGGGATGGAGCATGAGTGGGGCAGATCTCAGGGTGGTGGGAGGGGGACCTGAAGTGTGGCTGGGAGGGGATGTGGGGAGGGGGCAGCAGCCACTGCCCTGGAGGACCCCAGGGCAAGGGGTCGTTGGCTTCCCTGTGCTCAGTTTTTCTTCTCCCCTTTCTCCCCACTCCATCCTTGCTGATCCTAGGGGCTCATGGTCTGGGGTGGGGGTGTGTGTTGGGGGACGGGGGAACTAGACCATGGGGTGGGGTCCTGGAAGTCAGCCTGGAGGATGTGACAGGGTGGAAGAGGTAAGAAGGGTCCAGCTGGCTGTCAGGATGGACGAGAGGGTGGAGCCCCCTGGACACCTTGCTCTGCGGACCACCGGCTCCCTGGGGCTGGCCTGCTGACCCCTGTCCTCTCATCAGGAGGCGGCGTGGTGCCATCAACAGCAAACAGCTCACCTACCTGGAAAAGTACCGGCCCAAGCAGAGACTGCGGTTCCGAGCCCCACACACGCACAAGATCAAATGCTGCGTCATGTAGCTTGGGACGCCGGGACACCAGTGCCCAGCAGTGCCCAGCAGGAGGGCTTCATTCAGCGGCCCCACACCCCTGCTCTGCACCCTGGGCTTCCTGAGTCTGACTCCTCGTGTCAGCCTGTCCCCCGTGTCCTCAACCTGACTGTCTCTCCTCTTCTTTCTGGCCCGTGGCCTCTGTGCTGTCTCTCCGTGCCCCGACTCTCTCTGTCTCTCCTGGCCCTGTGTGCCTGTTTCTGTCCCCCACGTCCCAGTCGTGTCCCTGAATCTCTCACTCAGAGACCCTCCTTGCAGGCGCTGTGCACCCCTTCCCGGCAGGCAGCTCTCTCCTTGGGCTGGGGTGGGGTGCACTTTGTAACCACTTGGCCAGCACCTCCCTTCGGCTGTCGGCCTTGACCTATTCTCTGCACCTTAAATTACTGGGCTCTCGGGGCAGCGATGTTCTGGTCACTCAAGGGCAATAAAGCAGGATGCTGTGGCTGTGTGCGCAGGAGTGGTGTGCTGGGAGGACTGGGGTACCTGGGTGGCCCTGGGTGCCCCCTGGTGGCTGTGCCTGGTCCTGCGACTCCCGTAGGATCTGATCTGTGTGACTCCTTGGCCAGACTGCAGGGAGGTGTGTCCGGGGGAACCTGTCCATGTGACAGTTTTTGGGGTCCCTCCTGTGTTTTGGGGGAGCTTTGGGGCAGGTGGGGCCCCCTGCCCTGCCCTCACCCTGGTGCTTGCACTCAGCCCTGGAGAACCAGAGACGGGAGCAGGTGTGGGGAGGGGTGGGCTCTGTCCTAGAACCCCCTTCATCCCACTTTGGAGGTCTCCCCGAGGCCATGACAGGTCCTCGTCTCTGGTTGCTGGGGCCCCCTGGCACCTACTGAAGGGCACATAGCCCCTGGGTCCTGGACTTCAGTGTCTGTCCACCATGTCTTAGCCCTGCCCCAAGCAGGACCACCTCATGCTCTCTTCCCCTGCCCCCGAGGTGGGCCCTGAGGTGTTTGGGTGGGCTGACAGGGACCAGCTGCCTCAGGGCCAGTTCCCCTAATGCTAGACCGAGACCCTGTTGTGTCCCTGGCTGCGCACCCCCACCCCCATTTCCCAGACTCTCCAGCGTCTGAGGGTGATACCCAGAGTCCCACCCAGAGCCTCCAGGCTTTCACTGAGGGGATGCCTGAGGGAAAATGAGCTGGATCCTACCAGAACCCACTCTGGGAGACTGGACCCCTGCCTGGGGACTCCATCTGGCCCCCTGGCTGACACCGGATCTTTGATGGCTCATTGGTCCCAGAGAAGCCAGCCAGTGGGTGAGGTAGAGGGTCAGATGGGGCACAGGACAGAGGGGGAGACTGCCTTGAGGGACAGGACCAAACAGAACTGACAGGCAGTGTCCTGGGACATGGGTTCCTGGGGTGGGACCCCCAGCTTTGACCATAGCCCTCAGTAAACTGACACACATGTGGTGAAACAAACCCTTGTATTCGATCTGTCATTGAGTTTGGGGCCCTCTGTGCCCTGTCCCGAGGGGCTCACAGTCTAGGAGGCGGGGCTGGGGATGAACACATCATTTGTCTACTTTGGGGGCATGATGCAGAGCTGAAGGCTCCTTCTAGCAGGGCCAGCTGGGGAGAGACTGAGGTGGGGCTCTGGGTGGAAGGACAGGCCTAGGCGAGGTGGGGCAGACTTGCTGGGTGGCAGGCTGGTGTGACAAGGGGTCCCAGGAAGAACTACATGTGGGAAAACTGAGGCTGAAGGGGTAGGACCTATTGGAGGGCACAGCCTACAGATGGGGTTTTGGGGAGCCAGGGAATCCTGTCAGGTAGGGTCTTTCTCTGGGCTCACCCTCCAAGAGGTCTCAGGAAGGAGGTTTTACAGATGGAACCGCTGAGGCTCAGAGCTGAGACCCTCAGACCAGTTGGGAAGTGTGACTTAGGACCAGGCTGTCTGCGCCCCTTTTCCATCCCTGGTCTGTGGGGAGGCTAGCAGGACAAAGATGGGGAGAAAGAGATGTGGGGGCCTGGCCAACCGCTACAGACAGGATTGTGGGGCCTCCAAGGTACGTGTTCTGGGCACACCAGGGCCGGGACACTGAGTGGATGGGATCCCAGGAGCTGAAGGCCCCACATGGACTTTACTGTCACCGGGGTCTTGGACCTGTCCCCAGTCCTGCCCAATGTCTCCAGGGATTCAGAGAGTACTGGGTGGTGGTGGGCAGGGAGCCAATAGGCGGGACGCCTCCTTGTTGAATCTAGATCTTTCTTATGGAAAAACGCTGTACAACCAAGCTTTGTGGGATGGGGCAGGGCTACAGTGGCGGGTGCAGGAGGGGTGGGGTGAGGAGAATGCTGGGTCAGGGCTCACGTCTGGCCCCTATCTTCTGGAGAAAGGAGAGCTGCCTGGTGGCGAACTCCTGGATGCCTGGATCCGGGTCTTTTTTGAGGTCTTCAAACGCTTGGGAAAGAGGGGCAAGGCAGAGGAGACCTGAGCTGCTATTCGCCACAGCCTTACCCTACAAAGGGGCCCTGGGACCCCTGCCCTAAGCAGGCCGTGTGGGTGGGTGGCTCCCAGACCCATTGCCTCCGGCTTGCAGGCCTGGGTGTTCCCCCTCCGGGGTCTGTGCACACCCTCACCTTGTCTGCTAAATTCGGTGCGATATGGAGCCTCGGGGCTGCAGGGGGTATGGGGGGGCGGTCAGCTCATTTTCCCCCTGCCACAACGGAGGCTTTGGGTGGGGGGCTGGACTCTGCTTAGGAGGCTGGAGTCCTTGTTTGGATTCTGATATTGCGGGGGGGACTGAAAGAGCCCCAATCCCTCTGTGAGACAGATGCTCAGAGTTCCTGGAGCTGGGATGGGAGGGGGAGGGGTACATACTGCAGAAGAGCAGGTTAGTGTCCACGATGGTCACTGTCTGGGACACAGCCTGGGGGTGGTAGCAGATGGTGTAACCTGTAAGACACCCAAGCACAGAGTCTGGGGGCTCAGATCCACCCCTTCTCTTCCTCAGCCGTAGGGCCAGGGCCAGAACAGTTCAGGTGGCAGGGACACCCTGGAGGTCTGCAAGCTGTCTTGGAGTATGCCTACCTATGAAGAGTGCTGCCCAGGTCCGGATGTGGCGGTGAAGGCTGTGCAGGTAGCTGAGGGCCTGTGCCAGGTGAACGCTGAACTCTTCCTGACTCTGGGTCATCTGGCCAGAAGGGGGCGCCCGTCACGCACAGGGCCAGGCTCCCGCCCCAGCTGCTGTGCATATGAGTTAGGGGACGGAACAATGGGGACCCCCGTGCTGCCTCTGCTGAGCCTCACCAAGCAGCTCCAGAGGAAGTTGCGGGCACTGAGGCCTCGCTCCCAGGCCAGCGTGCAGAAGAGCGTGTGTCGTAGGCGCCAGCGAAGGAGCACAGCGCAGCGGTAGAAGGTGAACTTGGCCTGCTACAGAGAAAGTCGCCGGAGGGGTCACGTGCCTGGCTGTACTGCAGGGGCCTGCCACCCCCTCCCAGCGTCCTGCGAGATGGAGCCTGGACACCCCCTGCCAGCCTGGGTGGCATTTCGGCACCTGGGCGCCCTCCTTCCTTGCCGCTTCAGACTGCATGGCTCGTCCCTCTCCCTCCCCAGGAACCTTCCAGACCTCTCTGGCTGCAGCGCCACGCCCCCTTGCCCAACCTCCCCCCCCCCCCCCCCCGTGGGCTGAAGGCACATCCAGTTTGGTTTGGAGCCCTGCTGGAACCTGGGAAGCAAGGAGTGTTCTGTTGCTCTCTGTTCTCAGCTCGGGGCACCGGGTTAGTTCAGCAGGTTGGACCACATGTGACCAAGGACCCAGTTCTTGGGTCGTGTGTGTGCATGTGTGTGTGTGTGCATGTGTGTGGACCCAGCCCCTGTTTCATATGTGTGTGTGTGTCTGCATGTGTATGGATGCAGCCCTTGGCTCATGCATGCTTGTGTGTGTACGTGTGTGCATGCGTCTGGACACAGCCCCTGGTTTGTGAGGCACATGCATGTGTACATGTGTGTATTATACCATGCAGTGTGTCTGGAAGCCAATGGGGCCGTATACGCCCACTGCTCACCCACTTGCTGCTGACCACCACTCGCTCGCTCTTGCTATCTACCTTCCCAGCCCCCAACCCCCAGGCAGCCCCTGTCCTGTCTGACCAAAGGCCCTGGGTCTGCCTTCCGTGTGGTGACACTGACCATGACAACAGCTGGACAGTGGTCCTTGAAGTGCAGGAGTAGGGGCACCAAGCTCTGGTACACCTGGGCTCGCAGGCTGCCCAGCTCCCTGCCTTCTTCCGCTGCCACCAGGTCCCCAAACAGCGCCATGGCAGATGCCCGGACCCCATCCCGCTCCTACAAGGCACGGAGCTCAGAGCACAGCCAGATCCCCCTGCAGGTCCCAACCTTAGCCACTGTGGGACCCCCATCTCACTGTAGGTGGGACTCAGCCTCCTCAGCGGGACCCTTCCACCTAGGTTTTGGGTTTTCAGGGTGGGCCGTGTCTCCCCCCTCAGGTAGGGTGAGTGGGGACGGGCTGTGTCTCCCCCCTCAGGCAGGGCTCCAGGGCAGGTCTCAGGCTGGCTTCAGGGACAAAGACCCTTTTCATTTCTCAGTGAAGACAGAAGCCATTTTGAACAGTGGACCATCGCAGCAGACACCTGAGGCCCACTGGTCAATGGGTGCAGATGGGGATTCGCAGGTCCATCTGGTGGACACCTGCAGTACCCAGGTAACCAGCCATCTCTGACCCCTTCCCAAGGGCAGCCGGGGGTCCTGCCTACCTTCCAGGAGGGAGTCAGGAAGGAGGAAAAATGGGGCACCCCCCTCCCCCGGCCGTCAGGGTGTGCTCACATCGTCAAAGAAGGAGCAGGCATTGACGGCCACACTGAGGCTCTGGGCGCCCACACCGAGCCCCCCCAGGCGGTGCAGCACATCCGACACCGTGCCCATGACGCACACCACCACCGGCTCACTGTCCTGGAAGAAGCCAGCCAGGAAAGGGGACAGCTGTCCACGGAGCAGGCTCCCCTGGGGGGGTGTAAGAAGGGGTAAGGGTGTCAGGACTGGCCACCCCCACCCCTAGTTCTCCCCAAGAGACCAGGATAGATGCAGGCCCTCTGCCAGCTACCCCTTCCATGAACCCCATCCTACCTTGGATGTCATCCTTCATCCCTGTCCCCTCCCCCAGGAATGGGGGGGGGCTGAGATTTCCAGGTGTCACTCCCCCCATCCCCCCCAGGATGAGGGGAACCCAGAGTTCACCCATTGTGGGGGGGGCTGAGATTGCCAGGTGTCACTCCCCCCATCCCCCCAGGATGAGGGGGACCCAGAGCTCCACCCACTGTGTGGGGGGGCTGAGATTTCCAGGTGTCACTCCCCCCATCCCCACAGGATGAGGGGGACCCAGAGCTCCACCCACTGTGGGGGGGCGCTGAGAGTTCCAGGTGTCACTCCCCCCATCCCCCCAGGATGAGGGGGACCCAGAGCTCCACCCACTGTGTGGGGGGGCTGAGATTTCCAGGTGTCACTCCCCCCATCCCCACAGGATGAGGGGGACCCAGAGCTCCACCCACTGTGGGGGGGCGCTGAGAGTTCCAGGTGTCACTCCCCCCATCCCCCCAGGATGAGGGGGACCCAGAGCTCCACCCACTGTGTGGGGGGGCTGAGATTTCCAGGTGTCACTCCCCCCATGCCCCCCAGGATGAGGGGGACCCAGAGCTTCTCCCACTGTGGGGGGCTGTGATTTGTATCCTGGCAACCAAAGCTGGTACCATCAGGTGAATTCTGACTCATGCTGACCCACCATGTGTCCGAGCAGAACTGGGCTCCTGAGAGTCTGTGGGGACTGAGGTTTGCTTTTGAAGTCGACTACCAGGCCTTCCTTCCGAGGTATCTCTGGGTGAACTTAAACCTCAGCACCCAGGGGCTCAGCTCTTTCTTGTTTAAACCCCCAAATCAAACTCAGTGCTGTTGAATGGCTTTTGAACCAGCAACCCCTCTTGAACCAAGTAGAGCTGCCCAGAGCCTGTAAATCTTTACAGACGCCGACTGCCTCATCTTTCTCCTAATAGGCAGCTAGGTTTGAACCGTTGCTTTGACCTTTCAGTTAACAGCTCAACACTTAACCCACTGTGCCACTAAAGCTTCTTGTTTGAAAAACTCACTTCTGTTGGGTCCATTCGGACTCACAGCAACCCCACAAGACAATCTTGAGCTGCTCCCTAGGTTGTCCAAGGATGTAAGCCTTTAGGGGAGCAGACAGCCTCAGCTTTCTCCTTCAGAGAGAGCAGTGGGTTTGAACCGGCAACCTAAGGCTCCTTTTTCTCAAGTCCTGGTGAACTGCTCTATTCACTAGTCCACATCGGTGTAACACTACAACCAGCTGGGAAGCCACCGAGCTGGGGACTGGGGACAGGCATACGGGAACAGTTGTGGGGAGTTCATTTGTACTGACTCTGGTCTCTGTCACCATGGGCTTGACTTTTTCTCCACACCTACACTCTGGCTGCGGCTTCTGGTGGCCAGCCTGTCTTCTGGGGCCCTGCTGTGACAGCCAGCCCATATTCCCGTGAGGTACAAAGGGACCCAGTCCCACTCTGCAGGCCACAAAGCCCACCTCCCAAGGACAGCCTTCCCCCTCACCTTCTCTGGGTGGAAGAGAATGTTCCCCAGACCTTGCAGGCTCCACACGCGGACTTCAGGGCTGGGGTCCTGCAGGCCCTGGGCCAGGATCATCAGGGCAGCCTGCTTGGGAAGCACTTCAGGCAGAACAGGACTGTAGAGGAACTGGGGAACCCAGAGAGTCAGGTCAGGCTGAGCACCCCAGGACTGTAGAGGAACTGGGGAACCCAGACGGTCGGGTCAGGCTGGGCACCCCATCCTGGGACCCGGGGGGGCGGGGCTCTAGGGGCAATTGACCACCAGTCTCTGAAGATCCTGGCCATGCATATTTGAAATCCACTTTAAAACTGTACTCTTCAGTGAACAGCTAGGGAAACAGGCCCAGAGAGGGGAGGGGCCCCACCTGAGGTCACACAGCAAAACCTTGGCTCAAGGATTCCTGGGAACAGCTCCCCCACAGAGGGTCCCACATTCCAGCTGGTGGGTGGGGGTGGCTTTCTCCAGCAGATGCCGGCATTAGGAATGACCCCCTCTCTACTCCCACCTCCACATAGAGGTCAGGGTCTGCAAAGCTATATCCACCCAGTGGTTTGAATCTAGCTGGTGGCCTGTCAGCTTCAATGTCCTGGGGCTGGGACCCTAAGTTTTCAGGGCAGAGGTGGGGAGAGGTACTGGGGGTGGTTGTTTTGAAGGTAAGGCTGAAGTTCGAGCCCAGGTGTGGCTGGTACTATGCTCAGGCCCCTTGGATCTGTAGGACAGGGAGGTTAGGTCAGCTGAGAGAGGTAGGGGGCCCACCAGGAACTCCACTGGAGCTGGGAGCAGGAAGAGGGTGTGCGGGTTCCGTCTGGGGGCTCCCCAAGTTGGGGGTGAAATGATAGTGGGTCTGATGGCTCTTCTTCAGCAGAGAAAGGCTGGGGGCCCAGGAGCTGGCTCTTACCTCAGTGAGGATGAGGATGGCTACCTTCCTCTCATGATCCTTGATGCTCTGCAGGCTGGGCAGCAGGTGGCCCAGTACAGCCTTCAGCTGCCAGCAACGGTTCTGCACCATGGCCCTGGTGGGGGCGGGGAAGAAACAGGGTGCCTGGCAGTGAGTCCATGTGTGTGCATACGGTGAGCCCATGTGTGTGCATGCAGTGAGTCCATGTGTGTGCATATGGTGAGCCCATGTGTGTGCATGCAGTGAGCCCATGTGTGTGTATACGGTGAAACCATGTGTGTGTATGCGGTGGGGCCTGGGTCTCATCCTTGCCAGATGGATGAAACCCGGGGACCATGAGCTTGAATTTCTGTCTCCACTCCCAGTAGGCATGGCCTGGGCAGGGAAAGACAGAGACGGGCTTAGGTGGGGAGGTGTGCAGGGCTAGGGAGTGCTTGGACCAGGTGTGTTCATGTGCACATGGGTGAATCTAAGCGCCAGATTCTACGGCTGGTCCCAGGGGCCCACAATTAGTTGGCACATCTCTCTCATCCATACACCCCAAGGAGAGGCCAGGGGATGCAGATGTGGCCAGGACAGAGGTGGTCCTTTACCTGGCCAAGAGGCCCACGCCCTGTGGGTAGGTGGGGACTGTGGTAAACAGCTGCCAGGCCCCCTGCAGCTCCAGGTGGGCAAAGTCATTCCAGTGCCCTGTAGTGGACAGGAGACTCTTCAGTGCCTCTAGCGATGTGCTATGGACAAGCAGGGATGTCAGACCTGCCCAGGGCCAAGGGTGGGTCACTGGGCCACTCCCCTGCCCAGGACAGCAGCACCTAACAGCCCTGGGTCCACCCTAGTGGGCAATAAGCACCCATGAAATCACAGACCTCCCTGGCTCTCTGGGCACTTGGGTGGGCACTTTGGTTTTGTTGGCATTGAGTGAAAGGATCTTTGAGAGACCTTAGAGATCTTAGAGGAAGTAGAGGTGTTGGATTTGCAGAGCTGGATAGAGAACACTGGGTTGGAGAGAGCTGTGGGGGATAATGGGGTACCAAGGTCTCCTAAAGCACAGAATGGAGAGGGCCTGGGGATAGTGACTTTGAAATGGGGACCAAGAATGCCAAGGAGTCCCAGGCTGGTGCAAACAGCCCATTTAGCTGACTTTCAAGGACATCCAGAAGGGCCATGGAAAAAAAGGCCTGGGTATCTTGAAAAATCATCCACTGAGAACCCCGTGGAGCTCAGTTCTCCTCTGACACACAGCGGGACCCCATGAGTCACGGCTGACCCCATTGTAATTGGTTGGGTATGTGGGTAGGTTCTGAGTGACCTGTGTGGTGCTGTAGAATCTGCGCTGGACTGCTAGCCACAAGGTCTGCAGTTTAAATCCACCTCAGAAACTCTTCATTGTGACTTGGAACTGACTTGATACCACTTAACAACAACAATAAAGGTGTAGAATGAGATAGATGTCTTGCTGGCCCAGAGCACCCCTTCTACGGGAAAACCCAAGTCCATTCCAACTCATAGTGAGCCTAGAGCACACAGGGTTTCTGAGGCTAAATCTTTATGGAAGCAGACAGACAGCTCCTTCCCTTGGAGCGGCCAGTGGGTTTGAATTTTTGACCTTTTGGTTAGGAGACAGCATAGGTCAGAAGTGTGGCTGTGGAGGTCCTAGAGCTGGGTGGATGGGGGTGACTGTGAGGGCCATCCTGGGGGCTGACATCTGCAGGGGGTGAGACTCTTGGGGACGGTATCCCCAGGCCCTGAGGTAGGTGGGCTCAAGGACCAGTGAGGAAGTTGAGGCAGGAGCAGAGGGTGGGGAGGGTGAAAGGTGGGAGGTGGCGGGATCAGGTGGGCAGGGGTCTTGTGACCACCATGGGGACATGGGCTGTTTACTTGGAGACAAGTGAGGGACACAGTAGGGGGTAAGCCCAGGTGTGGTGGGATCTGGGCTGTGGTGTAGGGGGCATGGTGGGGTGGGGCAGGGACACCCTGAGTGCGGTGGGGAGGGACGGATTGGGGGGCAGGAATCCCCTGGGTACAATGGGGTGGGGCGGTGGAGGGCAGGGGTGCCCTGTGTGCGGCGGGTGAGGGTGGGCAGAGGCACCTTGGGTGCGGTGGAGGAGGGCAGAGGGACAGATTAAAGGTTCTGCGCTTCGCTCTCCTCACCCGCCCACGTTCCGGAGGAGAACTTTTTATTAGCTGATTAGGGAAGATTCATGCATTTTGCATGGTTGATCCGAATAAAAAACGACCCTCTGCACATTTGGATTCTGAAGCGAGGTGAGTGAATGACATTTTCTCTCCCTGACATGCCTTGGGGAGCAGTGTTAAGACTGACAAACTGGCGTGAAGCACATCCTAATATAAACAAATGAAAAGAATGCCCTGCGGTTTTTAAAGACTTGCTTATTGGATTTCTCAAAATACGACCTGGTGGTGAGGCTATGGGGAGAGGCAAGCAGGCAGGCAGCATGTTCTGCAGTTCCCACACTGGCGGGGGTTGGGTGGAGGGCGTTCTGTCAGATGTCCAAGGGAATAGGGGGGGGTCACCCTGCTGTTTCTACGACGCTATAGCTCAGCCCTGCCTGCACACTGTGTGGGCCCACCTGGTGAGGACCACACTTAGCTGAGAGTTCCCATGACGAGTAGGCATTGCAGTCCTGAAGTCCTTCAGGCCAGCAGTCAGGGACGCCTAGGCCCTGGGTGCTCTCCCTTCCCTGCTGACCACTGCCTGGCCCCTGGCAGGCATGTGGACCAGTGGACCCTCACAGCCAGTAGCCCACTGCCCATGACCACCATGTCTCACCTCTGGGGGCTGGGCACGGCAGCCTCCTGGGCCCCCGAGTGGGGCTCCGTGGGCAGGTCCAGCTCCAAGATGTAGAGGACCTGGCTGAGCAGCGCCAGGAAGAGTTCTGGGTAGGCCTCCTGCACCGCGGCCTTGAATTCCTGCGCAAACTGCAGCTCGTGAAGTGTGTTCATAGCCTGTGGGTGTAGATGCATGCACTTGGGGCTCCCTAGCTGTGGCCCTAGGCCCCAGGGATGCCTCTGACTTGCCTCCTCCAGCTCAGAGATTCCAGGGTCCTCCAGTGTCCACAGGCCTGACCCACATCTTTCAGCTTGCAGGAGCCCCCATTGGCCTCCCCGCCAGTCCTCCTGGGGCCTGGCCTGCAGCAGGTGCCCAGAGACCCCCTGTCTGAACAAAGACCCTGCCTAGCAGCTGGAGATGGGGGTGGGGAGAGTGGGCACTTACAGCCAGTGAGCGCAGGTAGGCCTTGTCCTTGGAGTGGGAGTCACCATCACTGGCCGCGGGAGGCAGAGGCCACTCCTGCAACCAGGTTAGCAGGGTGGCCAGCACCAGGCGGCTTATGGGTGGCTCAGTGCCCAGAGCCCTCCACAGCTGGAAGGCGTGGCTGCAGGTGGACAGAGAGGGTGTAACGTCACCATGACTAGGGTCTGGGGTAGGGAGCCCAGGCTGTGTGGGGGACAAGGGGCCTGGGCTGACTGCTCCCTTAGGTCTATGTTCAGAGCTGGAACTCTCCAGACACCTGAAGCCTGTCACCTTCCATGACTCCATAGTATCCATGGCCCTCCTCCCCCCTGCTGCCTTAGGCCTCCCCTCCTGTCACCAGCCTTGCTCCTGCTCAGCCTTTCTGACCTCCTCCCCTTGGCTCTGAGGTCCTGGGGTCTTTAACCCCTGCACCCAAGAAGGTCAAGTAAACTAAGGGTCATTGTTGGAAGCTTTCAAGTTTGTACAGTGCCCTCATGCCTATTTTGCAGAAGGGGAAACTGAGGGCTAGAAAAAGAGGATGTGCACTGATGGAGGTGCTGCCTACAACCAGGAAGATGGGATGAGAGGTCTGTCCACCTTGTCCAGGGGTAAGACCCTGAGTCCTGGGGCAGGAGTCTTGGGCTGCTCGGAGATGGCCCTCTTTCTTGTGCTAACTGGTCTTTGGACCCAAGTGTTAGATGAAAGGGGCAGGAGGGGCCTTGGGGTGATGGGTTGGGGGCTGGAAAGGTGCCCCACCTCCAGCTTTAACGGGGCCACTCCCGGGGCCTCACTTGACACCGGGCTGGGTGGGCTCAGAGGACCAGGAGGTTTCCAAGTGTCTGCACCCATCCTACATGGAAAGAGCCTTTGGGGTCAGAGGTGTCCATGTTCGAGTTTCAGTCTTGCCAGTGCTGTGTGAGTTCTGGCAAGTCACACTCTCTCTCTGAGCCCCCAACTCTCGGCTGCAAAGTGAGGCTGGAGGTGTCTCTGTGAGAGACTCAGGTAGGCTGAGTACCTATAGGGCAGGGCTTCCGTCCACTGAGTCCTCACTGGGCATTGTGACCCCCAGTGTGTATGGCTCAGAATCTTCCCTGTGAGATACTGAGACTGAGTGTGTGTGTGTGTATGTGTGCACGTGTGTGTGTACATGCATGCGTGTGTGCATGCGTGTGTGTGCATGCGTGTGTGGGCACACAGGTCAGCTCATCAGAATTCCAAAGAGCATGCAGCCTGCATTGTCCATCCACAGTCAAAAGGCAGCTGTTGGTCATCACAAGGAAAACTGTTATGAACTGAATGGTGTCCTCCAAAAACAGGCATCGATCCTGGCCTCTGTGCTAGTGATTGCCACCCATTTAGGAGTGGGTTGTCTTGGTTGTATTAAGGAGACAAGGTTAGCATCTTGAGTCAAACTCTTTTAGACAGAAAAGAGATTAAACTGTCAGAGATGGGGGAAAACCTGGAAACAGAAGCTGAGAGAACAGAACCTTTCCCAGAGCCGGCACTCTGAATCCAGACATCTAGCCTCCTAAGGGGCTCTTGACTTGTGCTTTGTTGACTACATGAAGGCTTTTGACTAATCCTCACCACTGGACCAATCAACAACATCATAATAAATGAAGAAAAGATTGAAATTGTCAAAGACTTCACTTTGCTTGGATCAACCATCAACACTCACGGAAGCAGCAGTCAAGAAATCAGACGACGTATTGCATTAGGTAAATCTGCTGCACAAAACCTTTTTAAAGTGTTGAAGAGCAAAGATGTCAGCTAGAGGACTAAGGTGTGCCTAACCCAAGCCATGGTATCGTCAATAACCTCATATGCATGTGAAAGCTGGACAATGACTAAGGAAGACCATAGAATTCATGCTTATGAGTTATGGTGTTGAATAGGAATATTAAAAGTACCAGGGACAGCCAGAAAGAAGCACAAACCAATCTGTTTTGGAAGAAGAGCAGCCAGAGGGCTCCTTAGAAGTCAGGATGGTCAGACTTCATCTCTCATACTTTGGAAGTATTATCAGGAGAGACCATTTCCTGGAGAAGGACATCATGTTCGGTACAGTGGAGAGTCATTGAAAAAGAGGAAGACCCCCAACCCAATGAGATGGATTGGCACAGTGGCAGGAGCAATGGGCTCCAGCGTAATGATGATTGTGAGGGTCACACAGGACCGGGCAGTGCTTTGTTCTGTTGTGCAGAAGATCGCTGTGAGGTTGGACCGACTCAATGACACCTAACACCAACAGCAAAGGGATCCTAAAGGTGATGCAGTGACTTAAGCATTGGACTGTTAACTGTAAGGTCAGCAGTTTGAACTACTAGCCACTCCTCAGTAGAAACATGAGACTGTCTGCTCCCTGAGGACTCACAGTCTTGGAGCAGTTCTACTTTAGATGGTTGAAGAGTTGACGGACACTGGACATTGATTGGGTAAGCCTCCGAAATGGTAAGAAAAGACATATGTTTGTCTAAGCCCCCACTTAAAAACTAAGATACTATTCAGCAACAGAAATGAAGGGGCTCTAACTGTGTGTACCATGAGTGGGTCTTCATAACAACATTGAGAAAGAATGTTACATAACAAAATAACACACTGGAATCATACATGTTGCACAAATCTGTTCAAACGCACAGACCATCAAGCGCTCCCTCCTGCACTTCTAAGAAAGTACCAATTGTTTTGAGTTTAATAGGTACAATTACAGAGCTGGGCCCCCACAGGACTGCATTACCAGTGCCGAGTGGGTAGAGAGGCTTCCACTGAGAATCCACTGAGAAAAACATGTTTTGTTGTCTGAATTCAAACTGCCAGTGTGACCCCCAAAGTCTCAAGCACAGGTTTTTCAATTCAAACTGTTTTCAAGGGGACCCCAGGTGACAGGAAGTACCCCAGGTGACAGGCAGAAGGAAGCCCCTCTAAATTCTGATAAGGAGCAGTCGGTGTAGGAAGTGCTCCCATATCAAAGATGTGCGAATGTGGAAATGTGCAGCTCAGAACTGAGACCACATATAAACTTCAACAGGGATGAAACCAGGGAGCTGGAGACAATGGTGGCTACCTAGACCACTCACCTCCCAATATCTTCTTGAAATACAGTAGAAAACAATTTTTAAAAAGGGGGGTGGGGTAGGATTAATAGTTGGGCTCTCATATTTCAGACATATTATCAGCAAAGACCAGTCTGTGGAGAAGGACATCATGCTTGGTAAAGTGGAGGGTCAGTGAAAATGAGGACGATCCCCCAACGAGATGGATTGGCATAGGGGCAGCAGCGAGGGACAGCAAGGATTGTGAGGTTGGCACAGGACTGTGCAGTGTTTTGTTCTGTTCTGCATAGGGTCACTATAAGTCGGCCCTGACTCGATGACACCTAAAAACAACACCAACAACAGAACTTGAAGTTGACCTATATCACCATGAGGAATGTGAGAAATAGCTGTTGGTGGTCCATCTTCAGAATCAAGGAAATCTTGGGTGTAGCAAGGGAACTCTGAGAAGAGGAAGGGACTAATTTGACCTGCTAGACTCTTAAAATCAGAATACACCCATCAAAGAAGTAGGGGAAATTCATGAGGGAGGGATGAAACTAACTTTAGATGAGAATGTTCCCTGTAGGGGCTAGTAGGCAACTTTCGACTTTTCAGGAAAGATTATAAACTCCAAAGAACCCAGTAAAGGGGAAATTGAGGAAGGGCCTTTTCTGAGTTAGGTTAATAAAACTCTTTGTCAAATGGCCATGTGATGCATCTGCCCATGTTACAGGGCTGGTCACCTGATTTTGCAAAACTGAATAAAGAAAAAGCTCACTCTCGCTAAAATGAGTACAGATAGGATTACTTGAGTGTTTGTCAGTATAGACAAGGAAAACTAAGATGAAGTCCATCCTGTCTGAAAATATGAAGCAGAGACACCAACAGAGAGTAGACCATGAGAGCCTTAAAAGTATGGCCGACGTCAAAACACAGTCCACAGAGACAACTTTCTACGTCTTTGGTGAGCAGCGACCTAAGTCTCAGAACCTCATGAGTGGTCACTGGAGGTGCAGTTGTCATCGGTCCCTCCCTGCCCAGAAGAGAAAGAGTGAAGAAAGTCAAAGATGCTTAGAAACCATTAGTCCAGTGTATTAATGGACCGTGTCATCCTGTACCCCCAAACTATGTGTTAGCTTGGCTGAGCCATGCTTCTCAGTGGTTGGGCAGGAATGCGATGATCCCCCACGATGCAATTAACCAGAAAGAGCAGTAGGGTGGGGGTCCTGGAGTGGCGCTGTAGGATCAGCACTGGATTGCTTAATCACAAGGCTGGAAGTTCAAACCCACCAGTTGCTCCTCGGAAACCCTAAACAGGGGTGTTATGAGTTGGAAGCGACTCACTGACATTTGACAAACAACAAATTTGTTGTTGTTGTTGTTAAATGCTGTCGAGTCAGTTCCAACCCATTGTGACCCCGTAGAGAATTTCCAAGGAGCAACTGGTGAGCTTGAACCACCAACCTTGTAGTTCAAACTGACTTTACAGTCTAGTGTATTAACTCACAGTGCCACACCCAGGCCTACCCTAATTTCACCACATACAGAGATTGCCAAGGGTGTGGCATGCAACACCTTTGATCTTACAAGAGATAAAAGGAGGGAGACTTGGAGCAGAGAAAGAGGGACCTGTCACCACCAAAACAGAAAAGCCAAGCGGGCCGTACGTACATCCTTTGGCCCTGGGGTCCCTGCATTGGGAAGCTCCTAGAGCCAGGGAATGACTGATGTCAAGACACATGGAGATCTCCAAAGAATGCTGGGCCCACAGAGGCTGAAAGGGGACCAGGACCTCCCCCAGAGCCAGAGCTCTGCATTAGGACTGCCAACCTCCTAAACTGTGAGAAAATAGATTTCTGTTTATTAAAGTCACACCCCTTGTGGTGTTTTTGTTATAGTGACATCACAGAATGAAGACATGGGCCCAGGAACATCAGGCTCCACAACCCTGAGGCCAGAAGAATTAGATAGCTGCTGACTACCACTGCCAAATTCTCTGAAAGGGATCACATTAGAAGGTCCCTGGGAGAGTGGGAGACAAATGCGGAACAAAACTCAGCATCATGAACAAGAGCAGCCTTGCTGGTCAGATAGAGGCTGGTGGAACCACGAGGTTATGGTCTTTGTTAACCTCCAGGTCTGGAACTAAACCCATGTCCTTGCAGCTACTTTGAGAGCAGAGCTATTTTTCTTGTTAAGTGCCTTGGAGTTAGTTCTGACTTATAGCAACCCTGTATAGGGTTTCCAAGGGGTGACTGGTAGGTTTGAACCACCGACCTGTGGTTAGCAGTCTAGTGCTTATATTAGCTCAGAGTAAATAAAATCAAGCAGTGCCTGAAAGCATCTTATACATACCCCTCAATCTGTCCTTGTGTTAGGTATGTATTTAAAGTATTTTAGGTTGGAATGTTTATGAGTGCCTGGCTCTGCCTGGAGCCTAGTCCCTGTTTGCATACCTCTGAAATTGAGTGATCGTCTAGAGAAACAGGCACCAGGAGGGTTAACCATGCCTCCTTTGAAATGTGTATTGGGACATCATGACCAGCTTGTGATTTCATGTGACCGCTAGA
Organism: Chrysochloris asiatica; assembly: GCF_000296735.1. Lineage (NCBI taxonomy): Eukaryota > Metazoa > Chordata > Mammalia > Afrosoricida > Chrysochloridae > Chrysochloris > Chrysochloris asiatica. Next base: position 50,391,224 of record NW_006408519.1, read on the forward strand.
ATGATAGCTCACCTGCATGCGGTACTAATTAGTATTGTTATGTTGTTGTTGTTGTTGTTAGGTGCCATCAACTCAGTACCGACTCATAGCGACCCTCTGCACACCAGAACGAAACACTGCCCGATCCTGGGCCAACCTCACTATTGTTGCCACGCTGGAGTCCATCGATGTTGCCACTTGGGTATTGTTAAGAACTAGTATAAATATTACTTATAACAAAGAGTCTTTTGGACACCACTGACACCAGCCTGTTTGCTGGGAGGCATTCACTATTGATCTCCTAGAGATAATAGTACAGGCTTTCTCTTCCTTTGTTTATCTGGAGTGTTATTGATTGGATGCAATTACTCTGGGAGCATCAGATCCAAAGTTTGGGGTGGGGATGGCTCAATAAGCACTTAACAACCACAACAACAATAGACAGGTCTATAAGAGGACAATAAAAGTTGAAGAACAATTTGCAAGATGCACCACCTCTGGGAGAGTCAGAAGAGAAAAGCCATCTTCTGTGGAAATGGCTGCGAGGGAGGGAAGACCGAGAGGGGCCCAGTGCGAAGAAGAGAACGTGTTTGCACTGTCATCAGGAGAGAGCCGTCCCTAGAGAAGGACATCATGCTTGGTGGAGGGTCAGCAAAAAGAGGAAGACCCCCAACAAATGGACTGATACAGTGGCTGCACCAGAGGACTCACACAGAGATTGAGAGATCAGTGCAGGACCAGGAAGGGTTTTGCTCCCTTGTGCACAGGGCTGCTGAGTCAGAAACAAATTGATGACACTTACCAACAATAATGACACATGGTTGCCGGTTCAAACCCACCTAAGAAAGCCTGGAGAGATGCTTCTGTGAGGATCACAGCCAAGAAGACCCCCAGGAGCTCAGTTCTACTCCAATACACGGGTCTCCTTGAGTCAGGGCAGACTCAACAGCAATGGATGTTTTTGTGAAAACAGTTTTTTGTTGTTGGCCGTGAACACAGTAGAAATTTCACCAAACACAGCTCAGTGATATGGATTCCACTCTTTGAGTCGTGCCGTGCTCCCCACCTCCCTTTTCTGTGTTGCTCCTCCCCCATGAACATCAACTCTGAGGTTTCTTATTGAATCTTTCAAGCGGCTGTTGTCAATTTGATCCCAATACAGGTAGATTTTCAAAGTGCACAATGTTCAAGACAGATGGTCTTCACCAGTTAAGCGAAACTACAGGCTGGTTTTAAAAAGGCTTCAGGGTTATTTTTTGATTTATGATTTAAAAATTGATGATCTGAGGTCACCAGTTTCGAGGCTTCATGTAGCCTCGTGGCTTCAGAAAGGCTGGATTCTGTGAGAATTTGAATGCATGTTTCTCACTTCCCCCCTTTTGATCAGGATTCTGATATAGAATCTTTAATCAAGATGTTCGGTAATGGTAGCCAGGCCTCATTCAGTGCTGACCTCATATCAGAGGAGACAGCTGGTCATGAAGCCACACATTCCATCTCCTCTGCCTGCCCCTGACTCTCCTCCCTCCATCACTCCAGGTGAGTAGAGACCTACTGTCATGCCTTGAATAGCTGCTTGCGTGTTTTTTAAGACCCGGGCACTATGCAATGAACTGGGAGGTAGACCAGAAGCACTAAACACTAATTTTTAGGCTGATTCCCTGGGTTGTCCCATGTCCCTAAAGCTCCACAGTAAGGAACCAAATCCCATGAGGTGGGTTTGTTTGTTTTGAGAGAAAAAAAGGACCAAACCAAATGAACAACAATAAAGAGGACATAACCTTTTACCTCACCACCAAAACATATACAAAAACATCTACTCAACTATTTGATAGAAGAGGGTGCTATTGAACTCGGAATTCCTAACAATAATAAAAAACAAACCGTCCAAAACAAAGCTTCAATAGCAATATTAGCACATTGGGGCAGTAGTTATTACAAAGACTCAGAAAACAAGACTTAATGCGCATCAAATGTGGAAGAGTTGTCCTCTGGAACCCACTACGAAGCAGACGGAAAACAAAGCTGTATGCAGCATCCTGGATTCGATCAGCACAGTCTAACAAGCATTTAAAGCTCAAAAACCACTTAAAAGGAGAATTCCAAAAACGAAACAAAAACCCCTCAAACTCATGCAAAACAATAAGAAGTGAAAATAGAGTTGATTTTACTGAGGAAAACAATGAACGAAAAGACAAAATCATCTCAGGGATGAAGGAAAAACTGCAGGGGAGCCGAGGGAGCCAGGACTGGAAGGGAGATTTAATAGTGGGCGTTGATGAAGCATAGGACCAACGAACGGCATGAAAGGGAAACGAAGGCAGAAGTGGAAAGGGTCAGAGGGAAATAGACAAGGAATCCGGTCTGTAATACTGCCGTCCTCTAACCCTTTCATGACTGAATTCTTTTACGCTTTGAATTTTTTGTGGATACATGGTTTTAGTAATGAACTCACCAAAGCCAAACCCACTGCCATTGGGTCAATTTCGCCTCACAATGACCTTACACAGGGTTTCCGAGGCTGTGAGGCTTTATGGGAGCAGAATGCCTCATCTTTCTCCTGCAGAGCAGCAGGTGGATTTGAACCACTGACCTTGTAGTTAGCATTCCAGTGTTTATCCTGCAGCACCACCGGGGCTCCCTTCAGTAATGGGAAGCATGCCGAAATCAAGGAAACCCTTTTTGAGGTAACGCCGATTGTGACATGATTATAGGGGCCACACACGTTCCACGTGGACGCTGGTGGTAGTATTGTGGGGGGGAAGGAGGGAGGCTCCTTTCTTCAGATTCACACAATGTTGCAGGGCCCCCGCCAGCCAGGTGGCAGCACATCCTGTTGTTGTCAGGTGCTGTCTAGTTGGTTCCAACTCATAGCAACCCCGTGCACAGCAGACAAATCATTGCCCACTCAGGTACCATCCTCACAACTGTCATGGTTGAGCCCACTGCTGCTGCCACTGTGCCAGTCCATCTCATTGGAGGACTTTCTCTGTTCTACTGACGTCCACTAACTAAGCATGGTGTCCTTCTCCAGGGAGTGGCCCACGAGTCTCACTATCCAGGTTCCTAAGGAGCATCCCAACACTGATTTGCTCACTCTTCTGGCTGTCCACGGTACAGTTAAGGTTCTTTGCCAACATCATAATTCAAAGGTCTCAATGTTTCGATCTTTCCTAGTCTTTGTCCAGCTTTCAAATGCATGAGAGGGGACTGAGAATACAGTGACTTCGGTTAGGTGCACCTTCGTTTTCCAACTGAGAACTTCGTTCTTTAATACTTAAAACAGATCTTTGGCAGCATATTTGCTTTAGGCAATGTCCTTTGATTTCCTGACTGCTGCTTCCGTGGGCATTGATCATGGATCCAAGTAAATGAAATCCTTGACAGCTTCCATCTTTTCTTCACTTACCATGCTGGTGCTGGTGGTGGTGGTGGTGTCACTGAGTTGGTTCCGACTCATAGTGACCCTGTATAGGGTTTCCGAGGCTGTATATCTTCACAGGAGCAGAAAGCCTTATCTTTCTCCTTTGGAATGGCTGGTAGTTTCAAACTGCTGACTTTGAGGTTAGCAGCCCGACTTGTAAGCACCACACTACCAGAGCTCCTTCCACTTACCATGGTGTTGCTTGTTGGTCCAGTTGTAATGTTTTCTTCACTGAGCTGTATTCCAAATTGAAGGCTGTTGTCTTTGATCTTCATCAGCAAGTGCTTCAAGTCCTCTTTGCTTTCAGCAAGCAAGGTTGTGTCATCTGGATATCACAGGTTGTTAGTGAGACTTCCTCCAATCCTGAGGCTGCATTCGTCTTCATATAATCCAGCTACTTGGATGATTTGTTCAGCATACGGATGGCACGTGTGTGGTGAAAGGACACAACCCTGACAAACACCTTTGCTGATTTTAAAACATGCGGTATTACCTCCCCTGTTCTGTTTGAATGGATGCCTCTTGGTCTATGTACAAGTTCCACAAGAGCACAGTGAAATGTTCTGGAATATTCCCACTCCTGGCTCCATGGTTTGTTATGATCCTCATGGTTGAATGCCTTTGCATGGTCAATAAAACACAAGTAGGCATCTTTCTGGTAGTCTCTGCTTTCCACCGAGATCCATCTGACATCAGCAATGATATTCCTTGTTTCACGTTCTCTTTTGAGTCCAGCTTGAATTTCTGGCTTTTCCCTGTGGATGTGCAGCTGCAACTGTTTTTGAATGATCTTCAACAAAATTTTACTTGCAAGTGATATTGTCCAATCACTTCCGCTTTCTGTTGGGTTACCTTTCTTTGGATATGGATCTCTTCCAGTAGGTTGGCCAGGTAGCTGTCTTCCAAATTTCTTGACATAGATGAGTGAGTGCTTCTGGTGCTGTATCAATTTTTAAGACATTTCAATTGGTTTTCTGCCAGTTCTCGGAGCCTTGGTTTTTGCTAATACCTTCATTGGAAGTTGGACTTCCTACAACACCATGCATTCTTGATCATATGCTACCTCCTGAAATGGTTGAACATCAGCCATTTCTCTTTTTTTTTTTTTTTTTAATGTTTTGTGATTATTTTTTTAAAAAGTTTTTATTGTGAATTTAGTGATAATTTGAATGGAAGAACATCAGTTTTATACTCATCGTTTTATTGCAATGATTACAATCTCCTCCGTGCATCATCATTCAACAAAATTTGCTTGTATTCCCTCTGTTTTTTTTTTTTTTTAATTTTTTTATGTACACAAAAACACTCAGGAATATATAATCCTTTAAACAACCAAAGGGCACATTCTGTAAGCCTGCCTCCTGGCCAGCACACAGCCTTTCTCTTTCCGTGAGTCTAGAGTTCACAGCTGCTCTCTCTCCCCATGTCCTCATCTCTGCCTCCATCTCTGGTGTCACTGCTGCTCTGAATAGGGTCCCACATTCTGCTTGTGCTCTTCTCCCTTGATGGTCCTACAGTCCTTTGTTCCTGGAATGTAAGATGAACTACTCCCCACTTTTTGTTACAAAACTTCGACCTTTATAGTCAGAACTTATAAGGCAGTCACTTCGTGCCTTTATAGCCGCCCCTCCCATTTTAGGTAGCCAATGTCTAAGTTGCCTGTCCCTATCAACCCCATATACAGAGGGGATAGGATTGATACTCAGTGTGAAGATTCCTTTCCTCTCAGGTGGTATTTTGAGCTACTACATCCATAAGCACAGGTCCAGTTCATCAAATTGTAGCAACTTACAGTTGTTTCCTTTATATTAAAAAAAAAAAAAATCTTCCTCTAGTCAAGTTCTGATCATCAAGCCATTAAAGCTAGGTCAAATGGGTACTATCTGAAAGTTTGGGCGTTTTTGTGCACCTCCCCTCACTTCACATCAGCTGGACGCTGCACTCTCAGCTCTAGCCCTCCATGGCTATGTCATTGTCCATGAGCTCAGGTGTCCCCAGTTGACCATTTCCTTTTGGTACATTGACTCTGTGTAGTCCTTCCATCTTCTTTTGACGTTTTCTGCATCAAACTATTTTGTCCATAGAATTCTTCAATATTGCAAGTAGAGGTTTGAATTTTTTCTTCAGTTCCCTTGGCTTGAGGAATGCTGAGCATGTTCTTCCCTTTTGGTTTTCTGACTCCAGATCTCTGCACATATTGTGTAATATTTGACTTCAGAACAGACTTGATGCATTAGACATGATGACTGAAGACCAGAAAAGCTGTGGAATGGCATCAAGAACATCATGCAGGAAGAAAGCAAAAGGTCATTATGACAAGAAAAAGAAAAAGGCCAAAATGGATGTCAGAAAAGACTCTGAAACTTGCTCTCCAGAGTAGCGATGCCAAAGCAAATGGAAGAAATGAGAAGGTGAAATTGATGAATAGAAAATTCCAAAGGGCAGCTCGAGAAGACAAAGTCAAATATTACACAATGTGTGCAAAGATCTGGAGTCAGAAAACCCAAAGGGAAGAACATGTCAGCATTCCTCAAGCCAAGGGAACTGAATATTGAAGGATTTTATGACAAAATATTGAATGATGCAGAAAGCATCAAAAGAAGATGGAATACACAGTCACTGTATCAAAAAAGAAATGGTCGATGTTCAACCATTTCAAGAGGTAGCATATAATCCAGAGCCGAAGATACTGAAAAAAGAAGTCCAAGGTGCACTGAAGGCATTGGCAAAGAACAAAGCTCCAGGAATTGATGGATCCAAATGGAAATCTTTCAACAAACTGATGCAGCACTGGAGACACTCATCTATGCCACGAAATTTGGAAGACAGCTATCTGGCCAACTGACTGGAAGAGATCCATTTATGTGCCCAATCTAAAAAGAGATGACCCAACGGAATGCGGGAATCATCAGACAATATCATTAATATCACATGCAAGTAAAATTTTGCTAAAAATATTTCAAAAACAGCTGCAACAGTACATTCCCAGGGAGTTTTGCCAGAGGTTCAAGCCAGATTCAGAAGGGGACATGGAACGAGGGATGAATGATACCATTGTTGACATCAGATGGATTTTGGCTGAAAGCAGAAAATACCAGAAAAATGTTTACCTGTGCTTTATTGACTACACAAAGGCTATCGATTGTGTGGCTCATGACAAGTTATGGACAACATTGTGAAGTATGAATATTCCTGAACTCTTAATTGTGCTCATGAGGAACCTGTGCATCGACCAAGAGGCAGTGGTTCAAACGGAACATGGGAACACTGAATGGTTTAAAGTTAGGAAAGATGTGCGACAAGGTTGTATTCTTTCACCATATTTATTCAATCTGTATGATGAGCAAATAATCCAAGAAGCTGGATTCTATGAAGAAAAATGTGGCATCAGGATTGGAGGAAGACTAATTAATAGCCTATGATATGCAGATGATCCAACCATCCTTGCTGAAAGCAAAGAGGGCTTAAAACACTTACTGATACCACAGTCTTTGGCATGGGCTCCACCTCAATGTAAAGAAGTAAAAAATCCTCCCCACTGGACTAATAAATAACATCCACATGATTGGAGAAAAGATTGAAGTTGTCAAAGACTTCATTTCGCTCATGGAAGCGGCACTCAAGAAATCAATTGCATTAGGAAAATACGCTGCACATGACCTCTTTTAAAGTATTGAAGAGCAAGGATGTCAGTTTGAGGACTAAGGTGCGCCTGACCCAAGCCAGGGTATTTTCAATAACCTCAGATGCATGTGAAAGCTGGACAGTGAATAAGGAAGACTAGAAGAATTGATGCATTTGGAGAATATTCATTTTTTACAACTCTATTTTCCTAGAGTTTTACTTTGTGCATTCCATGTTCTGATTATTAATGGATTTTTGCAGTGTTTTTTCCTCATTTTGAGTTGTTAGTAAACAGTTAAATAATAAAACAGCGGACTCAGCACATTAAACAAAGGTTAAGAGTAAAACATTACCAACTAGAACACAAGTGCCACCCACCACCCACTGCCCTCGAGTGGGTCCTGACACAGAGCGATACTATAGAGTCAGAACAGCCCCATACACTTTCCAAGGCTGGTTGACTTGAGCCACGAGGTCTGTGGTTCAAACTCTCCAGTAGCATCTTGGAAACCCTATACTGGGTTGTTATGGATTGGAACCGACTCAATAGCACTTAATAACAACATTTATGGAAGAAGATAGCCACATCTTTCGTCTGTGGAGTGGCTGGTGTGTTTGAACCACCATTTTCCACTAGCAGCCTAATGCTTAACCTGCTGCACCACCAGGGCTCCTTGAACAAAAACGCAAACATTCCTGAATTTAAAAACAAAAGAGTGACCTATGAAAGAGCCCACATCATAGAGGAAAACAAATCTATCGACTATAACAAAACACACTCGGTGGTACAGTGCTGAGATGAAGGTGAGACTAAACCTTCCAGGCACACGGATAGCTGTGCATGGGATTCTTGCACCTCCTAAAAAGAACCAAGACCAAACTCTAGGCTGTCGGAACAAGTCTTGGGATGGTAACGATCCCACAATGAGGAAATGGAAGAGTCAAGCAGGGCCAGTGATGGCGAGAAGGACGATGGAGATGGGGGCACAGGCAGGGTAGGGGCGATCTGTGATGGATAAAATGAGGTGAGCATGCCTCCCCAAGCCTGCCCTCAACTTGTTTGTTGGGAGGCGCTGTGGAGGCTCTGTGGGCTGTGAGGGGCAGGCATGAGAGCAGAGCTGGAGGGAGAGGTCCCTGACCCCTGCCTGGGCAGCATGGACTGTGGTAGGTGTGACGGTAGCAGTAGGTGAGCAGTGCTGGCCGGGCTGGGCACCTGTCCAGAGGTATGGAGAAGTCCAGGAAGGCGGCCACCAGCTCGGAGGTGTGGCTCCGGGCCAGCAGGGTGATGGCCTGCAAGGCTTTCTCCTTGGCTTGGGGGATGCGGACAGAGCAAAGATGGAGGTGGATGGCCCGGCCCATCTTGGCAACCTGTGGGGTTGGGGACCAGGGGAGGGCCAGTCTGAGGGGGAGACACAGCCCAGCCCCGGGTGATCTGAGGGGGAGACACAGCCCAGCCCTGGGGGATCTGAGGGGGGCGGGGAGACACAGCCCAGCCCTGGGGGAGTCTGAGGGGGAGACACAGCCCAGCCCTGAGGGATCTGAGCAGGAAGCTGAGGCTCCATTATCAGGCCTGAGCCTGGAGCACCCATAGTTCATAGTCCTGAACCCTGACTTCTGACTGCTGCCCAGCTGTCCAGGCCCTCATGGTACCCCAGTTCCTCACAGTGTCCAGCTTGTCTCCGTGGTCTTGGACGGCCATCAGTAGCAGGTGGGCAGCAGCCTGCACGCGGAAGGGGCTGGACGAGCGCAGGCCATCGATGGCTGTCCAAATGAGGTCGGTCAGCTCCTTCATGGTGAGACACTTCATCACCTCCTGTAGTCGCAGGAGGGGTGGGGTCACCTCAGCGCACCCCCCCCCCCCAGTGTCCTGTGTCTGTCTCCCCCAGCCATGCTCTGACTGTGTCCTCCTTTGTCCCAGTCCCCCAGCCCTGGAACCTTCTGGACTCCAGACAGTAATGGTCTGGGGGAGGCAGCCAGGGGGGCCAGAGGCAGTGTCAGCTTGCTTCCAACATAGACCGGGCAGCCCTCTGGCTTCATGAACCCGCTGGCACACCAGTGCTTATCCTACAGCACCACATTAGGGCTCCTTCCCATCCCTAGCAATCATTTATTTTCTGTGTGCAAGCTTTACCTTGACATTTTTACAATTAAGTGGCCTCACCGTATTTGCCCTTTTGTGATTAACTTATTTCACTCAGCATAATGTCCTCTATGATGATGTTAGGAGGCGTTTCGAGGATTCCCCGCTATTCTTTAATGTTGTGTACGTGCCATTGTTTATCCATCCACCTGGGCAGCATTTTAGTCAGAGAGTAATGGTTTTAGAGCTGCCGAGAGTCGTCAAGGTCAGCTAGCCCCTTCCCCAGGTACTGAGAGGTGTGTGGCTGTCCTTAGCCATGGGCAGGCCTGGGCTGCCTCCAGGACACAGACTGTCCTCAGGAGCATGACTGACTGTGTTCTCTGCTCACCATCTCCCAGGAGTGGCCTTTAAGGTTCAGGAAGCAGGGTCTCATCCCGGTCACCAGGGCAAAGAGGGGCACTCAGGAACATGGGGTGGGTCTCATCCCTGCTCCGCACTGAGGTGATGGCCACTAGCCACAGGTTGTTGTTGTTAGGTGCCATCGAGTTTGAGGCAGAGCGACTCCATGAGACGGAGCAGGATTCTCTGGGAGGGCTTTCTCGGCTCTGATTTTTCTTTTCTTTTTACATAATATTTTACTGAGTTTTTGGTGAAAGTTTACACAAGTGAGGTTCCCATTTGACAATTTCCACACAACTTGTTCAGTGACATTAGTCACATTTTTTGCAACATGCCAACAGTGTAGTTCACTGCTTTCTGATTGTGTCCAGTGCTCTAGCTCCCCTGTCCCCTTAACTTCTCATCTTTGCTGACTTTTGACCTCATAGAGTTGCTTTCTAAGAAAGGCACCGATCTTACTGGAGGTCTCCTTTACTTTGCGTGCCCCTCTGCTGTTCAACTAAAATTTCAGGGGATAAGCTTGGTCCTGGGCTTAGGATGTTTCAGGGCCATACTCTCCGGGGGTCCTCTGTTCTCAACTGTTCTATAGCTGGCCTGGCTCTTTTGAAAAAAAAAACAAAAGCATTTGAGTTCTGCTCCATGGTTTCCTCCCACTTCCTGTGGGACCAGCTGGTGTGACCCTGGTCAGAATGGTCTGTGGTGGTAACAGGGCACCATCTAGTTCCTCTGGGCTCGGGGCAGATAGAGTTGTGGCTGCTGCTTCTCAGTGGTTCTGGTTACCTGGATTTTTCTGCTTCTGGTGACTAGAGACCCATAGTTGTGTCTGAAATGGCCCATGAAAACCTCTAAGACCCCAAATGCTACTCATACTTCACTTCATGCCTATCATGATGTCTGTGGACATGCTATGTCGATGACCGAGTTGTTGCTATATGGGACCCAATCACCAGATGGGTACTTACATGTGTGCTTTCTTCTCCTTAAATTGTATTTATTTTGTTGTTGTTGAGATACACACAGCAAAACATACACCAACTCCACAGCACCTACATGTGCCATTTAGCGCCATCGATGACAGTCATTCTAACCCTTTTTCAGAGTCGTGCCTTCCCATCAGCATAGCACTCCCTGGCCCGAAGGTTCCCATCTCTTCTGAGTGGCCATCGTCAGCCTGACCCTATGGAGAGAGATCTTTAAAGAGCACAGTGCTCCAAGCAGACATTTTTAATATCTCAAACTTTTGCATTGAATGAAGTAAAATAAAAACTCCCTCGCTGCTCCTGCCAGTCACAGTCCAGTCTAAGGGCAGGTTGGACAGTGGAGACAGAGAACATTCCATCTTGTGGAAAGTTGGACACGCTGATGCCGAGAGAGCATCTCGTGGCTACAGGAAGGTGAGTGGCCGTGATGGACAGCTGGGAAGCTGGAGGACAAGGGTGTTTGCAGGAAAGTTAGGCTAGCAGCACGCTTCCTTCCATGTTAGGGGAATTGCTGGAATGTCTGAAAGTCTGTGAGCATATTGTTGTTAGGTGCCGTCATGGATTGAATTCTGTCTCCCCAAAAATATATGTCAACTTGGTTAGGCATGATTCCCAGTGTTGTTAATTACCAACGCATTGTTGTTGTTAAGTGCTGTCGAGTCGATTCCAACCCATAGTGACCCTGTATAGGGTTTCTGGGGAGCAGCTGGTGAGCTTGAACCACTGACCTTGCAGTTCAAATAGCTTTGCAGTCTGGTGCATTAACCCACAGCGCCACATCAGGAGTCCACGTACCAACTTGTAGCAACCTCATATAGGGAGCAGGAAGCTTCATCTTTTTCCCATGGAGTGGCTGGTGGGCTCGAACTGCCAACCTTGTGGTTCACAGTCTATTGCTTATCGTATATTGTGAGGTTATTCTCCACTTTGTGATGGGTTGCCAATCCTAACACCTCTGTATGTTAATGGGGAGTCCTGGTGTGGTGTGTAGGCTAAGCACTGGACTGCTAACCTCAAGGTCAGCAGTTAAAATCCACCAGCCTCGCCTCAGAAACCTTATACAGGGTTTCTTCTCAGCAGCAACAACATATGTTAATGAGGCAAGGTCAGTGTGGGGGGTTATCTTGCGTCACAGCCTTGTCAGCCATCATCCTTATTCAAGTCCCAGCCTACTCAAGGCATGCTCTTGGTTGAGCCACATCTGTTATCTTGATAAAACAGGAGAGAGAGGTGAGCCGAGAGGGGTGGGACTTCACTACCACCAAGAAAGGAGAGCAAGGAGCAGAGTGTGTCTTTTGGACCCAGGGTCCCTGTGCTGAGACCCTCCTAGGCACAGAGGAAGATCGGTGCCAAGACACATGGAGATCTCCGAGGGATGTCCAGTCCAAAAGGAGACGAGGCTCTTTCTCCAGAGCCAACAGAGAGAGAATGTTCCTCTTAGAACGGGTGCCCTGAATTCAGACTTCCAGCCTTCTAAATGGTCAAAGAATAAACTTCTGCTTGCTGAAGTCACACACTGTGGTATTTCAGTGATGGCAGGACTGGAGGGAGAGCTGAGACGGGTGCTGGTGAGTGGGTTCTGGTCCACAGCAAGCGCACATACAACAGAACAAAGCCGCCCAGCTCTGCGCCCTCCTCCCAGTTGGTTCTCTGCTGAACCCAGCTGCTGCGGTCCTGGTGTCGGTCCATCTTGTTGAGGGTCTTCCTCTTTTTCTTTGACCTTCTGTGTTGTCAAGCATGAAGTTATTCTCCAGGAACTGGTCCCCATGACAACATATCCCTCACCATCCTGGCTTCAAAGGAGCATTCTGGCTGTACTTCTTCAAAGACAAATTTGTTCGTTCTTCTGACGGTCTATGTTATATTCAATATTCTTTGCTAATACCATAATTAAAATGCATTGATTCTTTCTTGGTCTTGAAGAGTGGATGTTGGAATGTTTCTTAGAAAGTTATAATGCAACATTTTGGTAAAATTCTTGTGAACATCCAGGAGTCTTAGGGGTTTCATCCCAGACTAGTATGTTGATTGAATGTTAACCAAAGTTTTAATGGGATATTTGTGGTTTGAAACAGCATATATATATTTATTATCAGGCTATTTATAAATCTGGTTAGAACATGTTTTAGAAGATCAAATGATAAAATTGTTTGCTAAAATGTTAAAGTTTCGATTAAAATTCTAGCCTGTTAGAATGTTTATGAAGAAGTTTGACAGTTGGAACGATTAGATTGTTAGAATCTGAGAATCTGCAATCTTAGGGTAAGTAATGACTTTGAGGTGAGAACGTGAATCCATGATGTGAAGTGGATGGGAGCAGGGATGGTAGTGATGGTGGTGACAACACTGATGATGCTGATGGTGGTGATGGTGATGGTGGAGGTATAGTGCTACTGTGGGTAGGAATGACGGTGATGCTGCTTATGGTGCTGATGTGATACTTGTGATGGTGACGATGATGGTGATGCTGATGGTGATATTGGCAGTGATGAGACTGATGATGATGGTGGTGTTGATGATAATGGAGGTAGTATGGTGGTGATGGTGGTGATGGTGATGGTGATGGTGGCAGTGATGGTGGTGTTGGTGGTGATGGTGGTGATGGTGATGGTGATGGTGGTGATGGTGGTGATGGTGGTGATGGTGGTGATGATGGCAGTGATGGTGGTGATGGTGATGATGGTGGTGATGGTGGTGATGGTGGTGATGGTGATGATGGTGGTGATGGTGGTGATGGTGGTGATGGTGGTGATGGTGGTGATGGTGGTGATGGTGGCAGTGATGGTGGTGTTGGTGGTGATGGTGGTGATGGTGGTGATG
>NW_006408519.1:50404974-50407839 GCF_000296735.1 Chrysochloris asiatica
TGGTGATGGTGATGGTGGTGATGGTGGTGGTGATGGTGTTGGTGGTGATGGTGATGGTGGTGATGGTGGTGATGGTGATGGTGATGGTGGTGATGGTGGTGGTGATGGTGATGGTGGTGATGGTGGTGGTGGTGGTGATGGTAGTAGTGGTGATGATGATGATGTCGGTAGTGGCGGTGGTGGTAATGGTAGCTATGATGATGGTGGTGGTAATAGTAGTAATGTGGTGATGTTGGTAATGGTGCTAGTGACAGTGGGGAGAATGGTGATGATGATTATAGTGGTGGTGTGATGTTATTGTTGATGACGATGGCACTGATAGTGGTGATAGTGCTGTTGATGGTGGTGTTGATGGTAGTGGTGTGGTGCTGATAGTGGGTAATGGAGATGCTGTTGGTAGTAGTGGTGGTGATGGTGGGGATGACGATGGCATTGTTGGTGATGATGTTTGGTGGTAGTGAGGATGGTGATGATGGTACTGGTGGTGGCGGCGTGGTGATGGTAATTGTGATAGTAGTGATGGTAATGGTGGTGTTGTTAGTGATACTGATAGTAGTGGTGATGGTAGTGAGAATGGTGATGATGGTCCTGGTGTGGTGTTTGATGGTGGTGATGGTGATAACGTGGAGAGTGATGTAGATGTGGTAGGCCCAAAGCCACATGGGGTGGCCAGGAATAGATTTAGGGTCACGACGCAGACCTATTCAGTTTGTACTTCTGGGAAGCATGTCAGGGAAGGCTGTCAGAGCGTATGGTGCCCGAGCAGGGTTTTGAAGGATGAGTAGGAGTTGCTGAGAAAAGCAGGAGGTGGAGAAGGATGATCCTGGTACCAGGCAGCGGTATGGAACGATTAGGATGTGTGGTGGAGCTCCGGGGTGGTGTGGAGGTGGAATGCAGTGACATCTGTGAAACACTTGGCATCTACTGTGCCCTGCCCCCGCCCCCACATGACTCCCTGAATCCACCTGGCTCTGGGGCAGCACAGGAAATAAGGGCGTTTGCCTCACACTACACACCGTGGGTGTGCATAGGTGTGTGCGAGCAACAGGGAAGTGGCCCTGGGCCCAGCGATTCTGGATTCCTGGGTGTCCTTCGCTGGCCCATGAACTGCCTTCAAGGAGCTCAAGCAGAGAGTCGCAAGGAGGCACACTGAGAAAGAAGTCCCCTCTCGGTGCTCTTGAAGCCTGGTCTATGTAAGGAAAGACCTGGACGTCTCTTCCCCAACTCCCATGAGACCCCTGGATGAACTAGGCTCTGCCGCTCCAGGCCTGCAGGGGAGTACCTGGGACTATGTATTCAGAGCGGGGGAGACTTCCCGACCTGCTCCACTATGCAGAATAAGACTGACGCTCTGAGAGAAGGTGTTCACAGTTGGTACAGTCCAGCCGGGGGCCTACCCACTTGAGCTCCCCCATCCCGGTGTGGAACTGGGGAGCCCTGGAGCCAGCCAAGAGACCTGTGGAAGGTCTGGTGGTAGGGCTCAGAGCACAGCATGGTCAGCACCCCCAACCCCTGCCCGGAGCTGCCCACAACACTCAGAGCTTTGACCTTAATGACTTGGGAGCTGCCGAGACGGAAGATGCGGTCCTTGGGGAGCTTGTGCTCTGGGGCACCCGTGGGATCTGTCTTCTGGTCACCGCTGCTCCAAGGCTGCCTGGGGGTCTCCAATTTTACCTTTAATGCTTCTCTAGCTGGAGGGGAGTTTGAGAATTAGTGATGTCATTATTGGGTGATGGCTGAGGTAAAACCGATGGCCGTGGGGATCAGGTGACACCATTATTGGATGAAGCCTGAGGTGAACCTATGGATTTGGGGTCAGGATGATGTCACTCTGTGAGGGCTGAGGTGAACCTACAGCTGAGGCCTGGTGGGTTTGGGGGTCTGAGGTTGGGGTGGCCCCAGAGCTCACTTTTCTGGTGCATCAGCAGGTGGTAGAGGTGGCCCAATCCTTCCAGACTGAAGTGCTGGGCGGCCCTGTCGGGGTCTTGACATAGTATCCCCAGTGTGCCAACCAGCTGCCCAATCTGTTTGAACTCCTCTGTGGGCTGCAGCAAGAATACAGAGAGACCGCTGATGCAGGTCGTACCCCTGAGACCCCACCCAGCTGAATACACACCCCATTACCGCCAGATCGGATCCCCTCCAATTGTGGGGTGGGGTTGGGACTAGGGGGAGGGGATTTAAGGGGATGCTAAAGCACTCTGTGGTGAAGAGAAATAATATTTAAAAAAATCAAAATTAATGTAACAAAAATCCATGATGACCAAAGTAAACCACATTTTAAATAAAACAGGATCTGCCCCTACACATGCGTGCTGTTTCCTCAGTGGCCCTCTAATCCTGGCCCTGGTGCCAATACAACTTTATGGATAAAAACATGTTTCCTGCCCAGGGCTATAGTTTGCCAGTCTGAATTTTAAAACCTCCCATACAAATATGATTTATCTTGATTATGTTAGTTTTGGGCTCATTCTTTTAAATTTTTTGCTTTGCTGAGTATCTCCTCTGATCCACAGTCCTGCTGTGTGGAAACAGATTTTGAAGAAATTTAACAAAAAATTCCAAACTCACTGCTGTTAGCCATCTCTTACAGATAGAGCCCCCGTGTGTGTCAGAGTAGAACTGTGCTCCACCGGGTTTTCAGTGGATGAGTTTTCATAAGTAGATCCCACTCGTGGTGCCCCCGTGTATGTGTATCAGAGTAGAACTGTGCCCCACAGGGTTCTCACTGAATGATTTTTCATGAGTTGATACTACTCATGGTGCCCCCTGTGTGTCAGAGTAGAACTGTGCTCACAGGGTTCTCAGTGGATGATTTTTCATAAATAGATTCCACTCATGGTGTCCCCATGTGTGTCAGAGTAG
>NW_006408519.1:50408076-50410076 GCF_000296735.1 Chrysochloris asiatica
TAAGTAGATTCCACTCATGGTGTCCCCGTGTGTGTCAGAGTCAAACTGTGGTCACAGGGTTCTCAGTGGATGATTTTTCGTAAGTAGATCCCACTCATGGAGCCCCGTGTGTGTCAGAGTAGAACTGTGCCCCACAGGGGTCTCAGTGGATGATTTTTCCTATGTAGGTTCACTCATGGAGCCCCGTGTGTCTCAGAGTGGAGCTGCTCCCCACATAATTCTCAATGGTCGTGGTCTTTTGGAAGGAGACTGCCCGACTTTTCTTCTGACTTGTCTCTGGGCAGTTGAACAGGCAGCCTTGTGGTTAGTAGCCCCAGCACTTAACTGTCTAGGGCTCCTTGAGTAACTGAGAACAACAACAATGAAGACAGACCGAGCTCAGATGTGAATGTCCATATGCTGAACACAAGGCAGTGGAGGTAGGGGTGGTGGTGGTGGTGGTTATGTGCCGTGGAGTTGGTTCCGACTCATAGTGACTACGTACAGGGTTTCTGAGGCTGTAAATCTTTATGGGAGGAGAACGCCTCATCTTTTTCCTACGGAACAGCTGGTAGTTTTGAACTGCTGACCTTGCAGTTTGCAGCCCCATTTGTTACCACTATGCTACCAGAGCAATGCAGGGATGCCTAGTCTGAGGACAGGGTCTCCATCTCATCTTTCATCCCACTTCATCATTTTTGACAGGTGAGAAACAGGCTCAGAGTGAGTAGCTGCCCAAGATTTCAAGGTGCACTGAAGTAAGCCCAGCATCCAGGGTCAGCACAATGTCTGAGTTGGGGGTCTTCCCCACTCAGCCTGTCTTCTTGGGTGTGCAAAGGTGCTAGGCCAGTTCAGACGAGACTCAGAAACCCCCCATGTTCTTGAGCCCTGTGAGCTCTGGCAGGTTCTGGAGGGAGAATGGCTCTAGCTGAGGGCCGCTCTCCAGGGCAAGAGGAGATGGTAGTGGTGTGGTGCTGATAGTAGGTAATGGAGATGATGTTGGTACTCACATCCGGGCCGAGGTTCTGACTCAGGAACTTGAGGAAGGTCATGCAGCTGTGCACTGCCCGCTGCCGTTCGTGCGTCTTCTCGGAGGACAACCAGACGTAAATGTGCTGTGGGATGGCGCAGGGTCAGTAAAAAGAGCTGCAGCTGAACTCAACCTGGGCCACAGACCGTAGAATTTTCGTCCTGGCTCAGCCGACCTCAACCCTGCCCAACTGCCGCCAGGCTCTGTCCCCTGTCCCGGTTAGCACCTCCGCTCAGACGTTACCCATGCCAGGGCGAGGCTCCATTCTTTAAGGCAGGTTTCACCCACTAAGCAAAGCTCCACCCCCAATTAGGCTCCACCCCTAATCAAGACTCCACCCTAAAATCAAGTTTCCAAAAACAAAGTTCCACGCCCTATACAAGGCCCCACCCCTAGGCAGGGCTCCACCCTTCTCCTGGGTCCAGGCTCCACCCATTAACACCACCAAGCTCCCCCGCCTACTTTGCCTGGCTCAGCCTAAGTCAACCTAGACCCCGCCCCCTCAGCGTCCACCAGTTCTGGGTGGTGTAGCCTTCTTTCTCCTGGATTAACACACACCACAACCTACCCTCAGCCATCAAGTTGATTCTGACTCATAGCGGCCCTAAGCAGCTGATGGGTTGGAATCACCAATGTTGAGGTCAGCTTAACCTACGGCGGCACCACGGAGCTTGCCCTCCAGTCAAGGTGGGATCCAGGGACAGGTGAGACTGGTGGCCAGGTGACTGGACACTGTTGCAGAGCTTGTTGTTGTTGTTGTCAGGTGCCATCGAGTCGGAACCGACTCATAGCGACCCCATACACAGCAGAACGAAACAATGTCCGATCCTGGGCCAACCTCACTACCGCTGCCACACTGGACGCCATCAATGATGCCACCTGGCCAATCCATCTCGTTGGGGGTCTTCCTCTTCTTCTCTGACCCTCCACCCTACCCAGCATGACATCCTTCTCCAACGATTGTTTCCTCCGGACTACATGTCCAAAGTAG
>NW_006408519.1:50411051-50444090 GCF_000296735.1 Chrysochloris asiatica
TGCCTGCGAAGGCGCCGCCCACCAGCTCTGATCACCCTCGTTTGGCAGACTAGGTAACACGGGCACAGGGTTCCTTAGGGGGCGCGCGCCCCGAAGGAGCTTGCACGTGCTCACCAGGCCCAGCGTTCACTCAGCTACCTGCGCCCTGGGCTACCGAGACTTGTGCGCTCAGAAGAGCCCTGAGTGATCACCTGGGTCTCACACCCTCACGAGGTTTAATGCTTGGTTTAATGTTCCGCAGCCCTCATCTAGAAATTCTTAACACGTTTGGAATCATGGTCCGCACTGTCTTACACTGGGCCTGTGAACTATGCAGCTGACTAGGTTCCAGTTTGCTGCACTCCAACCTGCTGCCTCGCTTGCCTGGCCACTCAGGAGAGGGCCTCCCTCCACTTGTCTTAGCGTGGTCTTGTCACCTGCGACCTCAGACCTCACCTGTGACCTGGGCGTGAAGCCAACCTGACCCGCCAGGTGGAGGTGGGCACTGCGGCCCCCAGGATGAGCCAGTGTGGTGTCTGGTAAGAGGGGTGCCCTGGGATTCTGTGGATGGAGGCACGGGAGACGCCACCCTTCTGGAGGGCTGCAGAGAGGGCCTCGTGCTCTCGCACCACCCCAGGGCATAGTGCTGGGACCCATCTCAGGGTGTGGCATGGAGAGCAGGCCCGAGACACAGATGCAAACCCTGGCCCATCAGACGCCTTAATTTCTCTGCGCATGCTCCTCTCTCTCAGGACCGGCTTCTGAAGGCTACGAGATAACGCTCACACTGGCGCCGGCACCTTGTCCCTACGCACTTAACAGGGCGCCCCTCCCCTCCGCTGCATATCCTGCGTTGCGCTGCGTCTGCACTCGTGGGAGCGGTGTGCGCCCTCTGCTGGCATCCTCCAGCCATGGCCGCGTCCTCTTGTTCTGCTTAACGGAACTCAAGAAGGGGTCTGCTCAGCCCACCAGAAAGCAAGCGGGCTCCTCCTTCCCACCTCGTGAAGGTGGTCAGTCCAAGTAGCTGCTCGGGAGAGACTGAGCCTCCTTGCCCAGAAGGTGACTTGGTGGCCCTGTGGGGTTGAGGAGCTCATCCCGTGGAGGGCGCACCTGCTCCTCCCTGTGACCCTGCCACACAGCTCGGCATTCAAGGCCCTGCGCACCAGCGCCTGGTCAGCGCCAGGCTGACTTCCCTGAGAGCACCGCGTCTTCACTGTAGACCCCTAGTATCTCGTTTCCCGCTCCCCCCCCCCCCCCCCCCCAAAAAAAAAAGAAACATCAACTCTGCATTCTGACTCTCAGGGGCCCATGTGAGGGGTTTCGTGGTTGTCATCTTTAGGTTAGCAGTCAAGCGTTTAACCCTTGCACCATCCAAACCCAAACCAAGCCATTGCCGTTGGTCGATGCCAGCTCATTGCGAGCCTGCAGGACAGAATGCCCCACAGGGTTTCCAAGGCTGGCATCTCTACTGAGGCTGACTGCCTAATGTTGCTCTCACTGAGCGGCTGGTGGGTTAGAAGGCCCATCTTTCTGTTAGCGGCAGAGATTTTACCATCAGGTGGGCAAAGGACAGAGCTGAGCAGGTAAGGAACATGCTCAAGGTCCCCCAACCTTGATCCGAGGGTTTGTCAGGAGCCCGGCCCCTTCCTCCTGACCCTCCTCAGCCATTTAGCTGGCGCACCTGTATGTCAGGTGGCTCCAGAAAGAGGCAGGTATGCTTCTCCAGAGCCTCCAGCATTGGCAAGGCGAACACGCTGCGGAAGCACACAGAGAGGAGCCGTGACTTCCGCTCCACGTCTGGCGGGGGCCTCAGCTTACTGTGGGGAGACAGAGGAGCTGTGAAGGGGAGCTGGCCACGGTACCCCGGTGTGGGTGTCCCGGAGGGCAGGGGCCTCAGGTCCACGGGTGCCTCAGCCTCACTGTCTCTGCTGTGTCTCTCCCCGATGGCCCTGATGCAGCCCTGACTCCACGTCTCTCCCTTCCCGCCTCTAAGTATCAGCTCTCTGGGTACAAAGATGTTCTCTGCTGGTTCACACTCGTCCTCAGCAAGCAGATGGGTACCTGACACAGAGCCGTTGTTGCTAAGTGGCCCTGCAGAGGATTTACGAGGCTGTAAATCTGTACGGGAACAGAAAGCCTCATCTTTCCTTCTCGGAACAGCTGGTAGTTTCAAACTGCTGACCTTGAGGTTAGCAGCCCAACACATAACCACTACGTCATGGTGTGGCACTGTGGGTTAATGCGCCAGACTGCAAAGTCATTTGAACTGCAAGGTCGGCGGTTGTTAAGTGCCGTCGAGTCGGTTCCGACCCATAGTGACCCTGAACAGGATTTCCGAGGCTGTAAATCTTTACGGGAGCAGAAAGCCTCATCTTTCTCCCGCGGAGCAGCTGGTAGTTTCAAACTGCTGACCTTGCAGTTCACAGCCCGATTCGTAACCTCGACGCTACCAGAGCTACTTCCAACACAGTAGGTACTCAATAATTGCTTGGAATAATTTCCTAATGAATTCTTTAGGAAACAGAGGCTTGGAGAGCTTAGGTACTGTTGGAAGTAGGGTTTGGACCTGGTCTACCTGTTCTTACCCAGCTGCGCTGCCACCTCTGTGGTTAATACCCTCACCCTCCTTGCCCACTCTGCCCAGCACCCATCCCTTGACCTCCCTTCTAAAACGTAGAGCAGGCCAGCAAAGGGGGCTTATTCCTTCATGGTGTGGCGTTGTGGGTTAATGCGCTGGAGTACAAAGTCAGTTTGAACCGCAAGGTCAGCAGTTCAAGCTTACCAGTCGCTCTTCGGAAACCTTATACGGGGTTGGAACCCACTCAACAGCACTCCACAGCAATTACGACAACATTCCTTTGTGGGGTTGTTGTGTATATGTAATTCATGGAAAGTTCTGAGGGGTGCTAATGGCTCCAAGTCTGTGGAGACGCCCCACCTCGCCCGCTCAGGCCTGGGGGTGGGGGGTGGGCGGGGTGAAACCTAAAGACGGCAGGGCAGAGTATCTGCCCCAAGGACCCCCGGTGCCCTGCAGCCTCCTGGTCAGCCTTGTCCCACCTGGGTGTTGGCTCAGGTCTAGACACTGTTTTCCTTCACACTCCTTCCTTCTAGGCCTGGAATTTTCCCTAAGATCTACTCACAGTGGGGGTCTTGCAATAACTGGCGGCTTTGGCCTTAAGTAATACCCTGGTATTGGGTGGGGTAGGCCCAGCCATGGGGGTCTAGATTTCTGACCTGTCCCCTCCTCCTTCACTGCCCTACAAGCACTACACCAGGGTGCTTACCAGACGCTGGAGATGATGTGGATGGTCTGTTGGCGAGTTGACGTACACAATGTGTTTGGGGACTCCTTCTCCATTAAAGTCTGCAAATCCCCAGATGCAATGAACCACACGTACTCGGGCAAAGCCCACTTCTGACAGCAGGGCTCATCTCTGCCCAAGACCTCACCCTGGCATTCAGGGCCCTCTGAGACTTGGCCACCCCTTGGAGAATCCAAGCATACACTTTGTCATCAGAGAGATCACATCTGAAGCTTGTTTAGTTACATACTAGCTGTGTGACTACTGCTCTGAGACTTGTTTACCCATCAGTCAGGCTGCTGCTACTCACGAAGCAAGATGGGCTATGCACCACTGGTCTGGCCCAAGCAGGGACTCAGTAAAGGGGCTTGGTCACTGTCATGAGTGCATGCATGCTTGTGTTTACTCCACCGCCCTGGAAGTTCCGTGTGACCGGGCACTCGGAACCAGCCAGGCCAGTGTTTGCAGAATGGATGGAGTTGGCCTTTCTGTGCTGAAGGCTCATCATCTGGAAGTTGGCTGTAACTGGCCAGCCAATGGCTCAAGGTCACCATAAGCAAAATGGGTGGGCTTCCAAATGTGAAAGCTTGTAAGGAACTTGGGCACACTCCAGAAACCCACCTCTCCCACTCGTCTCCCAGGGGAGCTCATTCATGAACGCTGCTGGCCTGTGTGAGGATGCCATCTCTCCTCCCCACCACGCCCCTCCTCAGGCCCCGGACCGTCTCTCACCATCAGACAGTCGAGGAGCTCGGGGACCTGGGCAAACTCATAGCTGTGGGCACCGTCGTTCCGGCTAGTGGCCTCCACCAGTTGTAAGACGGCTGAGAGGAAGCTCTGTTTCAGGGTGTCATCCTGGAACGAGGGGAGCTGGTCAGGCATCGGGCAGAGACAGTGCAGGGAGTGAGAGCAGGGCCATGCTGGACAGGGGCATGGCAGAGCCCATGGTTGGTGACCTGCACATTCGGGGTTTTCAGTATTTGGACACATGGAGCTTTGTTCAAAGTCTGAGAACGCCGCTGACAGTATTTCGGCCTGGGAACCTTGTGTGTAGGAGCCATCGCGGCCCCCGGGGGATTTGAGATCCCAGGCAGAAAGCACACAGGGTTGTCGCCTCCCCAATGTCCCCTCCCTCACCCATAGGTGTAAACCCAGGGTTTGTTGAAAGTGAAATGCCCAGATAACTTTAGGGTGGGCAAAGGGGTGGAGGGGCAACGGGAAGGCCAGCAGGGTTCTTCGGACTGCAGGGTAGGGTTGGGGGTGGGGAGATGGCGCCTAGCCTTGGGGTCCTGGACTCTTGATTCTGGGCTGGCCTTAGGGACCACCATACCCAGCAGCTGTAGCGGAAGTAGAAGATCATCCGGGACAAGATGTTGTCCACCCACGGGAGGATGTGGTCCTTGGCCTTGGCGGCCATCTGGCCATATGTGAGCAGGATGGTACTGCTTCCCCACTTCCATCGGTAGTCCTCCGAACACTGACCACAGTGGGTGGGGGTGGGGAGAAAAGGGGCATCAGGGCCCTGTGGACCCCTCCTCTGGGAAGCAGTGGGGAAGGGGCTCCAGGTCCTAGCAGGGTTCTGGAGGGAAGGTGTTTTGGGATGGTGGGCCTCTGCTACTTCATTAGGGAAAATGGGCTTGTCGTTGTGTGTGTGTGGACCAGTGAGACCACCTAGGAGTATGTATCTGGGCAGCTGGCTCTGCTGGAGCTGGCGTGGGTCCAATCCCCTCACTTCCCCTCTTGTGGGTCTCCTTCCAGGAGCCCAGTGTCCACACACCACTGTTCCTTCCAGGTGAAGGGGCCTCCACCTAGAAGGACTGGATCTTGCTGAGACCCAGTGTAGGTTCTGCGGCTACTTTGTGGCCTGCTGAGGCTGAGTGAGGGTCCTGGTCCCTGATTTGCCCACCACATGCAGGCTGCAGGACCCTGAGGAATTACCCACCCTGCTGCGGGCTCTGTGGTTGACTACAGCCATTCCTTTGAACAGATCCAGGGTAGCAGGGAATCCCCTTCCCTGACTCTGTCCTAAGGTAGCCCAGCGGGGCGGGGGAGGTTGAGGATGCGGTGAGATGCGTGTGGGTATGCAGCCATCCATGCAGCCGAGCACTGGGTGATCTCCTGCCCTCGTCCCCTATTTGAAGTTAAATCACAAGGCAAAATGGCCAAGAGCTTAACCCCAACCCAGCACAATGGCACCAAGTGGTCGCTTCTTAAACAACTAGCATGTACCAGGTCCTTCATACCCATTGGTCATCTCTCCCCCAACAGCTGGGGAGGGAAGAAAGGGGGCAGGAAGTCTGTATGGGGCCCCTTGCTGAGATTCCTGAGGTTCTCTGAGCAGGTACCTTTGGGGAGAAGCTATGGAAACTACATCTGATAGGAGCACTGCGGCCAAACTGCTCCAGGACGGCCCAGACATCGTCCAGGTGGCGGGTAGCAGCCAGCCCCATGGTGACCGCCATGCCCTGTTGGTGGGTGGGTGAAATGGTGACTGTCACATGACCAGATCTGGCCCCTCAGCCCGAATGGGAGGGGCATAGCAAGGTCCCAGACATTCTCCTCCCAGTCCCACAATCTCCAGGACATGGCCACTCTGAACACAACCCAAGGGGCATCTCTCACGGGTGGGATGGAGACAGAAGGACCCTGCAGGCCAGCTGTCCCTCACTGCTAGCTCTGAGCACAGCCACCTAGGGGCCAGAGTGAGGGTCCAGGAAATATATGTGGGATGAAAGACAAGAATCCAGGTGGTGGGTGGGCTGTCTGTGACCATTATGGGACTCTGCATTGACCAGGGTCAGGCTAAGGGCATGTCCAGGGAGAGGACTGAGCTGATGACCAGGATCAGAACTCAATTTGCGACTAGGATCTGGGCTCAGCCTATGACCAAGAAAAGGCTCAGTGTGTGACCAGCATCAGGTGTCAATATTTAAATAGGGTTAGGGCTCAGTCTGTGAGAACAATCAAGGCTTAGCATGTGACCCAGATCAGAATTCAACCTGTGACCAGGATCAGGCCTCAGCATGTGACTACGATCAGGGCTCAGCTTATGACCAAGAAAAAGGTTCAGGATATGACTAGGATCAGGTCTGTGATTAATAAGACTCAGTCTATGACCAGGGTCAAGGCTCAGCCTATGATCAGGATCAGAACTCAACCTGTGATTAATAAGACTCAGTCTATGACCAGGGTCAAGGCTCAGCCTATGATCAGGATCAGAACTCAACCTGTGATTAATAAGACTCAGTCTATGACCAGGGTCAAGGCTCAGCCTATGATCAGGATCAGAACTCAACCTGTGACCAGAATCAGGGATCAGTATGTGACTAGGGTCAGAGCTGAGCCTGTGACCAGGGTCAGGGTTCAGCCTATGACCAAGAAAAAGGGTCAGTCTGTGACTGGAATCAGAGTTCAGTCTGTGACCAGGATCAGGGATCTCTCTGTTACCATGATCAGGACTGAGCCTGTGACCAGGATCAGGGTTCTGTCTGTGACCAGGATCAGGGTTCAGCATGTGACCAAGATTAGGGTTCTGTCTGTGACCAGGATCAGGGCTTAGTATGTGACCAGGGTCAGAGCTGAGCCTGTGACCAGGGTCAGTGCTCAGCTTATGACCAAGAAAAAGGCTCAGTCTGTGACCGGAATCAGGGCTCAGTCTGTGACCAGGGTCAGGGCTCAGCCTATGACCAGGGTCAGGGCTCAGCCTATGACCAGGAAAAAGGCTCAGTCTGTGACTGGGATCAGGGTTAAGTCTGTGACCAGGATCAGGGCTCAGTCTGTGACCAGGGTCAGGGCTCAGTCTGTGACCAGGGTCAGGGCTCAGCCTTTGACCAGGAAAAAGGCTCAATCTGTGACTGGGATCAGGCCTCAGTATGTGACTAGGATCAGGGCTCAGCATGTGACCAGGATCAGGGCTCAGCATGTGACCAGGATCAGGGCTCAGCATGTGACCAGGATCAGGCCTCAGTATGTGACCAGGATCAGGGTTCAGCATGTGACCAGGATCAGGGCTCAGCATGTGACCAGGATCAGGGCTCAGCATGTGACCAGGATCAGGGCTAAGCCAGTTGTCAGGTCTGGTGGTGGTGCACCTGTTTCCCTTGCGGCCTCACCTCTCTCTGTTTGGGGCACTGGTGGGATGTCTCCAGGAGGGACTGCAGGTGTGTCCGGATGGTGCTACTACACTCTGCAGCCTGCAGGATCAGCCCGTAGAAGGTGAACAGAAAGGTCTGTGGGAGGGTTGGGCATCCTTTCCTGGGCCTGATCCTTCTGGGTCTGCCCCGTCCAACCCCCGATGGATGCCCCCCCACCTCTGAATGGCCCACCTTACCACACCTGTCACCCTCCCTGGCTCCTGCAGTGCCCATGACCGTGCTCTGGGACCGTCTACCAGCTGCCCATCCAGGTCCCAGCTCCTCTGTCTGCTTCATTCAGGGCCTGCATGGGGGTGGGGAGGGCCTGCACGCAGATGGCTGGGTGCTGTGTGGCGGCAGGGGCTCACCTTCTCCGGGGGCTGCTCCTGCTGTGTCCGGTTAGGCCTGGTGAGTGTCCACAGCAGCTCCTTGGACCACGCGTCGGTGTTCAGGAACTGCACAGACTTGGCAGCTATCTGTTAGTAGACCGGGAGGGCAGGGCTGGGGCTCAGGCTCCACTAGGGCTGGGGCTCAGGCTTCACTGGGGGCCGGGGTTCAGGCTCCACCGAGGGCCAGGGCTCAGAATCCACTGAGATCTGAAGCCCAGCTTCAACTAGCCTTGGCCCACTCTGGCCTCTCTGGCCATGAACTCAGTCCTGACGGGTCCTCCTCTGGACCCCTTTCCTCTTGGAGTCTTTAGGACCAGCTGTCTCCTATTTGTCTGACGTCCTCAGAGATGTGAAGCGCATCCCCTAAGATCCTTCCCCTAGGTGCTGAAGGTGAGTGCACGTGCAGGTGAGCCCTGTTTGTGCCCCAGCCCCGGTGGCAGGGGGGGTGGGGTGCTCAATGAGTGCTGGCTGAAGTATGCCCCTGGGTGTCCTGAGGGTGGGGACCAGGTCAGGGCTCTGTTCACAGCACAGAGTGAGTGGCCATGGCTATATTTTAAATGAGGGAATGAGAGGTCAGATGACGAATAAAATGTCTCTTCAAGAGAGAAAGCCCTATTCGGTTTTGACTCGAAGGGGGTGGCTCAAGTTGAAGACTAGATTTCTCTACCCTCAGCATCATTAGACTCCAGGAGCCAGGCACTCCAAGATTTTCCATCCCAAGATTCTTTCTGGCATAAGGTATGGCCCCAAACCTTAAAATCTCAAAAGTAAAGATCAAAAAACATTTAAAGACAAAAGACTCAGCAAAGTTTTGTTGTTTTTGTCATCTGTCACCTGTTACCAAGGCTACCTCCTGGTGCAGCACTGCAGGCCAGCACTGGACTGTGAACCACAAGGTCGGCAGTTCAAACCCACCGGCTGATTCTTGGAAACCTTACACAGGGTCAGAACCAACTCGATGGTACTTAACAAGAGCAGCTTCGATTATAAAGAGCCCTTTACACACCAATAAGAAAAAGTTCACATGCTTAGGATGGCTAAAGGGACACAGACATAGCAAACACATAATGTATAAATGCAAGTTCTCTGATACTTAGAGATCAGAGGTTAGCACCCTGTATGTCATCATTTAGGATCCCTAGTGGTGCTGTAGGAAAAACATTGGACTGCTAACTGCAAGGTCGGCAGTTCTAACCCACCAGCTGATTCTCAGAGAAAGAGGAGGCTTTCTGCTTCTGTAAAGATTTTACAGCCTCAGAAACACAATACAGGATTGGATGGTAGTGAGTGACTGATGTTATTGTTTGGACAAAAACTGGCACAAATTAGCACACCGAATGTTGGCAGAAAAGTGGGGTGAGGGTAGCACCTTCATATCCTTTGAGGAGAGAACGGCTGGATGTACAACTTTTTTAGGAAGGCTTTTAGCAATATCAGCAAAAAGTTAAACGGCGCATGCACGCCCCTAAGGAATTTGATCTCTAGGGAGTTAGGCTGAAGTATGCAATGCAGTGAGTACCAGGGCATCCCTGGCAGCCTTCTGGACACAAGACCAACATGGAGTGTCCGTGCCAGAGCCCTTTCCTTCTCTCACTGGCATTGCTCTTTTAGCTCCTGAAATGCAAATTGCTCTCCACTCCTGCAGAAACCAGAGGGGCTTGTCCACTTGTCCGACTGCCCCACTTGCAGGACACTGGGGCACAGCAGGACCTGGGTGGCACCTGCTTCCGCCCTTTCTCTTCTACCACAGACCACAGCCCTTCCTGTGCAATGCAGTAGCCAAAGCAAAAAAGATTCAGGATTCTTTCACATCTTGGCAGTAGCCTCCATTGGTGGCAAAGGTGTGGTGTGCCAAGTTGATGTGCCACCATTTACATGGTTTAGTCAGCTGACTTAGCATGGCTATTTGTAGGTTCTGTGGCTGAGATATTGATACTTGCTTTTCCATCTCTGCCTCAGGCCTTGACAAGGGTGTTTATGGGCTATTTGGCAGGGTCACCAGATTGTTTTTCTAAAATCTGAATCAACCTGAGTTTTAAAACAAATCAGGTTCCTGAAGATGTTCTTGTTGACTTTTTTTTTTTTTAAGAGGTGTTTGTAACCTACCGGAAAATATACAGATCTCTAGTATACATAGATAACCATATTAAACAATGGGTGCTGGTGAGTGTACTCGAACTCATGGTGCCCCGTGTGTGTCAGAGGAGAACTGTGCCCACAGGGTTCTCAGTGGATGATTTTTCATAAGTAGATCCCACTCATGGTGTCCCGTGTGTGTTAGAGTAGAACTGTGCCCACAGGGTTCTCAGTGGATGATGTTTCATAAGTAGATTCCACTCATGGTGCCCCATGTGTGTCAGAGGAAAACTGTGCTCACAGGGTTCTCAGTGGATGATGTTTCATAAGTAGACTCCACTCATGGTGCCCCCGTGTGTGTCAGAGCAGAACTGTGCCCCACAGGGTCCTCAGTGGATGAGTTTTCATAAGTAGATCCCACTCATGGTGCCCCGTGTGTGTCAGAGTAGAACTGTGCCCCACAGGGTCCTCAGTGGATGATTTTTCATAAGTAGATCCCACTCATGGTGCCCCGTGTGTGTCAGAGAACTGTACTCTAGGGTTCTCAGTGGCTGTATTTTCAAGTCGATCCCATGCTCACTGTTTAAGTCACCCAGGGACTTGGACAACACGTTGCAGCTGTTATGTGCCATGCAGCCCCTCCCTTGGTGTGTGGTTGGTCCAGGTGGGCCGTGGACCCCACTTCAGCTTCTCCCTTTCTTCTGTGGCACTGACAGTCTGCTCAGGCCCCTCTGTCTGTCTGAACCAGGGACTGGGTGTTGAGAGCTTCCTGGGTGCTAGATGCTGGTGCTGTGCCCGGTCTCCAGGGACCAAGGTTCAAATTCTAGGTTCCCATGGGCTCATCTATGGTGGGGGTCCTTCCTCCTGCTCTCCCCCTACCCCTACAGGGCTACAGCCCTCTCCTCTTGCCCCCAAAGAAGGCCTGGTGCCTGGCACCTCCCCCTACCTGGGCCAGCTGCTCTTCCCAGCACACCTGGTCTCCATTGTGGAACAGCTGCTCTGTGGGGTAGGGGGAGAGGAGGGGCTGAGTGACAGGAACCTCTCCCCACCCAGGTGTTGAGGGAGCCAGAGCTGGGCTTTCAGATGGGAGCTGTGGCATCCGCCCTGCTGCGTGACCACAGGCCAATCACACAACTTCTCTAGGTCTCAGGATTCCCAAAAGAGAGTGAAGGGGCCCATTGAGACATAGTGGGGTGCACTGTGGGACTGGGACACTTCCTGAGGGATTTGGAGACCCCACTCAGGGGGAGAAGCTGTTTGGGGGGAACTTGGGGCTCTTAGAGGTCGTCCTGGCTTTGAAGAATCTACACCAACTGCTGGGCCTGCTTCTGCCTGGCTTCAGTCCCCCAGCCCAGTGGGCCTCTCTCTGGACCCTGTCTCATCCTACTGCCCCAGGCCCGGGCAAGCACACACCATTCCCTTCTCAAGGGAAGCCTGCCTCTTCCCTCCAGCTCCTCATCCCTCCAGACCTGGCTCAGACTTGGCCCTTCTCTGGGAAGCTCTCTCAATGCCCACCAGGGCAGGGACTTTCTCCTTCACTGCCCTGGCCTACTCCCATACCTCCCCAGCTGGCAGTTCCGAGTGAAGGAATGTGTGAGTGAACCAGTGAATTGAATTGCTCCCTGGGGACCCAGTGAGCTCAGGACAGAGAACTTTACAAATCCTCAGCATCCTGCTCTTGGGTACACTGGTTGCCTGACATTAAACTGAGCCACCCCCCCAACTGTTCAGAGCAGTCTTTCTCTGTTTGGGGCAGCTCCAGGTCCCGGCACAGTGACTGTGGCAGCTGCTGGGGACCCCGGGCCTGTCAAGCTTGCTGCTTGAGTGATGGAGGGGGGACCCAGAAGCAGTACCCGAGGTCCCCTCCTGGGACTCCTTGACGGGTCTTGGTTGTGCCCACGCCTATGTGTGAGACACTGATGGAGACCCATGAGTTGGTCTAGTTTGTGGCCCAGCTGGACAGGGTGTGACCTTGAACCAGGGCCCCGAGGGCAGGACAGCAGCCATCGGGTCTTAAGGCAGGGGTGCTTCCAGTGTGTTGGGTGGGTCCGTCCACCTCGCCCGCCCCAGCCCCCGGCCCAGACTGGACATACTGTTGGAGGACATCAAGCCCAGTACGTAGAGGACGCTGCGGTGTGGGAAGACGCCTGTCAGCACTTCCGTCTCCAGGTGCCGGGCCACCACCCGCCAGGAGTGTTTGCAGATAGCCACCAACACGTTGCTGGCTGCGTCCTGGTACACGTCTTCCAGCTCCTGGACAGGGGAGGGGAGGACAGCAGGGACAACAGGGAGGGCGTTGTTCCAAGAGCTGCTCAATCTGCCCATTTTATGGATAGAAACTGAGGCCAAGGGAGGCTGGCAGGCTCAACCCTGGGTCTCTGTACTTCACTTCCAGGAAGGGTACCAGTTGTCCTCCATCGGGATGGTTACCAACCGCAAGTTCCCCAAGTCCTCTGCACCTCAGTCTCTCCAGCTGTTTGGCAGGTGATGTCCGTTCGTGCTTAGCAGAGGGCCAGGTTGTGCTGTGGTAACTCAGTGACCCCACACTGCTCTTCCCACCCTGACTCATCATGGTTCCAGGGGAGCCCACCATGGTGACTGCCCTGGGCTGAGACCAAACCAACCGTCACTGAGTTCATTTCGAGTCATGTCGTTGTCCCGTCGAGTCACTTCTGACTTGGAGTGACCCTATAGAGTTTCCGAGAAGCTAGTGGGTTTGAACTGGCAATCTTGTGGTTAACTGTCCAGGACTTATCCTACGGGGCCACACTAGGACCCCATGGAGACCCTACATAGGGTTTCTGAAATGAATTCTTTATGGGACATAACCTGCAGAGCAGCGCGGCATCTAATCCACAGTGTCACCAGGGTTTAGTCAGTCTACATTTGAGCCCCTGTCCCCAAGTTCCAGAACCCTAATCAGCTAAGACCTGTGGTCACCCTGGAGCACTTCCTGGCCTGACAGTCTGGTGGAAGTGGCAGTTTCGGTCCAAACTAGTGAGTCTCCATCAGGTGGGCTCCCTGAAGGCCTAGGCCTTGGGCTGCCCCACCGAAGTCCCCTACAGTGTGGGCTGGGCTGATGGGGAGGAAGGTGCTGAATGTGGGGAGACCCAGAGCAGATCTCAGGGACCAGGCATCCAGGGGCTCTGCGGCCTTAGATGAGCAAGGATCCTCGGGGTCCCACCTTCCCCCCCCACTGTGCAATGGGAGTGCATGAGGCCCCCCTCGGAAGGGGGCTGGACACACATTGGGCACCCCAACTCCCTCTGGGTCCTCGGAGCCCTTGGGGACTGGGTCTGCTGGGGAGGGGGCCCACCGTGGTCTTGGTCATGTTCTCCAGGGCCAGCTCCATGAAGGTCTTCTCCCAGGTCTCTGCCAGGGAGTCGCTGGTTCTGATGACCGTCTCCAGGACCTGGAATAGCCGGAACTTGTGTCGGATGGAGATCTGTGGACGGCAGAGTGCACTGAGGCTCAGGACTAGCTGGTCCTAGCACGTGGGAGACAACAGCAGGAGCATGGAGAGGAGTGGGGATGACCACAATGGATGCATTTGGCCATTGACTCAATGACTGGTTTATTGGGCACCTACCAAGTGTAGACCTTGAGCCCAGCACTACAAAGACAGGGATTTTCAAAACATTCTGCCCTCAAGCTACTTAATTCATTTGTTTATTAATCTGTGGAAACACAGATCATCCACACAGCCATCTGCTGAGGGCAGTTACTTTGGGGAAATTGTTTATCTCTGTCAGCTTCAGTGTCGTCATCTGCGAGGAACATCACGTCTACCTCAGAAGACAGTTCTGAGGGTGATTAAAGTCATGGATCAACTTTCCTCCCCGGTCTCAGCCCATTTGACATCTGAGGAGCCAGGATCTGAGCCCATCTTGGGGCCCACCCCCTCTGTGTTCCCCATGCCTGCCCCCGATGCCCAAGTTGCCCCTACCTCTGGGTTGTCTGTGAAGTAATCGTGGATGGTTTCCAACACCAGGTTGGGGGACTCATAAGCCATACTCGTGATCTTTCTGATGACATGCTTCAGGTGAAGGGGGTGTGACCTGTTCAGGTCCCGGAGCATTTTGAAGCAGATGGCTAAAGTCGGCAAGAAGGGTGCGAAGGCGGGTAAGCTGTGGGGGCACCACACTGAGGCAGTAGGACAGGGTGGGCAGGTTAGAGGGTGGCTATGGGATACATTGGGGCCTCCTGACTGTCCTCTCCTGGGGTTGAAGATAGGATAAGGGCAGGAATGTAGGCAAGTCTGCTATTCCCATTCACTCATTCATGTTTCCATCCTGCCGTGAACCCAACGGCCTTTCATCCCTCCACTTACCTATCCATCATTCATCCATCCATCTACCCACTCATCCATATGTATGTTTGTCTGTCAATCCGTCCATCCATCCATCCATTCATTCGTTCTACTCCTTCATCAATTCATAATGACGTTATACCTCTACCTTGCAGCCAGCACTCACTGGTGTTCGCTCTGTGAGCACAGGGCTGTTTGTGGGGTCAAGGGGGAGTCGGGGTTCAGCTCTGGCCTGGGGGATTCCCTGTCCAGTGTTAGTGGACTTTGGTTCAGTGGGGATAGGTATGTTAACAAGCCTGGGTGCACACACAGAGGAAGGGGAGGGGAGAGGAGGACTGGCTTCTCCGAGGAGGTGGGAATTTAAGGCATTCCAGGGCAAGGCCTAGACCTTAAACTGAGGTTTTGAGATGAAAGAACTAGAGAGTAGAGCAGGGCAGGGGGTGTGAGATGGAGCATTTTGGGGGCTATGAAAGGTGCCTTCTTCTGATGAAATCTCACTTGGCATCCCCCCAAGCTCTCAGAGGGCCACCCCCTCTAGTCCTCACCCAGGAATGTCCAGGGCAGGAGGATGATGGGAGGCTGAAGTTGACCCCATGGGCCCCCGCCCCATCGAGTCCCAGGGCTGGTGGTCACCTGCGTTGTAGGCTTCTTCCATGAACACCCTGTGCTCTCTGGGCACCAGGGCAGCCTGGCTGCTGTGTGACTTGTGGAGCAGGATGGTGGAGGTGACTCTGTGAGCAGAGCTCTGAGGTAGCTTCGTGTGTGATAGGTCCTTCATGGATTTGGAGGTATGTGAGGAGACTCTGGAATGGAAAAATGGTCCTCTGTGCACCTGTGTTCTCCTGGCCTCAATGCAGGAGACACGAGTGCAGCCTCAGGGACACAGGGGGCTAGGTAGCAGCAGCTGTTGGCCTGCTGGGTTTGACTTCTAGCAAGTGTCTGTGGAACAGACATGGCTGCCAGCACGTGGGATCAGGGTAACGCAAGCGCAGTCCCAGCTCCACCACTGATTTTGGGAAGGAGCTCTGGTAGCATAGTGGTTATGAATTGGGCTATGAACCTCAAGGTCAGCAGTTTGAAACTACCAGCTGCTCTGTGGGAGAAAGATGAGGCTTTCTGCTCCTGTAAAGATTTACAGCCTCGGAAACCCTGTGTAGGGTCGCTATGTGTCTGAACCGACTTGACGGCACTTAACAACAACAACTCTTTTCAGGTGCACATGCAAGCCTGTCCTTGGTACCCCAGACATCACTGGTGGGGACTTGGAAGGAGGTCAGCAAGTGCTAGGAACAAAGATCATGAAGCTAGAAAAGCTGTCCCACAATCCTGTCTGCTCCAGGCCTCAGCAGCCTGATCCTTCAGAGCGTGTGTGTCGGGGGGTGGAGGGGAGCGGGTGGAGGGAGAGAGACAGAGAACGTATGGCAGGGTAAGTCAAAAAGTATTGCTACAAACCACAGACATCATTATTGAACAAAAATATCCAAACATGTAGTCACTGTCTCTTGACATCCCCTCCATCTAGGTCTGCACACTTCTAAAGGAATGGTTTCCAGCTCTCTAACTTTCCCCCGAGGAGTCCTGCGGTGTCGCTGTGGGTTAATGTGTTGGACTTCAAGGTCAGTTTAAACTACAAGGTCGGCGGTCCAAGCTCGCTGTCTCTCCTTGGAAACCCTATACAGGGTCATTATGAATCAGAACTGACTTGAAGGCATTCAACAGCAAGAGCACAACCTGCCCCCTAAGGATTCTGACTTCTTTTATTTGCATTACATCAAAACGGCCATTTAGCCATCCCCAAGGGACTGAGACTGCACTCCTTTTAAATGTTCTTGGAGTTTGGGGGACAAAAGAAGTCTGAAAGGGCAAGATTAGGGCTATAGGGTGGATGGGGTGAGGTTTCCCAGTGGAATTCTCCTAGGACAACCTCATTGCCCTTGAAGACTGAGCCGGGGGCGGGGGGCACTTTTGGGATGGGGGAATTCCATGGTGCTGTTTCCCAGCCTTTTCCTAACTTAGGTACTTTTCAATTTTCTTAAAACTTCTTCCTAATAAGCCCTAGTAGCATAGTGGTTACGAATTGGGTTGCTAACCTCAAGGTTGGCAGTTCAAAACTACCAGCCGTTCCTTGGGAGAAAGATGAGGCGTTCTGCTCCCATAAAGATTTACAGCCTCGGAAACCCTGTGCGGGTCGCCAAGAGTCAGAACCGACTCCATGGTACTTAACAACAACAACAACATGAGTTGGGACTGACTCGATGGCATACAACACCACCACCATGGAACTGTAGGGTAAGCACTGGACTGCTAACCACAGGTTCATGGTTCAAACCCACCAGCTGCCCTTCAGAAGCCCTGTGAGTAAGAATCAACTGGAAGGGATTCAACACCAACATCAACACCTAAATCCCTATGATGGTCCTTAGAGAAAACCCATCACGATTACCCCATGGGGTCCTCAAAACACAGTCACCATAGCCTTCTGGGTGGACTTTTCTGGCTTGGTTTGAACTGAACTGGCCTCACAATGCCCCTCGGAGGCCACTGTTTTGATTAGACCTCGTTGTTGTTTTTGAAAGCGCTCTAATGAGAGTAATAGAATCCTGGTGTGGCACTGTGGGCTAATGTGCTGGACTGCCAGGTCGGTTTAAGCTGCAAGGTTGGTGGTTCAAGCTTACCAGCCGCTCCTTCAAAACCCTATACAGGATCGCTATGGGTCAGAACCAACTTGACGGCACTTAACAACAACAACAACAACAGTAATGAGAGTAAGACAAGTGTATTCCTCAGAGAACTTGTCCACTTGATAACTTGTTGTTATTAAGTGCTATCAAGCCAGTTTTGATCCATAGCGACCATAGGGTTTCCGAGCAGCAGCTGGTGGGCTTGAACTGCTGACCTTGTGGTTTGCAGTTCAGTGTTGATCCTACAGAGCCACACCAGAAGTCCTACTGTGGCGGCAGTGTGAATCAGAAAGAAAGAGCTCAACTTGAAATCTTAAAGAGCAAAGTTTACTGCCGGCAGTCAGAGTGTCAGCTCAGGCCCAAATCACTCTGACCCCGAAGTGAGGAAGCGAACACAGGGTTTTATACAAAAACATAGAGTGCTGAAAACAGACAGACTTGTCTTGTTACCTGGGGTGGAAAATTCCAGCAGACTCTTATCCTGTAAGTGGGAGTAAACCCACCAATAAACCCTTATCTTGTTTGTATGGATGGATGGGCTAAGTTTTTATCCTGTTTGTTCAGGTGTCCTTGGGTCATTCTGACCTTCGTGGTTTTTCTGTAAGAAGTTTATTTGTTATTTTTCCATAGGGTGTGGGGGGTGGGGGGACAGGGTGAGACGGGGCTAAAATGACTTAGTGGATACCTCGTTTAAATGGGGGCTTTAGTCATACTATAACACTGACTCATATGTTGTTGTTATAAAGTGCCATTGAGTTGATTCTGACCCTGCATAGAGTTCCCAAGGAGCAGCTGGTGGGTTTGAACCGCTAATCTTGTGATTGGCAGTCCAGTGCTGATCCTACAACACCACTTCATATATGTTGTTGTTAAGTGTTGCTGAGTCGGTTCCGATGGACAGCGACCTTGTACAGAGTTTCTGAGGAGCGGCTGGAGAGTTTGAACTGCAAACCTTGTGGTTCAAACTGACCTTGCAGTCCAGCTCATTAGATTACAACACCACACCAGGATTCCACCTACGTGTTGTTGTTGTTTGGTGCCAACTCACAGCGACCCTATGTACAACATAACAAAACACTGCCCGGTCCTGGGCCAACCTCACAATTGTTGCTCTGCCTGAGTCCATGGCTGCTGCCACTTTGCCAATCCATCTCACTGGGGGTCTTCCTCTTTATCTCTGACCCTCCACCCTACCAAGCATGATCTCCTTCTCCAGTGACTGGTTCTTCCTGACAATACGTCTGAAGTATGAGACGAAGTTTGGCCACCATGGTCTCCAAGGAGCACTCTGGCTGCACTTCTTCCAACACAGATCTGTTGGTTCTTTTGGCAGCCCATGGCACTTTCAGTATTTTCTTCCAACACCATAACTCAAAAGCATCAGTTCTTCTATGGTCTTCCTTATTCACTGTCCAACTTTCGCATGCATATGAGGTTATTGAAAATACCATGGCTTAGGTCAGGCACACCTTGGTCCTCAAACTAACATCTTTGGTTTTGCCCTTTTCCCCTCCTCTCCTGAAAATGTGGAGAAGGGATTTTCTCAGAGTTTGTTCTTATGGGGGTTCTGCCCAGCCTGGCCTAGCACCGCTCCCTCCAGTGGGATCTTGGGTAGGATCCATTTCTGCTCCACTCACTTTAAAACCTAATTTCCAGGTTCACTCTCTGCTGCCAGTTCCCAAGTGCCTACTAAGAGTGAGGCCTGCACCAGGCACCTGGGATAGATTATGAATATGATAAACAATGGTCAACAAGACAAATCCGTAAACTATATGTTCTGTTAGGAGGCTGCTTATCCCTCCACATTTTATTCTTTTCATGTATTGGTTCCACCATGTACGTAATTTAGGTCAGATAATGACACGCAAACTCCTCCCAGGAGTAAAACCAGTGTCCTGAATATGCCATACAAGACATACATGGTAACAGGGGGCTGCCCTAACTAATCAAGTTTAAAGCATATACAGAATCATGGTTAAGAGCGATTGGGAGCAGGCAGTGGAGTACAGTGATTCCTGAGCGATGAGACAAAGGAGGGGAGCTCAGGACCACCCCAGTTACTGCCTGGAACGTTTCCAGTTCACGATGGAGGGGGAGAGCACCCGGAAAGTTCTAGGCAGTCTTCCGAGTTACTGCAAAGCTAGAGTGGCTGAACTTTGCACCTGATCTACCAACAACATAGAAGCTCTGGTAGCGTAGTGGTTATGAATCAGGCTGCGAACCGCAGGATCAGCAGTTCAAAACTACCAGCCGCTCTGTGGGAGAAAGATGAGGCTTTCTGCTCCCGTAAAGATTTACAGCCTTGGAAACCCTGTACAGGGCTGCAACGACAACAACATGCACAGAGGGGGTGTGAGCAGCACTGACCGGGGTCAGCCCTGCCCAGGTGAGCACTGCCTGACCCTCACCTGACCCTCAAGCCAGGGCCACTGTATAGATGCAGCTGGGAGAGAGCTGGAAAGAGCCGGGGGTGGCGGGGGCCAGGAGGAGTCAAAGCTTTGGGCGTCTGTGGGTTCCAGACTGGGGTTAAGT
This sequence comes from Chrysochloris asiatica, assembly GCF_000296735.1. NCBI lineage: Eukaryota > Metazoa > Chordata > Mammalia > Afrosoricida > Chrysochloridae > Chrysochloris > Chrysochloris asiatica. The sequence goes on from NW_006408519.1 coordinate 50,430,453, forward strand.
GCTCCAGATCAGCTGCATGCAGCAAGGGTATGAGACTTGGCAGGGTTGTTAATGCACAAAATAATTAAATGGTAGATTTTCTTTTCTTTCTTTTTTTTTTTGTACTATTGTTGTAAATCTGAAACGTGGATAATGAGATAGTCATTAAGTGAGGATTAGGTATAAAACCAAAAGCTGATTCATTAATAAGATCAACACATTAGAAAACCTATGTTGTTGTTGTTGTTGTTAAGTACCGTGGAGTTGGTTCCGACTCATAGTGACCCTGTACAGGGTTTCCGAGGCTATAAATCTTTATGGGAGCAGAACGCCTCATCTTTCTCCCACAGAACTGCTGGTAGTTTTGAACTGCTGACCTTGTGATTCACAGCCCGATTCGTAACTACTACGCTACCAGAGCTCCTTTAGAAAACCTATAGTAGGAGTTATTAGGAAAAAGACAAGGCACAAATGACCAACGGGAGACATGAGAGTGGGTTGTTACAGCCTCTGTAGATGTAAAAGGATAATAAGAGACTGTTATGAATGATTTCATGCTGACACATTTGACAAATACTATAGGTTGAATCACGTCCCCCTAAATATGTGTTGTCAGCCCTAACCCCTATCTATACCTGTGGTCTGTGATAGGGTACTATCTAGATGCCTACAAGGAAGACCAGTTAATACCACCATTCTTCAAATACAGACCAAAGCCAAAGATGACGAAATTGACTAATTCTCCCTACTTCTTCAGTCTAAAATTGATGAAACACTCAGCCAACATGCATTGATCATTACTAGTGATCGCAACGCAAAAGTTGGGAGCAAAGAGGAAGGATTCCTAGTTGGAAAACATGGCCTTGGTGAGAGAAATCATGCTTGACATCGCATAATAGAATTTGGCAAGACCAACAACTTCTTCATTGCAAATACCTTTCCTCAACAACATTAAAAGTGACATGCATATGAACCTTGACAGGTGGAATACACAGGAATCAAACTGACTATCCCTGTGGGGAAGAGATCATGGAGAATCTTCATAACATCAGCCAAAACAAGGCCGGGGCCGACTGTGGAACTGGCCATCAATTGCTCACATGCAAGTTCAGGATGAAACTGAAGAAAATCAAAGCAAGTTCACAGAGCCAAAATATAGCCTTGAATATATCCTATCAGAATTTAGAGATCATCTCAAGAACAGATTTGATGCATTAGACATTAATGACTGAAGACCAGAAGGGTTGTGAGATGACATCAAAAACATTACACAGGAAGAAAGCAAAAAGTCATTAAAAGGCCAAGAAATAAAGAAAAGACCAAAATGTATGTCAGAAGAGACTCTGAATGAGTATAGAGAAGCTAAAGCAAATGGAAGAAATGATGAAGTAAAAGAGCTGATGGGAAAATTTAATAGGAAAGGTCAAGAAGACAAAGTAAATGAGTATAATGAAATTTGCAAAGACCTGGAGTTGGAAAATCAAAAAGAAATAACATATTCAGCGTTTTCCAAGCTGAAAGAATTGAAGAAAAAATTCAAGCTTCAAATTGAAATATTGAAGGATTTTATGGGCAAAATATTGAACAATGCAGGAAACATCAGAAAAAGATGGAAGGAATACGCACTCACGGTGCCAACAAGAAATGACTGATGTTCAACCATTCCAAGAGGAAGAATACGATAAAAAATCGATGGTATTGAAGGAAGAAGTCCAAGCTGCACTGAAAGAATTGGTGAAAAGCAGGATTCTAGGAACAGACGGATACAAAGTGAAACCTTTCACTAAACTGATGTTGCTCTGGGGAGGCACTCACTCATCTATGCCAAAAATTTGGAAGACAGCTAGCTGGCCAACCGATTGGAAGAGATCCACATTTGTGCCTATTCCAGAGTGGTGACCCAACGGAATGCCGAAATTATCGGATAATATCGTTAATAGCACACACAAGTAGAATGTTGCTAATAATAATTCAAAAATGGTTGCAGCAGTGTATTCACCAGGAGCTGCCAGAAACTCAAGCTAGATTCAGACGAGGACGTGGAACTACAGCTGGCTATCGTTGTTGATCTCGGATGGATCTTGGCTGAAAGCACAGAAAAGCAGGAAGATGTTTACTTGTTCTTTATTGACTATGCACAGGCATGTGACTGTGTGGGTCATAACAAACTACGCGTCACATTGTGAAGAATGAGTATTCCAGAAGACTTCATTGCACTCATGCAGAACTTGTACACAGACCAAGAGGCAGTTGTTCGGACAGAACAAGGGGACACTGTGTGGTGTAAAATCAAGAAAGTTTTGCATCAGACTTATCTCCTTTCACCACAGTGCTTTAATCTGTATTCTGAGCAAGTGATCTGAGAAGCGAGATTATATTATGTGACATCAGGTTTGAAAGAAGACGTTTGTTAATATGAGTGATATGCAGATGACACAACTTTGCTTGCTGAAAGCAAAGAAGACTTGACGTCCTTACTGATAAAGATTAAGGACTACAGCCTTCAGAATGGATGCCAACACAACGTAAAGAAAATAAAAATCACCACAACCAGGCCAATGAACAGCATCATGAAAAATGGAGAAGAGGTAGAAGTTGTCAAGGATTTCATTTTACTTGGATTCTAATTCATTGCTCATGGGAACAGCAGCTAGGAAATCAAGCAATGTATTGCACCGGACAAATCTGTTGCAAAGACCTCTTTAAAGTGTTAAAGAGCTAAAATGTCCCTTTGAGGACTAAGGTGGACCCGACCTAAGCCATGCTATTTACAATCACCTCGTATGCATGTGCAAACGGGACAATGAGTAAGGACGACCGTAGAAGAATTGATGCATTTGAGTTATGGTGTTGGTGAAGTATATTGAAAGTGCTAGAAAAGCAAACAGATCTGTCTTGGAAGAAGCGCAGCCCTAGAACTGAGGATGGTAAGACTTCATCTCACCTACTTTAGACATGTTATCAAGAAGGACAAATCCATGGGAAAAAGACTTGGCGTGTGGTGAAGTAGAAGGTCAGTGAAAAAGAGGAAGACCCCCCCTAAGACATGCACTGACCATGGCTGCAACAATGGATTCAACCCTGACAACAATCATGAGGATGGCGTAGGACCAGGCAGGGCTTTGTTCTGTTGTGTCTCTAACAACAACAACAACAACAACAACAACAACAACATTACCTGTAGCTATCATCCCACTACGGAATTTCCCCCCTTATACGTAATCAGAAGGAGCTCTGGTCGTGCAGTGGTTACGAATAGGGCTGCTAACCTCAAGGTCAGCAGTTTGAAACTACCAGCTGTTCCGTGGGAGAAAGATGAGGCTTTCTGCTCCCGTAAAGATTCACAGCCTCGGAAATCCTATGCAGGGTCGCTATGAGTTGGAACCGACTCCACAGCACACTACCACCACCACCATACATAATGGGGCAGTATTAGTGTAGGTTTTGTTCTAAGTCAATGTCTTTTGGGATATAAAAAAGCAGACTGAGAAATCAAGCAAGCAGGTACAGGTGGAGGAAGGTAGAAGCCACATGAAGATCACCAAGAAACAGAAGCTAGAAAGTGATGAGGACCTTCCCCCATATCCCATAGAGCTGGGGCCCTGAATTTGGATTTCTAGCTTCCAAAATGAAAAGAAAATCCATTTCTGTTTGTTAAATCCACCCACTTGTGGTATTTCTGCAATGGCATCACTAGAGAAATAAGACAGCAGCCACTTAGATGAAATGGACAAGTTGCTAGAAATTCGTCAGCTACCAAAGCTCACACAAGAAACAATATGTCAGCTGTAAAAACTTAGATGATAGTTGAGAACCGTCCCCAAGGGAAGACTGTAATCCTAGATGACTTCACAGCTGGACTCTATTTAACATTTAAGGAAGAAACAGTATGATGAGTATCACAGAAAGTCTTCCAGGAAAGATTAGATAACATTACCCTGATATCAAAACCATAAAAAGATATTACGCACGCACCTGCAACTGAGTATCTCTCGTAGATATGCCATATGTTAGGACTGATTGTGTCCCCCCAAAATATGTGCCAACTTGGCTGGACTATGGTTCCCTGGTTTGGCAGTTATGGTGTTGCTGTTAAGCGCTGTTGGGTTGGTTCCGACCCATAGTGACCCTATCCGCCATCCTCCTATTTGTTACACTTAAGCCTATTGCTGCCGCCATTGTACCGATCCACCTTGTTGGGGGTCTTCCTCTTTTTCGCTGAGTCTCCACTTTATCAAACATGATGACCTTCTCCAGGGACTGAAGTCTGAGAGTCAAAGTCTGGCCAACCTCACTTCTAAGGAACATTCTGGCTGCATTTTTTCCAAGACAGATTTGTTTATTCTTCTGGCAGTCCCTGCTACTTTCAATATTCTTCTCCAACAACTTAATTCAAGTGCACATAGATTCTTCCAGGGTCTTCCTTATTCATTGCATGCATATGAGGCAAATGAAAGTACTATGACTTGGGTCAGGCACACATTGGTTCGCAAAGTGACCTCTTTGCTCGTTAACACTTTGAAAGCAGTCTTTTGCAGCAGATTTTTCTAATGCAATGAGTCATTTGATTTATTGACTGCTGCTTTTTTTTTTTTTTTACTTTTTATTGTGAATTGAATGATTGATTACATGGGAGAACATCGGTTTACACTCATCCTATTGTATTTCGTTTAATTGCAGTGATTATAATCCCCTCTATGCATCATTATTCAATAGTATTTGCTTCTATTCCCTCTGATTTTTAAAAAAATTTTTTTATGGACACAAAAACACTCACGAATATATAATAATTTAAACAACCAGAGGGCACATTCTGCCAGCCAGCTTCTTGGCTGCCAGCACTGTCTCTCTCTTTCTGTGAATCTAGAGTCCTGCTTCCTCTCTCCATGTCCTCATCTCTGCCTCCATCTCTGGTGTCACTGCTTCTCTGGATAGGGTCCCACATTCCGCTCATGCTCTTCTCCTTTGATGGTCCTAGGGTCCTCTGTTCTTGTAAGATTAACTACTCCCCCCTTTATGTTACAAAACTTCTAGCTTTACAGTTGTGACGATCTCAATTAGTCATAATAACAATTACGTACTATTGAATCATAAGAATCTCATCCCCATCCCCTTTCACCACACCTGTCTAGACAAGATGAAAACTATTCAGTGGGGATTCTATCTTCCCCCGCACACTCTGAAACGAAACTCTGGACCATTGTGCTATAATCCAAACTGAAAGCTGTGAACTCTGGGGTTCATCAGCAAGTATTTCAAGTCCTCTCTACTTCCAGCAAGCAAGGTTACGACAGTTACCTAATGGTATAATATGGCAGACGTTTTATAGTCCCCCAAGGGCTCTGGTAGTGTAGTGGTTATGAATCGGGCTGCTAATCTCAGGTCAACGGTTCGAAACTACCAGCTGTTCCGCAGGAGAAAGATGAGGCTTTCCGCTCCCGTAAAGATTTACAGCCTTGGAAACCCTGTACAGGGTCACTATGGGTCGGAACCGACTCCACGGCACATAACCACCATCACAAATCAGTTGTGAGAAGTAAGGATGGAACGCAAGCCACTTAATCCCATCAGAGTGTCATCCTATATAAGAGAAGTTGTGCTTGTTGGTCTGCAACACCTCTGATCTTATGAGACAAAGGAGAGAGGTGTGAGCAGAGAGAGACGGATCTACTGCCAGCAAGAAAGTAGAGCCGGGAGCAAAGTGCAGCTATGGGACCTGGGCCCACATCTTAGGAAGCTGCTAGACCCAGGGGAAGACTGATGCCGAGATACGTGGAGAGCTCCAAGGAACGCCAGAGTCACAGATGCAGAAGGAGACAATAACCTTCCTCCTAAGCTGTGAGCCAACAGATAGAGAATGGCTTCTTCTAGCGCTAGGACCATGACTTTGAACTTGTAGCCTCCTAACCTGAGAGAGAACAAATTTCTATTTGTTAAAACCACCCCCTTGTGGTATTTGTTATAGCTGACACCATGCAAACTTCCTCAAGAAAAGAACCCAAAGCTTATAAAAATGATCGTTCATTGTGATCAAGTGGGATGCAAAGCTTGACCTCAGGAATGGAAGGCTGGCTGAACATCTGAAAATCAATCAATTGGCAGAAAAATTGATTAAAGAAGAAAAAACATATCATCAACTCATTAACTGCAGAAAAAGCATTTGATAAAATTCAACATTCATTCACAATAAAACTGGGAAGTAAGAGGACTCTCCAGAGGAATTATAGGGCATTTGCAAAAATCCTACAGCCAATAGCATGATGAACAGTGTGAGACCGAATAGGCCCCCTATGGTTAGGAATGAGGCAAACAGGTCCCTCTTTCCACTCCTATTCAACAGTGTACTAGAAGCCTTGTTGTTGTTGTTGTTAAGTGCCATCGAATCAGTTCTGACCCATAGCAACCCTGTGTAGGGTTCAGCTGGTGAGCTTGAAGCGCTGACCTTGCAGTTCAAATGGCTTTGCAGTCTGGTGCATGAACCCACAGCGCCACCCCAGGAGTCCACTAGAAGCTTTAGCTGCTGCAATTAGACAAGAAAAAGAAATGGAATGTATGCGGAATAGGAAGAAAGAAGTACAACTGTTTCCTTTCCACAGATGAAATGACTGTTTATGCAGAAAAATCCCAAATAATTGACAATAAACCCCCCAGAACTAACAAGCAGTTACAGCAAGGGCATAAGGTTGATACACAATCGTATAAAATGTCTAATAGTGCTTATAGTATAATATATATAATAATGGCTATTCAGCCTGTATGCTGAGCAAATCATCTGAGAAGCTGGGTTCTGTGAAGAAAAATGTGGCATCAGGATTGGAGGAAGACTCATTAACAACCTGCGATATGCAGATGATACAACCTTGCTTTCTGAAAGTGAAGAGGCCTTAAAACATTTACTGATGAAGATCAAAGAGCACTGCCTTCGGTATGGATTGCATCTCAATGTAAAGAAAACAAAAATCCTCACTGGACCAATAAATAACATTCTTATCAACGGAGAAAAGAGCGAAGTTGTCAAGGAGTTCATTCTTCTTGAATCAACTATCAACACTCATGGAAGCAGCAGTCAAGAGATCAGACGACGTATTGCATTAAGCAAATCTGCTGCATAAGACCTTTTTAAAGTGTTGAAGAGCAAAGATGTCAGCTTGAGGACTAAGGTATGCCTGACCCAAGTCATGGTGTTTTCAATAACCTCATATGCATGCAAAAGCTGGACAGTGAATAAGGAAGACTGTAGAAGGATTGATACATTTGAGTTATGGTGTTGGAGGAGAATATTGAAAGTACCATGGGCTGCCAAAAGAACAAACAGGTCTGTGTTGGAAGAAGTGCAGCCAGAGTGCTCCTTGGAGGCCAGGATGGCCAAGCTTCGTCTTTCATACTTCAGACATATTGTCAGGAGGGACCAGTCACTGGAGAAGGATATCATGTTTGGTAAGGTGGAGGGTCAGAGAAAAACAGGAAGACCCCCAGCTAGATGGATTGGCCAAGTGGCAGCATTAATGGGCTCAAGCGTCGCAACAATTGTGAGGTTTGCCTAGGGCCAGACAGTGTTTTGTTCTGTTGTGTATAGGGTTGCTATGAGTCAGTACTGACTAGATGGCACCTAACAACAACAACAACATAGCAAGGGAGCAAGGTATAAGGCTACACGATAGTATAATATAATATATAATAGTGGTTATAGCAGGGGAACAGGGTATAAGGTTGACATAGAATAATATAATATATATAATAGTGGTTATAGCAGGGGAACCGGGTATAAGGTTGACATACAATAATATAATATATATAATAGTGGTTATAGCAGGGGAACAGGGTATAAGGTTGACATACAATAATATAATATATATAATAGTGGTTATAGCAAGGGAGCAGGATATAAAGTTGATACATAAAACTCAATTGCTTTCACCACTACCAGCAATAAACATTTGGAATTTGAAGTTAAAAATACAGAACCATTTATGTTAGCACACAAAATGGAAATACTTTGGGATAAATATAACACTGTGTGTGTTAGACTCCTGCTGTGGTGCTGCAGGGTTAGGTCTGGACTGTGAATCATAAGGTTGGAGGTTCAAGCCCACCCACTGCTCCTCGGAAACTCTGTACAGGGTCACTGTGAGTTGGAATGGACTTGATAGCACTTAACGAAACAATGTAGGTGATATATATGATATAAATGATAGAATTCTGGTTAAAGAAATCATAGAAGGTCTAAATAATGGAGAGAGATTGCATTCTCCTGGATGTTGTTGTTTAGTGCTGTGGAGTTGGTTCTGACTTATAGTGACCCTGTACCAAGTTTCTAAGAAGCAGTTGGTGAGTAGGAAGATAATATTACTAAGATGTTTATTCTTTCATAGATTCAAAGAAATCAAAGAATATTTGCAAACTATTTTGGGGATGTTGACAAATTGATCTAAATTTCATATAGAAAGACAAAAGATCCCCAGAATAAACAACACAATGCTGAAGAACAGAGCTGGACATCAGATACTACCTGATTCAAGACATACTGTAAAGCTGCAGTGATCAAAACAGTATGGCACTAGAGAAGGAACAGATACATCAGTGAACCTGCAAACAGACTCACACAAATAGAGCTAACTAATCTTTGACAAAGGGGCAGAGGTGATTCCTTGGAGAAGGGATCACCTGGAATACCCATATGCACAATAAATGAATCTAGACATACAGCTTACATCTTATACAAAAGAATAAACTCAAAATGGATCATAGAATCTAAATGTACGAGGCATAACAACACAACTATTAGATGATAACACACAGGAGATACTCTGGGGACCTTGAGTTTGGCAATGACTCTTAGATATAATATCAAGAGCAAGAGCATGACACATACAAGCAAAAAAAAAAAAAAAAAAAGAAAATTTACAACATCTGTTCTGTGAAACACAGTAAAAAGAGAATAAAAAGATAAGTCACTGACTGGGAAAGAATTTGCACAAATCTGATCAAGGATTCCTATCCAAATATACAAAAAACGCTGAAAACACAGTAGGGAGAAAAGAAACTCAGCTTCAAAATGGGCAAAGATCTAAACAGTCATTTCACCAGAGAAGATATCTTAAAACCCCACACCAACGCTGTCCAGTCGATTCCCACTTATAGTGACCCTGTGTAAGGCAGAGAAGAATTACCCCAAGGGTCTCCCAAACTGTTGTCTGCACAGACTCCGATGGCTTCATCTTTCTCCAACCAACGACCCTTCCATTAGCAGCTGTACATTTAACTATTGTGCCATCAGGGTGCCCAAGAAGACATACAGACGGCAAGTAAACACATGAAAAGATGTTTAGCATTTAGGTCAGGAAATTGCAAATAAAAATAACAGATACTGCTGCTAATTGCAAACTCAGCAGTTCGAACCCATCAGCTTCTCCTTGGAAATCCTGCACAGGGTCTCTATGAGTTGGAACTGACCCAAAGGTACTTAACAACAACAACAACACACCTAGTGTGGAACTGTAGAATAAGTACTGGGCTTAAGGGTAGTGGTTCAAACCTACCAAGCACTCCTTGGAAACACTATACAGGGTTGGAAGTGACTCAATGGCACTTGAAAACAACACCCACATTCCTATTAAAATGGCTAAAGTCCTGAACATCTGACATCATGAGATGTTGATGATGTGGAGCAACAGGAATGCAAAATGGGGCAGCCACCTTACAAAGCGGCTTGGCACTTCCTTACCATTAGTGAGCTAAGCTTTGGGCTGTCAACTGAAATGTCAGATGTTTGACCCGCCAGCGTTCCGGAAGACAAAGATAAAGCAGTCTGCGGCCATAAAGATTTACAGCCTCAGAAACGCTATGAAGCTTTACTCTGCCTGGTGTGGCATTGCAGGATAAGCATTGGATTGCTGACCACAAGGTCAGAGGTTCAATCCCACCAATTGGTCACTCCTTGGAAACCATATACCAGAACCAATTCGACTGCACTTAACAACAACAACAACATAAACTGCTATGAGTTGGAATCAGCTTGACTGCAGCGGGGTTTTGTGGTTTTCCTACAGCTATCCAACTTCTAAAGGAGCTCTGGTAGCGTAGTGGTTATGAATCGGGCTGCGAACCGCAAGGTCAGCAGTTTGAAACTACCAGCAGTTCCGCGGGAGGAAGATGAGGCTTTCTGCTCCCGTAAAGATTTACAGCCTTCGAAACCTTGTACAGGGTCACTATGAGTCGGAACTGACTCCACGGCACATAGCCACCACCATCCAATTTCTGGGCAGTTACTAGGGAGAAATGACAACTGAATGTACACACAGCCATCTGTACTATCCACGCAGGTTTGTAATAGCCCAAACCAGAAACAGTGCAAACACCCTTCAACCAGTGGGTGCATAGAGACTGCTTTTGTTGTTGTTAAATGCTGTCAAGTAGCTTTGGACTCATAATGATCCTGTAGAGGGTTTCCAAGGAGCGGTTGGTGGGTTTGAACCGCCGGCCTGGCAGTTCAACCCAACTTTGCGGTCCAGTGTTTATTCTGCAGTGCCATACCAGGACTCCAGAGAAACCGGTACGTCCCGATGCTGGTACGCTGACTCTGACTTGCGGTGGGTCCCATGTACGTATGGAGGGCGGTGCCACAGCGTTTCCAGTGGCCGAGTTTTCAGAAGTGGATCGCCAGGCTTCTCTTCGGAGGTTTCTCTGGTTGGACTTGAACGCCCATGTTTTCGTTAGTAGCTGAGCACCTGGATCATGTGTACCACCCAGGAACTGCTCAGCAATATAAATAAACACATTACTAATTGTGGTGGTTACGTGCCGTGGAGTTGGTTCCGACTCACAGCGACCCTGCATAGGGTTTCCGAGGCTGTAAATCTTTAAGAGAGCTGAAAGCCTCATCTTTCCTAGCGGAACAGCTGGTAGTAGTTTCGAACTGTTGACCGTGAGATTAGCAGCCCGATTTGTAACCACTACGCTGCCAGTGTGCCTTGCATTACTAATCAGGTGCAGCAAAATACATTCTTAGCGGCTAAAGGGTTGGGTGCAAAACAAAGCCTGAAGGGGCCAGGTTGGAGGGGCAGACGCTATCCATTTCTCCAGGAGGATTCTCGTAGGCCAGCCCTTGTTACCTGCCCAGAGTGAGCGGGAGCATTATCCTGATGGAAAACAGTCCCTTAAAAACAGTTGCCATTAACCTTTGGCCTTGAGTTTACCTGGTCCAGCAGATACTCAAGGAAGACACCGTTCTGATTGGATGTTTTATTTGAAGATTCCCTGATGAGACTAAGACCAGGGTCCTCCTGAGAGAACTTGTCTGTAGTCACCCACTAATGGCAGACACACGTTAAGACATGCTTTTATTTGGAATTTGTTATTGTTGTTAGCACAATACATGGTTTGATTTCTTGACAGCTGCTTCCGTGAGTGTTGATATGGGATGTCAGCAAAATGAAGTCTTTGACAACTTCAATCTTTTCTCCCCATCCCTCAAAAAGAATCAAAACATCTGGTGACCCCTAGTTCTGACCTCTAGTCCAAGAGTTGTGAGGTAGGACACCCTGCTCCTCACAATCACCCACTTTGCCGGTACTTTGTGATGGACACTTGGGGAGGCTAAGGCAGGTGTCCGGCGTGTGTTTGTAGAATAACTGAGCAGATGACTGAATGTAAACATTCTGGGACTAATGTGGCTCACCCCAACTGGATACAACTTTCTGTGGGATGGGATGGAAGCTCTCTTATCGCCCCTGATGCCTAGAGGGAGGTGAGATGCCAAGATGCTGAGTGACTTGTCCCAGGTCACACCCAAGACTTTAAGGTGGTCCCAGGATTTCAGGATGGATGGCTTGCGGGAAGCCCTGGGGGTCCCATGGAGGTAGCCATGGGACCCTCTCCCAGTGTGCCCACGGAGAGTACTGGGCATAATGTTAGTCCTTCCTGGAGGCCCTACTTCCTACCACATTTCAGACTTTTCTATAAAATGCAGGTCCCTTCCAGCTGATCCCAGAAAGTAGTTTCCACACTGAAGGCCAACAGGGAAGGCATCTTATATTGCGGTGGACTCTGCCCTTCCTCTCTGCCCTGTCCCAGAACCAGAGGGCTCACTCACTACAGTGCCAGCCACAGGCATAGAGAAGTGCCCACCCCACCCCAACCTATATCAGCTGCATGGCGTCTGAGTGAAATGTCCTGTAAAACCCAGGAAAGGTAGAACGTGTGTAATGGAAAATGGTTCCCCAAACCCCCACTGTTGTTGGGTCCATTCTAACTCACAGTGACTCCACAGGACACAAGAGGACTGCCCCAGAGGACGAAGACTTGTGCATGTTTACTGGAACCCTGAGGTGGTGCGGTGGCTTAATGCGCCGGACAGCAAAGCGGTTCAAGCTCAGCAGCTGCTCCTTGGAAACCCTATACAGGGTCGCTATGGGTCAGAACCGACTTGATGGCACTTCACAACAACAACATCTTTACTGAAGCAGACGGACTGCCTCATCTTTCTCCGGTCGAGGGGCTGCAGGGTTTGAACCATCAGCCTTACTGTTAACAGTCCAAGCCCCAGGACTTCTTATCAAACAAGCAAATGTTTTCCATGGAAACGAGCAACAGAAATGTGGCAAAACCGCCCCGTCAAAAGTGGAAAACATGCCAGACCTGGAAAGACAAAGCCGTGTGGGAGAGTTCTGGCTCTCATAGACTTCACTGTGTTTGTCAAAAACAGAAAGTGGCCCCAACACGGTATTGGACAAGCTTCTGTGGGCAGGCCGTGCTCTAGATGCACAATGACACCGGACGGGGTCTCACCACACACGTGAATAGGTCCAACAGCATGGAAACAAGATAACTGAAAAGATCGGCAGGTATGGAGTCTAACCTTCTAGAACAGTCCATGGGGAGAGGGTGCTGCAGCCAGGAATCCCGCTTTGGGGGTCTGCCACAGCTAGGGGAGGGAAGATGGCCCAGGGACCCGCCATGGAAACAGAAGGTGAGCTGACCTGGGGTTCTGGGACCCTGTTGACAATGTCCACCCTGAGGCGCGGCTGCTGGGCCGGTCCATGTGCTGTCTGTCCATGTCTGGGCTGCAGGGGTGGACTCAGGCCTCAGCACCAGCTCTGGCCTCACACTCTTGGCAGACCAGCCCTATCTCTGGGTGTCCTGCCCCCACTCCGCAGTCCTGACCTCACCCTGAGGTCACAATGGCTCCAGCGCTCAGGGCACCCTCCCCAGGACAAGACCATGGGATGGGCTTGGGACTCTGGAGGTGGCATGTGTATGTATGCATACTGAGTCACTGATGGCCCAGCTGTCCTCAGAGAGACTTGTTTGTCAGACTCGGTCCCCTTGAGTGTGGGCCAGACCTAGAAGTGACCCGCTTCTAGTGACTAAAACATGGCCGCTATAAGCCAAGGCATGTCTCCTCTGCGATGAGGTTTCAGAAGACTGTGAACCTTCTGGAACTTGGGGTGCCAGGGCCCATGGTTGTGAGACACACCCCAACCATCAAGTAACCCATGGCCGAAAGGGCCCCCGGACCAATCCTGTAAACATTTTGAATCCTCAGTTGTGTACATGTTTCACTCAGGGCTTCTCCCCGTTCCGGTGGCTGTGATGAACTGACCTGCCACCTGTCATGATTTTTGGCCATTTCCTTTGTTTTCCAATTTCGCTTTGCTGTCC
>NW_006408519.1:50444365-50485114 GCF_000296735.1 Chrysochloris asiatica
ACAGGGTTTCTGAGGCTGTAAATCTTTACGGGAGCAAAAAGTTTCATCTTTCTCTGGTAGTGTAGTGGTTACGAATTGGGCTGCTAACCTTAGGGTCAGCAGTTTGAAACTACCAGCAGTTCTGCAGGAGAAAGATGAGACTTTCTGCTCCCGTAAAGATTTACAGCCTCGGAAACCCTGTATGGGGTCGCTATGGGTGGGAATCGACTCCACGGCACATAACAATAACAACTCTCTCTCTCTAGAGACAGAAGAGGTCTCTTGGTGGGTATTGTTTACTGCCTTCTTATGTTTGTGGGTAAAATAAACTGCCTTGCTGGACAGGCCTACGTGGCAGGGAACCCAGGGTGGTTTCTGGTCCATCTGATGCCTTGGTGACAGCCCCGAGGCCCAGGTCCCCGCTACCCCTGGCCTGAACTGCTGACCAGAAGGTGTGGAGATGAGCACGCACGGTTACTGGGTGGGCTCGTCTGTTACCTGCAACAGGCAACTGATCCATGTTCTTTGCCAGGGAACGAGATGCACGGTTAGGACTATGTACGACTATAGATTCTGGGTCTTTCTATCATACCCAGCCATGGTCCAGAGAAGGGTGAGTGGCCTGCCTGAGGTTGCACAGCTGCAAGGCACGACTGAGTCCAGAAGGCAGACAGCACTCCCAGCAAGGACTCCTGTTCCCATACCTGCTGCTGGGGGTCTTTGGGGTTCCGGGCTTATGTGGGGGTGGGGGTGGGAGTGGGGGTAATGCTGCAGGGACTTTGTGAAGGGAGGACCCTGCCCCACTGCTGGGCCAGCTAGCTCTCTCCAGGAGTGTCCCCCTCCGTCTCAGTCAGCCTGGGGCTCAATCGAGGAGTGCCCCCAGCCTTGCTGTGTGGGCAGCCCCCAAATTCCAGAAACAACCATGTGTCTGGGCCCAGGGTCATGGTATGGAAGTTTCAGAGATGGACAACAGGAAGCCACTGCCCACATGGGGCTTTGGAGCTTGTTGCTGGGAGTTCAAATCCCACCTCTGTCATCTGTGGGCTGTGCCCCTAACAAGATGCTGTCATCTTCTCAGTCTTCTGGAGAACGGTAACCACTTTCTGTGAGGTGCTTGGCGCAGGACCTGGGTCAGCCTGGCACAACCTTGGGGTTTGCGGGCACCTCACCAGGTTTAAATGTGGCTATACTTCATGCCTGTCCTGGGAGGTGGGAATGGTTCCCAGCATGCCTCAGAGGAGAAAATGAAGACCCAGAGGGGTTAGACCAGATGGACGAGGGTGACATGTTCACCAATCCCACCTGGCCCCAGGTAGAGCCCACAGAGTGCCATCGTGCACTTGGGGCAGACTGTCTCAGAGGTGGAGAGGGGAGGTGTGTGCTGAGGATGCTGTATGCTGGATAAGCGTCGTGGTTTACCAGGAGACCACACACTCATGTCCTCCCACACTTCCAGTTCCATAGAGGGGCAGTTAAAAATGGAGTCTGTAAATCCACCCTGTGATCAGGAGGGACCAGTCCTTGGGGAAGGACATCATGCTTGGTAAAATGGCAGATCACAGAAAAAGAGGAAGCCTGCCAACCAGACGGAACGGCACAGGGCTCAAACATAGCAACAATTGTGAGGATGCCACAGGACCGGGCTGTGTTTCGTTCTGTTGTCCACAGGGTCTCTATGAGTTGTATCAGATTCGATGGCACCTAACAACAACAACAAATCCATCCCCAGGAAGGATCAAGAGGAAGCTGGGTCTTGAAGCTCCGCTAGCACGCATGCTCCGCTTTCTCTGAGCACTGCCCCCACACCTGCAGCACTGTTGCCCATTTTGTTGGTGACCTGGAGCAGTAGCATGCTGAAGCCAGCCCCAAAAGACTGAGTCTGAAATCGTAAGTCATCTTGAAATCTATTGTTAAATGTTGCTGCTGTCATGCCAAGCCTCAGCTCACAGTGGTACAATGTACAACAGAATGAAACGCCACCGTCCATGGTCAGCTGTGGATGCTCTGCTGTGGTCCAGAGGGCCGCTGTGGGATGATTTTAGGATGTAGATCACCAGGCCTTTCTTCCTAGTTCATCTGAGTCTGGAAGCAGCATCCGAGCAGCACACACATCTCCGCGGATGGTTGGTGATGGCCATGCATGAGGTGCACTGGCCGGGAACTGGACCTGGGTCTCTTACATGAGAAGAGTGTAAGACATCATGTTAAAAGCAAAGGCAATCAATACCCAACACATAGTCCTTTCCACTATTTGACTGGAATTCAGTGTTAGCTATGCTGTTAGATGTTGCCTTGGGGTTTGCGGGCATCTGTAGGATGGGATTCTATAAAATGGGAAGTCTCTTCCCAACTCTATGTTTAGGGATGTCTTGTTGGTAACTGGAAATCATTCATGGTGGAAGGATTTACATCACAGCAATTGGCAAACACTCCTATGCAGGAGGGTTTTTACATTAGACAGAATCACGACAGACAGAGAAAAGGCTGACGTTGTCAAAGACTTCCTTTCGCTTGGATTCACAATCAGTGTTCATCAAGCAGCAGTTAGGAAATCAAATGATGTATTGCACTGGGCAAATTTGCTGCATGAAACCGCTTTAAAGCATTCAAGAGCAAAGATGTCAGTTTGAAGACTAAGTGTCCCTGACCCAAGTCATGGTATTTTCAATTGTCTCACATAATTGTTAGGTGGAGGGTTGGAGAAAAAGAGGAAGACCCCCAGCGAGATGGATTGGCAAAGTGGCAGGCAGCGTCAATGGGCTCAAACATGGCAACAATTGTGAGGTTAGCCCAGGATCGGGCAGTGTTTCGTTCTGCTGTGCATAAGGTTGCTATGGGTTGGTACCGACTCCATGGCACTTAACAACAACAACAATATGCATGTGGAAGCTAGAAAATGAATAAGGAAGACTGAAGCAGAATTGGTATCTTCGAATTCTTGTGTTGGTTAAGAATACTGACTATACTATGAACCACCAGGGGAACAATATGTGTTAGAAAAAGTACAGTCAGAATGCTCTTTAGAAGTGAAGATGGTGAGACTTGGTCTCTCATACTGTGGACATGCTGTCAGGAAGGTCCAGTCCCTGGGGAAGGACATCATGCTTGGTACAGTGAAGGGTCAGTGACAAAGAGATTGTTGTTAGGTGCCATTGAATCAGTACTGACCCACAGCGACCTTATGCACAGCGGAACAAAACACTGCCCGATCCTGGGTCAACCTCACTACTGCTGCCACACTTGAGTCTATCGATGATGCCACTTGGCCAATCCATCTCGTTGGGGGGCTTCCTCTTTTTCTCTGACCCTCCACCTTACCCAGCATGACATCCTTCTTCAACGATTGTTGTCCGAAGTATGAGAGACGAAGCTTAGCCATCCTGGCCTCCAAGGAGCACTCTGGCTGCACTTCTTCCAAAACTGATCTATTGGTTCTTTTGGCAGTCCATGGCACCCTCAGTATTCTCCTCCAACACCATAACTCAAGTCCAATCAGCTGGACTGACACAGGGGTAGCAACAATGGGCTCAAACATGGAACGGTTGTGAGGACGGCGAAGGACCAGGCAGCGCTTCCTTCTGCTGTACACAGGCGTGCTGAGAATCAGAACCAATCAATCCGGGCCTTTCCATTTCTATAGAGCGGGTTGTTAACTACATGGCAGCACACCTAACTAGCCTGACTCTCTGTGGCTGGTCAGACAAGGTGGCCATGTGAACAGCCTGCCCAATTCGGTTCTCTCCCCTGGGGAACTGAGGCCAGGAGTGAGGCTGTGGGTTGGAGGGCGCAGTCTGCGGGGTTACCTCACCCCTTCTTCAAGACTTTGAGGCAGAAAGGAGGAAGAAGCTGAAGCTGAGATGCACTGGTCCAGATCTCCCAAGTTACTGGGATGTCTGAGTCTACCTGGAACCTGGACACAGTAAGGTAGATGCTCAGAAAATCATGGTTTCCCACCAATCCACATGAAGGAAGGAGAACCGAGGGAAGTGAAAACTCAGCTTCCGAGGCTAGAGGTAGCTAAGGGATGCATTGTCAAGTTGGGTGGGTGGGAGTGGGCATTAAGACCTGGGACTAGACCCTGGTCCACCTCCCTCTACTCTTCACCTGTTGGGTTGTGACAGGTGCCTGTCTCCCGGGAGATGCCCTAAGGGATGGAGGCACACATTTCTACTAGGCACAGGCCCCTAGGGTCCCGGATGAGAGTTTCTCCTCCCTCAGCCTGGGAGCTGCAATCTCACACCTTGAGGACACACAGAAGTAGGCGGTGGGGTCAAGACCATGGCCAGCTTCCCCCAAACAGGTGTCCATGGTGAGGATTAGTTCCCGAACTCCAGCACCTCCCAAAGCATCAGCCTCCTCTCTGTCTGGGAGTCTCCCAGGTCTGGCCCGCCTGCCTTCCCGCCCCCACCTCTGAGACCCCTCCCCTGCTCCGGATCCCCTAGCCCCACAGAACCGCAGCGAAGGTCCTTGAATCGCGCCCGCGCCTCCTCGCGCCGCCGCCAGATGGCGCTGCGGGCCCAGGCAGGAACACGCGGCGGGAGGTGCGGGCGCGCACGCTGGAGCCTTCCGACCCGCGCGCGGCGGCGAGAGTCACGCCCCTCCCCAAATGGGTCATCGCGACGGGGCCTGAACTTCACAGCCTTAGGTATTTTGGGCGAACCTCGGGTGGTGTGGGAGACGCAGGCTGGCCCCCACCCCACCCCACTGTATATAGTGGTCCCCCCGGGCTTCCTTTTATTGCTACTGGACTTTTCCTGTCCCTCCCAGGTCCCTCCTGTCCAGCTCCAGCCAGCTCAGCCCTCTGAGGCTTTGCTTGTTCCCACTTTTCCTTCTGGAATGTCCCCTACCCCACATATTCCTATTCCTCCTTGGAGCCCCCCAGTCCACAGCACTTCCTCTGGGAAGCCCTCCGGATTCCTCTGGACACTGGCTGCTCCAGTATGTCCGCTGAGCACCTGACTGATGCTGGGCCTGTCTCGGGGTGGGCAGGGTGGTGGCATCTGCGGTGTTGATGGTGGCGGAGCTGTGTTCTCTGGGGTTCCCCATCACCAGCTCCCCTAGCTTTGCTTCTGGGACTGCTCCAAGGTCTCACTCACTGAGCATTGTTTCCCAGGACCATGGCTGCCTCTGACCGACTGGACAAGCCCACCGAGTCCCAAGGGCCCAGATGGCCATTCCACCTGCTTGCTCACTGTGTCCACCTCCTGTGGGTGTCTGTGAAGCTCCCCAACTGACTGCTCCGCCCACCCTCCCAGTCCTGCTGCTTCCTGACTCCATGGGTGCAGGTTGCTTCCAGCAGCTTCTCTGACACCCCTGTGGCCCCTGGTTCACAGCCAGGGTCTCCTCCAGGCTCTGCATCCACCGAGGTGGGGCTCAGGGTCCCTCTCCCTGCTTAGCTCCAAATGTCTGCTGGTGACTAGCTGACAGGTTCCTGGGGTGGGGTCCTCACCCCACAGTTCCCGGCCCCTTCAGTCAGCAGTGGGTCCCAACACGCACACTCCTCAAGGCCTCCTCCACAGCTTAGGGGTCCCCCTCCTCCACACTCCTCCACTCCTAATCCCTTACAGAAAAAAAAAAAAAAAGGGAGAAATAGGAAAAAGAAAAGTTTTCTCCTCTACTTTCTGAAAATGAGATTTTAAAAATAACTCTGAGAGTCAGCGGGGCCAAGAAGGGATTATCAGGGAGAGCCAAGGAGTGGGCAGGCGGTCAGCAGTCGCCTCCCGCTTCCTCAGTGGTACCCTCAGGCCTGCATCCCTCAAGGCTGTCTCTGTCTGGACCACTTCTCACAGGTCGGGGTGCTCATCTCTCCTGAGGGGGGAGGCAGGAAGGTGTTCTTGTGCTAGAGGAGGTCCCATCAGTTTGCTGCTTGTCAGTCTTCTGGGGGGGGGGCTTCCTGTGCTTTTCCTGCCACAGGACCTTTGCATGTGGGGTTATGTGGACCCCTCCCCTCAGTCCTCAGGCTCTCACAGCTGTTTTCAAAGTCCTTATCACAGTCAGGATGTCTTGAGTTATTGTCTGTCTGTCTGTCTCCCCAGCTACACGGTGTTAGTAGTACCCTGAGGGAATGTGGCACATGGGGGAGTAGGCACTATTGGCCCCCCTCCTGCCTGTTCTTCCATCACTTGGACTCATACCGATTCATGCCCCCAATGGTCAGTCCTTCATTTCCGTGTTTGCCTGGGATTACCGTTAGTCCTTGACTGACAGCCTGGGTGGGCGGTAACCCAGCCCCTTGGCTGAGTCCAGCATGGCCCCCGGCTGCCTTAGTGGCTCAGAGAAGTTCTTTGTCTGGCAACACCCTTGCCCCTCCCACCCTGCTTTCCCTCCTCCTCTCCTTGACCAGTGCTTGCTGGGGTCACCTCCCAAACTCTAGCCCTCAAACGCTTGTCTTAGGGTCTGCATGGTCAGCTGAATAGTGTCCCTTGGCCCTGCAAGATGCCCACATCCTAATCTGGGACCTGCTGACGCGTCAACAGGTTACACAGAGACTCCGAAGATGTAAGCAGATGGAGGATTTGGAGATGGGAAGACCAGGGGTCCTCAGAAGAGGGCAGGAGATGAAGATTTGACACAGAGGAGACGGTCAGGGGACTCTGGAGGCAGAGACTGTGTGATGTGGCCACAAGCCAGGGGCACCTGGAGCCACCAGAGGCTGTGATGGCATCAGCAAAGCTGGTTTTGGGAGAATGCATTCTGTGATTTGTCACAGTAGCCCCAGAGCACTAATGTGGCTTGCTTCTGGGGAAGCCCAGATGAAGACACACTAGGTCTATAATCATGAGCGTTACTAACAGTTGTCCCCCAGAGCCCACCGTGGATGGCTTTCCCAACCTTCCTTGGAATGAAAGGGACCACAGGACCACCGGAAGTATGAGAGGAACTGGGGTATGCAGTTCCCTCAGTTTGTTTGGTGACACGGTGGTTAAAGCACTTGGCTGCTAACAGAAAGGTTGGTGACTTGAACCTACCAGCCAAGAAAGATACTGCACTTGGATTCTGTGCAGGCTTGGAAAGGCTACGAGGCAGCTCTGCTTTGTCCTACAGGGTCGCTAAGAATGGGAATTGACTTGTGGTAATGGGTCTGGTTTGGTGTGGCCTCGCCTCCCACTTTCCACAGACTGGCTGCTGATGTAGTGACGGATTCTAATGTATCTCACCCTGCAGATGAGGGCGGAGCCTGGGTCAGGAGTCTGGGTCCCTGAGGGACTCTGTAAAGCAGAGTGGCCCTCCCAGCCTGAAGGGTCTGGACTGTTAGATGAGGACATGCCTGTCACATGAGAACACCTGCTACATGAGGACACAGCTGTCTCACGAGAACACCTGTCCCATGAGGACACACCTTTCACTCAAGGACACACCTGTCTCATGAGGATACACTTGTCACATGAGGACACATCTATCTCATGACAATACCTGTCCCACGAGGACACACCTTCCACATGACACACCTGTCCCACAAGGACACACCTGTCTCACGAGAACACACCTGTCACATGAGGACACACCTGTTACACGAGGACACACCCGTCACACGAAGACACACATTTGTCACACGAGGACACACCTGTCACACGAGGACACACATTTGTCACATGAGGACACACCTGTCCCAGTAGGACACACCTGTCACATGAGGACACACCTGTCCCACGAGAACACACCTGTCACATGAGGACACACCTGTCCCATGAGGACACACCTGTCCCACGAGGACACACCTGTCACATGAGGACACATCTGTCCCACGAGGACACACCTGTCCCAGGAGGACACACCTGTCACAGGAGGACACACCTGTCACATGAGGACACACCTGTCACACGAGGACACACATTGGTCACATGAGGACACATCTGTCACATGAAACACCTGTCACACGAGGACACACATCTGTCACATGAGGACACATCTGTCACATGAAACACCTGTCACACGAGGACACACCTGTCCCATGAGGACACACCTGTCTCATGAGGACACACCTGTCACACGAGGACACACCTGTCCCAGGAGGATACACCTGTCCCATGATGACACACCTGTCCCAGGAGGACTTCCTCTAGAGAGGACGGAGTACCATTTGGAAGGAGCCCCACGGAGCGGAGCTGGAGGGGCTAGACTGATACACACACAAGGGGGTTCAGGAAAGTGCTGTTGAGGGTCCCAGCCTCCAGCCCATTTGTAGGGTCTCCAGTGACAAGCCCCTATCACAGCATCCCAGGAAGCCAGCCTTGGGCCGAGGGGTGGGAGGCAGTTCCTTATGAGTAGGCTATATTCCGGCTTTGTCTCACTGTACACCCCTTTTTTAAACTATGGCGGGAGTGGATTCTGGCTCACTCTGACCCTGTAGAGCAGAGTGGAACCACCTCACGGGGGTATCGAGGTTGTCACCTTTACAGAAGCAGACTGCTTTCTCCCTCAGGGCAGTCTGAACCACTGCGGGCATAACTGTTTTTGTTGTTAAATGCTATTGAGCAGTTCCAACTCAGAGATCTAAGGAGCGGCTGGTGGGTTTGAACCACAGACCTTGTGGTTATCAGTCCAGTGCATATCCTACTTTTATTTTATCTCCTTTATTTAATCTCAGGGGGCTGGTTTTAGCCCAATTTCTAGCAGGCTCTAGGCTGCCCAGTCCCCTCCCCGCTCCATGCAGCAGGGCCGCGTGTCCATGAGGGCTGTACTAACAAACAGGATTGCTGGTTCAAGTGAGTGTCCACAGCCGGGGGGCCTCTTCCTGGGCCCAGGGCCCAGGCTGGGTGCCTGAAGGTCTCTCACAGACCCTGGATGCTGGCATGTTAGAGCCCACCTGGAGGTCAGGTGAGCAGACACTGCTGAGTAGCCCCAAACTGGACGGGGACCACGACCCAATCCCTGCTCCAGATCCTATTTTTCACAGCTTTGTACCTGCTCACCTCCTCCCCAGGTACACCAGCCTACAGGTACACCAGCCTACAAGGTGTGGTGGTGGTGGTGGGGGCACCCAGGCACACGGTTCTTTGTGGCCAGGGGCCAGTCCTGATACATCTCATGGGGGGTGCATCCCACCCCATGTCACAGGAACTAGGGGTGTTACAGAAAATGACTGGCCTCCCTGGACCCTGGGTGCCCTGTGGTGGGACAGCAGGCCATTGATGCTGTGGACAGATGCAGGGTGGGAAGGGACCATGGGCTGATGGTGGGACAGGCCAGGTAGAGCCATGCTGGCCGCTGAGCAGGGGTGAGCTGATCTAAGTAAGGTGCTAGGTGCAGTGAGCAGGGCCAATGATGAGGGGGTGGTTCAAGAGGAGTCACTGCAGGGGCTAGGTGGCCAGGTGAACTGAGGGGTCCCCCATAGAGAGTCCAGTGCTCTAGAGTCGCCTCTCCTCCCAGCCCCAGCCCATTTCCTGTAGGGGTGGGCCTTTAAATGCAGAGTTCTAGATCTAGAAGCCCTGCCTCGTCTCCCTGGCAGCCAGGTAAACAAAAGTTCTGTCTGCTGCCATGGCTTCCCCTAGTGCTGGGGACCCCAGCCCACCAGGTCTACCCCCTTCTCCTGCGGCTGGCCCAGATGAGGGATGGAAGAGAGGCAGGTGGCAGCTTCAGGGGGCGGGGGGGGGGCGCGGGGAGCAGGGCTGGCTTTTCTCCTGCAGACCAGGGAGGTGGAGTACTTCCCAGGATCCGGATCATATCATCCCCACCCCGTCTGTCTGAATCTCTGGTTGTCACACTATGTTACCCATTACCCCTACCTGACCACGTCCTGGTCACCCCTGCCCATCTCCACCACCGGTCATTTCTCCCATGTGCTGGCTGACCCCTCTGGTCCTTCCCAAACTCCTGTCCTCCCGCACCATGACCTTGGGGGGTATCAGTACCCCAAATGGCAGTACCTCCATGAGGACATTGTGGGGTTCTCCCACCAGCTCCCTCTAGAGACCAGACCCCAACCCTCCGGGGAGCCTTTGGCTCCTGCCACCTCCCTGCCCCCTCCCACCACTCCCCTCCCTGCTGCAGGCTTGGCCTTGTGGTCCTCCTGTCCCTAAGAGCCCACCCTCCACCTCCTGAGAGCCCCTCCCATTCCTGCCATGGATCCACGTACCCCTCACATTGGGAAGTTCTGCCCTGACAATCCCCCAGCCCCTCCCCTAATGACAGGGTCCAGCAGTGTTCCCACTGCAGACGTGGCTCCGGGGCTCAGGGGCTCAGGATCCAGAGTCCTTCCACAAACTCCCTGTCCAGTCCCTCCCTCTCCTAGCAACAGCCTCCTTCCTCCCCAAGCTCCTCCCCTCCTCTCACCTCCTGCTCAGCATCTCCCTGGCTCCCACTTCTCCTGACCACCAGGAGCCGCTGTAAGAGAGCTCTCCCAGTTTCCCAGCATCCTGGAGACCCCTACCTGCACCTGTGCCCACGTGTTCCGTTCTCTGGACACTCCCAGCCAAGGCCAACTTCCTGCTCATCCTGTCCCTGCCTCCCACTCAGCAAGTCCCCGCCTCCCTCCTCCACTATGGCATTTCCCTCCCCTCACCTGTTTACCCCATCTCTGACCCCACTTTCCTTTTCTCCCCTTCTCCAGCAGAACTTCTCAGGAAAGGTATTTACATGAACCCCTTCCTCCCATTGGCTTTGAGCCCACACTCCCTAAAATGGCCATGGTCAAGGTCACCAATGCCTCCAACTGTCTCATGACTCAGGGTCTCCTCCTTCCTACTCACTCACTCACTGAACCAAAGTAAGGAAGGAAGGATGAAGACATTTTTCCTGACTCAGGTGCAGGGGTCCTGGAAGGACAGTGTGGGCTGCCTTCTGGGGGCTGTGAAACCCTTCACCCCAGCCAAGGGCCAAGTGCTATATGTGTACACACAAGATTCTCAGGAGGCCAGGCCTTTGGGTTCCACGACCCCCCAGGCAACCCATGTGTGACCCACAAAGATCACAGTACAGAGAGCTAGAGATTTTCCATCTCTCCTGGAATTCATTCTCGGGGTCCCAAACTCACCCTCTGACCTGGTTTCTTCAGGGGATCTGCTCCCAGGTCTCAGGGTTAGCTTGCCTAGGCCGGAAGTTGGGCTGTCACCTGGACCTGCCCACCTCATCCAAGGCCACAGCATCATTTCCTCCAGATCTCACGGCTTCTGTCTGCATGGTGCTGGGCTAGAGCAAGTCTGACCAGTACACTACTGTCCTGACCACTGCCCTGGCCACTGACTGGGAGGCATTTAACAACAACAACAATCTTAACAACAGGGTTAGGCTGGGAGTTCAAACTCACCAGGAGCGCCATGGTGAAGATTAGAATCTCTGAAACCCTAGGGTACAGTTCCTAGGGTCCTCGGGTCGCCATGCATCTTTGTGGCAATAACTATTTCTTACACTTAGGGACCTTTCTGTCTCCCACGCCTTTTCGGGCACCCTCAGGAATTCTGGCTCCGCCCTCCCCTTTTGTCCACCAGCTCCTCTATTCATGACCCTGACCCTGAGCCCAGACTTGCCCTTCTTGGTTCAGCCAGTTGGCACCTTCCAGAAGCTCCTCCCACCTCTCTGAATGGGTGCCACTCACCTAGTGCTTAGCTCCACACTGTCCCCGGCCGCCCACAGGTGCCGCCACTCCCCCGGAGCCCCAGTTCCCGGACATCTACGGAGGGGACCCGCAGCTTTGGGAGGCGCACTTCCGCGGCATCGGACGCGCTTACCTCGCACTGGGCAAGGAGGACGACTTCGCTATCCGCGTGCTCACCGAGGACTTCACACTGCCCTTCCCGTTCGCCTGGCCGCTTGGCCCCGACCCGGCCCGCGGGCCGCTCTTCTACGACCCGCACGACCGCACGGGCTTCGACTTTCTGCTGCACGGCCCGGGCGCACAGCCTCCCGCGCTGCTGCGGCCCCTGCACCACACGGCGCAGGCGGCGGTGCGCAAGCGGCGCCTGGAGCGCCTGGCGCTGAGCTATGCGAGTGCGGGCGGCCCAAGGCCCAGCCTGCTCCTGTTAGCGCCTGAGCCCGCGGCCCCAGCCAGCGCCCCCGCCTGGCCCAGTCCCGGATGCCGGGACCACCAATAAAGAGTGCTTTCACTTTGCCCGCCGCGAGCCTCTGTACTGGACACGTGGCCCCTGCTGGACTTCGGGGGACGGCGACCAGGGAGTCCATCTTCATCCCAGCTGGACCCCATGAATAGCCTTGTCAGGGCCCCGCTCCCTTCCCCCAGTATTCACCAAACCAAAACCAACCCCCCTGCTTGGAGTGGATCCGGACTCCCCGGGACCCTATAAGACAGAGCAGAACTGCCCCACAGGGTTTCCAAGGCTATCACCTTTATAAAGGCAGACGACGTCATCTTTTGATCACAGATAGGCTGGTGGGTTCGAACCTTCAACTTTCTGGTCAATAGCCCAATGCTTAACCCTGTGCATCAACAGGGCTCCTTGGGGTATCCACAAGGGTCACAATGAGTCAAGAACTAATGACAGGGAGAAATAGAAATGACCATTGAGCTGACATGGGAGGGGGAGGTGGGGATAACATGGGCTAGGTCCTCAGGTATGAGGCCTCCTGCCTCCAAAGATTCTGGATTCCTGTTACATCGTGGATTAGGGTCAGAGGGAGACAGAACTAGATGGAGAGGAGAAAGGAGGGCTCAGGTGGTGAATCAGAGACAGAAAAGGTTGGGTAACCCCAAGGAGGGGACCACACCCAGAGCTGCTACCCCTGATGCCCCCCACCTCCTGGTGAACTGGAAGAGGCCACCACTGAGCAGACCCCCAGCTGGCTGTGTGTTCCTCTGCAGGGGACAAGCTCTGAGCACAGGCCAAAGGCCCTGCCAGACCCACACTCTTTTCCCTGCCTGGATCCAGACTTCCTCTGCTTTGGGGGTGGGTTTCAGGTGTGCTGCAGGTATAGGGACCCACCATGCTGGAGTACATACACATAAAATGGGAGATTTTTTCTTTCTTAGAATCCAGGAGTTATTTATAGCTTCTCAGGGGCGGGGAGAAAAGATTTTTCCAAACCCTTCCTGGGTTTTGCTGGAGAGCCAGAAATTATGACTGGGAATGGTCTTCTCTAGGAGAGAAGGAAGCCTCGAGGGGGAGGGAGGTGTCACCTGCAGCATCCTCCAGCTGCCTCAGGTCCACCTGCCATTGTCTTGTCTCCAGTGTGATGGGGATTGGCAGACTTACACCGTAACACTATGTACACCCATCGTGACTGAGTGGCAGGGACAATAGCATATGCAGTCAAGATTGCACATTAATTGGTTGGGTTTCTGCAGAAGCAGTTCCTAAACAGAGATCCCAGTGCAACTGCTTTACTTTCAAGATGAACCTTGGAGACCTGCTAGAAAGAGAGGAAGAGAGGGAAGGAGGGAGGGAGGAAGCCAACATTCAATGTGAATGCTGGTTACTCGTCTGGACAACTGGAGACCAGTCCTGCTGTGGCTCACTGGGAGACAGTGTCCAGCTTCCGCTGTCCCGCTGAGGGATGGCTGAGGAAGCCAAGATTTCACGGCTGCCCGCCACAGGCTGAGCAATTCAGCTTGCCTGAGGGGGGACCACGCACATACCTCCTTCAGAACATACAAACACAACTGTAGAGGTTTAGGTGAACTACTGGGAAATTTTTATAACCAGCAGATCATTTTGTGACTGTAGTTAATGTGCGCAATGGAGTCGGTCCCGACTCATAGTCACCCTGTATAGGGTTTCTGAGGCTTTAACTCTTCACGGGAGCAGAAAGTCTCATCTACGTCCTGTTTTATGGCTGTAGAACATCAGAATTTTAATTAAGGATTTGTATTTTGCCTTTTTAAAGGCTAATTCTTCCTAGAAATGAATTTTTAATGTGGTCTACAAAGGTCTGGGTCTGTGACAGGTTGGATATAAAATCTCTGCTACTTCTTCACTGCTAGTGTACCTGGTGTGGTGTTTGCTGTAGGAGAAGCACTGGGCAGCTAACCCACTAACCACTCCTTGGAAACCCTATACAGGGTCGCTATGAGTTGGAACCGACTTGTCGGCACTTTACCACCACCACAAGTGTGAGACACATTGGTTTAAGGGAACACAGACTCCAGAAAAGAGCAGATACAGATATATGCCCACTGAAAAGCAGGGTATGAGGAGATGGTGTTAAGCTGAGACAAGGAGGAAGAGTAGCTAGTCACGTGGGCTGTGGGAGAAGGTTGTTCCTGGCAGAGGGAACAGCATGTGCTCAGGATAAAACGAACAAGCATTTCAAGGGTGACAAGCCCTGAACAAGGGACTGTGGGACCAAGACTGTGACCCTACTCACTGCCCCTTAGGCAGGAACCCAAACCTTCCCTCCATCACCCAAAGAGAAGCCTGTACCCTTGGGTTTCCCTTTTTGCCTTGGTTGCCAGGCTGCTCAGAGCACATCAACATCTTCTGGGGTGATTTCCCCCTTCTCCCCTCTGGCTGCCAGCCCTTTAGGATGTCTGGGTTCTATTGTAAGAATGATGCTTCACATTATTTTTGGAAATTGGAGGGAAACATTATGTTTTCAAGTCACAGATCTTGGATCTGGGTGTCAACACTTCGCCCCCGCCTTCCTCCCTCTGACTTGCCGGAAGCCTCTGACAGCTTTTCAGAACAAACCCTGGTGGTCTGGGCTGATGAAGACAGCCTGCTGTGCCCGGGGATGTGACATGGGTTGGCTGGGGAGGCTGCACTGGCTTGGCCACCCTAGCATCCTTGTTTGGGCACAGGTCACACTAGGGGTGTCTCCTCATGGGTTGCTGGGGCGATTGGATGAGATACTGTCTGTCAGATCCCTGGGCCTGGACTGCACATGTCAGGAACAAGCACATCTACTATTGTGACTGTCCCTTCCTCCTCCATGTGTAGTCTGGCCTGGGTCAGCTTCACCCAGCTGCAGGCCACTGGTGGGCTTGGATCCAGAGTGATCCAACATCCCTCCTCTTCCCAGCTGTCTCTCCAAGGCACGAGTTCCACATCTGCAAGGAGATCCAAGGCAGGGTTGCCAGCGGCCACTCTGAGCCAATTCAAGCATGCCTGCCCTACTCTACACTGTACCCTTGTCTTAGTCCAGGGCTGGCCACGTCCTGTCCAGAAAGCAGAGTCGTGCTCCTGGGCCATCTGTCCTCCGTGGAGTCAGGCTTGACTGCTGTTTCCCGGAGGGGCACCAGAGTTACCTTCTATCTGTCCCCTTGCAGGTCCAAGAGGGCAGAGTGGGTGGTCTGCTGTCAAATGCTACTTCCCAGCTCCTGAACCAAGCTCACATCTGTATAGTAGTTGCCCAATTAACAATTTGTGATTGTGTGACCCACAATAAGAGGGGTGGGGCTTTCTGGGGCTGAGCCTGGGAGAGGGCAGGTGGGAATCTGGGCTGTATGCTCACAATCGGAGGCTGCGTTCTGTCAACTTCATGGTGGAGTTTGGGACTTCCCAGCGAGAAGACCCACCTTCCTGCTCTTGGATGTTCAAGGAGCCGGGAACCCGTTTGATTCCTGGATGTTGGGAACAGGGATTGGGACTGCTCTTCCCTCCCCAGGAATGGACTCGGAGGAGAAGCGGAGGATGGTTAATTAATTGCAATTACAATCTTCAAAGGATGCAGAGAGTTGAAAGTTGTTCCTAATTACTGTGTTATGATGTCGGCCAGCTCCCCAAATTGATTGTGTTAGAATTTCCGATGGAGGATTAATTGAGTTGCTGTGAGGAACCACTTAAGCCCCTCCCCGTTAGATAAAGCCCATGCTCTTGAGTCGGAATGACAATGAAGATGGCAGGGCGCAGGCGGTGACAGATATGGATGAAGACTTCACCGAAGTGGAGTGAGGTAGCAGGACCTGTCAACTCCAGGAAGGTGGCAGGCCAGCATGGGGCAGCTAGCTCACTGATGCTGCCCTCCCTGCCTTGGGCACTTTCCTGGGACCACCCTTCCCACCTTGGCTGTTGGGTGGGGTCTGACCACGTGCTGGCTGGCGAGTTCCAGCACAGACATTGGCCATTTCCCAGGCTGCTTGTGTACGACCCTCCTCCTGTGTGCCCGCCTTCCCTCTGGGGCTGGACGGGGCATGCTGAATGAGAAGGCCTGCTGTCCTGGCCTCTGAGATTGTGGGTTGTACGTTATGAAGCATGTTCAGCTTCTGCTGATAGATGCAGGCGCCCGTATAATGTGCCAGAAAATGGGGTCAGTTCAACAAGGCGGAGCATCCAACGGCTGTCAGCAGAGTGTGAACTCCAGTGGGGATCCATTCTGGACGGACGCAGAGCTGGGCAGCCTCCAGGTTCCGTAGATGGGGTGTTTCTCTGTGCCTCCGTTTCCCCATCTATAAATGAGAGGCTAGAGAGCTGAATGGGCTGGGTGTGTGTGTGGCTATGTGGTGTGACCCACAGACTTACCTCCTCCTGGCTCTTGCTACAGGTTCTCAGGCTGCTGTGCAGAGTGGGCAAATGCTGGCCAGGGGGCTTCCTGAAATCTTGGGGTGGGGGGAACAGAAGGGACTCAGGGAGTGGCCAAGTGTGGAGGGGAGTCCCAAGGCTGGGGTGGGGTAGATACAGAACGACTTGTCATGGCAGTGCAGATTTGGAGCCAACATAAGACACGATTGCTGTCAGGCTTTAGGACAAGGCTCACAGGGGTGATCCCTGTCTCCAAGGGGTATGACGGGAAGTGAGACCACTTACACAGACACACAGTTACCCTGTGGTGGTAAAGCTTCAGAGGGTGGACCAATCAGGGAGACCCACAGATGAGGCTCCTTGTTGTTGTTGTTGTTAAGTGCCAACTCATAGAGACCCTGTAAAGGGTTTGCGAAGCTTTAAATCTTCATCAGAGCCAAAAGCCTCATTTTTCTCTAGTGGTGCAGCTGGTGGGGTGGGACCTGAGACCTTATGGTTCCCAGTAATTAAAGGGCTCCCTAGGTGGGATGCTAATGGAAAGGAGGTGGGGGACAGTGTTCTAGAAGGGTTCTAATAAGGCTGCTGTAGGTTGAACATAGATTGAGGGGCAGAGGCAGGGTAGTGAGTCTAGTGAAGTTCTATGGGTGGGGGAGCAGAGGTGGGGAGAAGCGGTTTTTGGAAGGTGGAACCATGGGACATCCTGAAGGACAGGTATAAAGTCCAGGCATCTCAAGGTTTGGAGTTTCTGTCCCCTGCAATGGGGGCTTCGGAGGAGGCGGTGGGGTTGGCGACGCTGGGGTGGAGTGGGTGGGAGATGCCCTGCTCCTCCCGACAACACTCCGGCTTCTCATCTGTGAAATGGGCCCTCTGATGCTCACTTACAGGCTCTGCTCCAGGAGACCTGCTGCAAGGAGGAACAGAGAGCCCATCTCAGGCCCAGGGTTGGGCTGTTGCCGGGCGATGACTGCTCCCCTGGCCCTTTAATTACTGAGCGCAAACGAGCCCTGAAATTAAATTAGGATGAGGCATTTACAGCCCCAGATCCCATCTTCTATGCCGAGGGGAGTGACAGGAAGCTCGGGCAGGGGGCTGGGAGGGGTAGCTAGGATGGATAGAGTCTGGGTCCTACCAAGGCAGGCAAGGAGCCTGGGGGCTTGCAGGGCACTGTGATGCTCTAGCATCCACTGGAACCCACATGGGCCCCAGGATGATGCAATGGGCAGGAGGGACCCATCATCTCACCATTTTCCAGTTGGGGAAACAAGCATGCAGGAATAGCAGGACACAGTGACAGCAGACGTCGGGCCCCAGCTTCTCTGCTCCACAGCTCTGGGAGCCTCAGACTCCTCATCTGTTAAATGGGATGGGGGGGCGGGGTGCCTCCATTGGAAAACGTGTTGGGGGATCAAATGAGGGGACACACATCTATGTCCAGCCCAGATCATCTCAGGGGGGCTCATCCCACTGACCCCACCAGTCATCGGTCATGGCTGCATCCCTCCCACCTCGGCCCCTCTCAGGCAGAAGCTACGGGAAAAGTGCCAGGAGCCCTCCCGCCCCCATGAACATTTGTTCCAAATCCATGAATCTGCGGCTGTCGCCCCCACCCTCCACAGAACTTCCTCCAGCTCTGCTGCGGGCTTTACATTAATCACAGCTAATTGCTAGCGGGAGTAGTTGGTGTCAAGAGCCATTATTCCTAAGAATAAAGAGAAAGAAAAGATGGTTCCGTTCAAGAAGCGCAGAAAGCCTGGGGAAGAATAATGCTGGCCCTCCTGGTCCCCAGGCTAGCCCACTTTCAGGGCCCCCAAAGATGGATGACAAACCAGGGCCCTCTGGCCTGGGGGGCACTCTCTCGGATGAGGGCCCCCACCTAACCCACATGCTCTCTGAAGTGCTGTGAGCTTCCTTGAAACCAATGAGGGGTGTTTTCTTGTTTCCTTTTTTTGGCAACAGCAGCTGGGAATAAGTTGACACTTTCTAAAAACTGCCACTTATCATATCGATAGGGGGGGTGGTGGAGGGGGAAGGAGCCAAACTTCCAAGCCTGCAGAACGCCGCAGGCCCAGACTCTGCCTACACCGGGGTGACACCTGTCTTCAGGGCCGAGGGAGCCAGGCAGGAGCAAGGACAGTGCTGTTAGAGGTTGCCAGGGCTCTGGGCTTGGCCCCGTGTTTCCATTCCGACCCCGTTGATTAAACAGAATGTTTGGTCAGTTTCTTACAATCAGACATACTGCTCAAGACCACAGAGCCAGTAAAGGGCAGGAGAAGGACCGGCACCTCTGTGCCCATGTGTGTCCCCGTGTGTGCCCATATGAGTGTGTCTGTATACACACATATACGTGTGCATGAATGTGGGCACATATGTATGCGTATGTTTGTGTGCATGTATGTGGACCTGTGCTCACGTACCATGTGTGGGGGCACATGTGTACATGGGATTGAGTGCATGCATGTTGGCTGTGCATGTGCCCCTGTGTGCCTGTGTGTGGACACCTGGGCCCACCACATTTTGTGTACATACGCTGGTGTTCCTGTGGGGTGTGGTACTGTCAGAGGACATGACCCTAGAGGCCCCAGGGTCTGGGCAGTGGCAGGAATGGGTGGGCTGACTGCAGAGGGAGAGGCTGCCAAGGAAGTGGTGTCTCTAGGGTTGAGGTGCCACTGTGCACCCAGGGCAGTTGGCCACCAACCACCACCTCCCTTCCGACTTCACCCAGTGAGTGACACCCCCAAGTCATCCACCAGAGTGAAGGGCCTCTGATTCGGCCAATGGGTGACGTCTTACAGATGAGGAAATTGAGAGGGCTTTAGGGACTTGCAGTGAACCGAGAACTGGCCCCGTGGGTGGTGGGTCTGTTCTATGTTCACGGCCCACGGGAGGAGGGGTATGGTGGAGAGAGGGTGGCAGGGAGGCAGAACACTGTCTCTCCAACCCCTTCTGGTGACCTCAGCCCAGTCTTCTCCTCTCGCCTCAGCCTGCCTCTGCCAACACTGTGGTCTGCCTGGTCCACCTTCACCTGCACAGCCCTCTGTTCCAGTAGCTTCCTGGGCTCTTCTCACCTTCATGTCTGACTGGTCTGTGACAGAGACACTTCCTGTAACTCCTTCCTCATTGTCCCCACACTCCTCCTCGTGTTCCCACCTCTCCACCTTGCTCAGGGCTCACCCAGAGGTTCTTCCTCTTCTTGGACACCACCCCCAGGAAGCCTCCCTGGGCCCTCCCCACACCCCAGATTCAGGATCTCCAGGGAGGCTGATTCTCTGTTCCCAGCAGGGCTGGACTTGGGCACTGGACTTCGTGGGCCTGGAAGCAGGATGCTGTGTTTATCAGACTGGCGAGGAGAGCTGTGGACAGAATGCTGGGGCCTCCACACCAACCACACTGGGGAGATGGCAGATAGGTTGCATGCCAGTGCCGGCCATTGGTACCTGCTTTCCCTGAGGCTGTGTTAAGAAGGATCCTGAAGCTCAGCCCTCACATGTGCCCTGGTTGATTGGTGATGTCTGCCTTGAGCGAGGGAGAGGTGGTGATGGTCTGACTCCACCAAGGTTCTCAGCCTGCCCTTGGCCCTGTACAACCCAAGGGCAGAGTCAGGGTCTCTGTGTGTCTGTGCTGACCCCGGGACTGGAGGGAAGACAGAGGAGGAGAGGTGGAGCCTGAGGGGAGAAGACTATCCTTGGGGGAACCCCTGGGCCTACTGGGCTCAAGTAACCTGGGCTTTCTTCTTCTCCAGGAAGAAGCTGTGTGGAAATAGTGTTCCATCAGGTCTCCTGGCAACAGTGCCCACCCCCAGGCTCTGAGGCCAGAACAGCAGTCCTGGGGCTGACGTTCTCATGCCTGCCAGTCCGAGGCGGCCTGTCATATACAGAGAGCATGGGTGGGGCAGTAGCAAGGCCCTGCCCTGTGGTGACCCTTCGCAGGCCTTGGGGGTGGTGTCTCAGTTCTCTGGCACTGCTATAAAACAAACACTGCAGTGATGGTCACCCCCCATCTGTCAGCGTGTTGTACTGTGATGCTGAAAGCTATGCCACCATTGTTTTACTTACCAGCAGGGTCACCCATGGTGGACAGATTTCAGCTGAGCTTCCAAAAGAAGACAGGCTAGGAAGAAAACAGACGGACTGCTTCTGAATATTTATTCACTGAAAACCTTATGAACAGTAGTGAAACATTGTCAGATAACACCAGAATATTGATTATTGAAACATGATGAAGAGCACCAGAACACTGTCAGATAGAGTGCCGGAAGCTGGACGTCACTCAAAACAAGACTGGGGAAGAGCTGCCTCCTCAAAGTAGAGCTAACTGTGATGACAGAAATGGAGTAAGCCCTCGTAACCTTCATCTGCTGATGGGGCACAACTCAGAATGAAAAGAAACAGCTGTAAACATCCATTAATAATCTGAACATGAAATGTATGAAGTATGAATCAATTGCTCATATGTGAGTTTAGGCTGAAGCTCAAGAAAATCAAAACTTGTCTACAGGTGCCAAAATATGACCTTGAACATTTCTCACCTGAATTTAGAGATCATCCCAAGAACAGATTTGGTACGTTAGACACTAACGACTGAAGGCCAGAAGAGTTATGGGATGACATCAAGAACACCATACAGGAAGAAAGTAATAGGTCATTAAGAAGACAAGAAAGAAGGAAAAGACCAAAATGGATGTCAGAAGAGACTCTGAAACATGCTCTCTAGTGTAGAGATTCTAAAACAAATAGAAGAAATGAGGAGGTACAAGAGCTGAATAGAAAATTTCAAAAGTCAGCTCGAGAAGAGAAAGTCAAATATTATAATGAAATGTGCAAAGATCTGGAGTTAGAAAACCAAAAAGGAAGAACACGCTCAGCATTTCTCAAGCTGAGGGAACTGAAGAAAAAATTCAAGCCTTAACTTGAAATATTGAAGGAATCTTTGGGTGAAATGTCGAATGTTGTAGAAAGCATCAAAGAAATATGGAAGGAATACACAGAGTCACTGTACAAAAAATAAATGTTTGATGTTCAACTGTTTCAAGACGTCACATCTGATCAAGAATCAATGGTACCGAAGGAAGAATTCCAAGATGCACTGAAGGAAGACACTGGCAAAGAACAAGGCTCTGGGAAATGATGGACTTCAAATAGAAATATTTCAACACACGGATGCAGCACTGGAGGCATTCACTCATCTATGCCAAGAAATCTGGAACACGGCTACCTGGCTAAATGACTGGAAGAGATCCATGTTTGTGCCCATTCCAAAGACAGGTGACCCAACAGGATGCAGAAATCATCAGTCAATATCATTAATATCACATGCAAATAAAATTTTGCTAAAGATAATACAAAAATGATTGCAACTGTATATTAACAGAGAACTGCCAGAGGTTCAAACCAGGTTCAGATGAGGACATGGAATGACAGACATCATTGCTAACATCAGATGGATCTTGGCTGAAAGCAGAGAATACAAGAGAGATATTTTCCATGCTTTATTGACTACACAAAGGCTTTTGATTGTGTGGATCATGACAAGCTATGAACAACACTGCAGAGAATGAGTGTTCTGGAACACTTAATTGTGCTCATGAGGAATCTGTACATGGACCAAGAGGCAATTGTTTGAACAGAACAAGGGAACATTGAATGGTTTAAAATGAAGAAA
Source organism: Chrysochloris asiatica (assembly GCF_000296735.1). Lineage (NCBI taxonomy): Eukaryota > Metazoa > Chordata > Mammalia > Afrosoricida > Chrysochloridae > Chrysochloris > Chrysochloris asiatica. The sequence goes on from NW_006408519.1 coordinate 50,466,352, forward strand.
AGTGTGTGTCAGGGTTGTATTTTTTTCACCATACTTATTTATTTTGCATGCTAAGCACATAATCTAAGAAAGTGGATTATATGAAGAAGAACGTGGCATCAGGATTGGAGGAAGACTCACTAACAACCTGTGATATGCAGTTGGTACAATTGTGCTTGCTGAAAGTGAAGAGGACTTAAAATGCTTACTGATGAAGATCAAAGACCACAGCCTTCACTATGGGTTGCACCTCAGTGTAAAGAACAGAAAAATCTTTACCACTTGACCAATAAACAACATCCGTATCAATGGAGAAAGACTGACGTTGTCAAAGACTTCATTTTGCTTGGATCCTCAGTCAACACTCATGGAAGCAGCAGCCAAGAAATCAAACGACATATTGAATTAGGCAAATCTGCTGCACAAGACCTCTTTAAAGGGTTCAAGAGCAGAGATGTCAGTTTGAGGACAAAGGTGTACCTGACCCAAGCCATGGTATTTTCAATCACCTCATATGCATGTGAAAGTTGGACAGTGAATAAGGAAGACCGTAGAAGAATTAATGTAGTTGAGCTATGGTGTTGGAGGAAATATTAAAAAAACTACCATGGACTGCAAAAAGAACAAACAAATATGTGTTGGAAGAAGTGCAGCCAGAATGCTCCTTAGAAGCCAGGATAGACAGACTTGGTCTCTCATACTCAGGTCACATTATCAGGAGAGACCAGTCCCTGGAGAAGGATAGCATGTTTGATAAAGTGGAGGGTGGGAGAAAAAGAGGAAGACCCCCCAGGGAGATGAATTGGCACAGTGGCAGCATCAATGGGCTCAAACGTAGCGATGATTGTGAGGTTGGCCAAGGACCAGGCAGTATTTCATTCTGTTGTGCACAGGGTCGCTGTGAGTCAGTACTGACTCAATGGCACCTAACAACAACAACATCAGGGATGACGGTAACCAATGGAAACACACCTAGTCACCACAGGGATGACTGTCACAAGCGGAAACACACAGTTTAGGAGACTAGACGTCCGACCATCTGAATGACCATCAATGAGACAGACTATGGCTTTCATAAAATGTGATGTGCTGATTGAAGTGCATGTTGTGGTGACGTACCACCAAGTTGGTTCCAATTCATGGCAATGGGTTTGACCTTGAGGTTAGCAGTCCAGTGTTTATCCAGCCGCACCACACTAGGACTCCTGGGAAGAAATTCTTTGGATTTCGACATTGTTGTCATTGTGAAGTTCTGTGGAGTCAGTTCTGGCTCACAGCAACCTTGTATAGGGGTTCTGAGGCTGTTAATCTTTACGGAAGCAGAAAGCCTCATCTTTCTCTTACAGGACAGCTGGTGGATTTGAACTGCAGACCTTGCAGTTAGCAGCCCAACACATAGCCCACTATGCTACAAAAGCTCCACGTATAGAACCTATACTTTGTTAAATACTTCTAAGTAGGCACACCTGCACTGCGTTGGTCTTCACTCATTCTGTGTCTCAATCTCCCTGCATTGCTAAGACCTGATCCAGGACCTGGTTTACACTTGGCCCTTGGTAAATATTTGCTGACCTATTGTTAGAGCAGACAGTTAATGTAAGAGAAGTTGGATACACAGTTTTGAAAGAAAGACAAATTAAGGCAAATTTTTCATTTCTCACCAGGCCCTTTAGTTGTCTGTCTTACAAAGTTTTGTACCTTTGTGGGTCTGGAAGCATTGCACTGACTCCCATTCCTGGCACACTCAAAATGGTGCAGTGACAACTCTTTAACTTGAGGGAGTGAAAGGAGAATCAAGTTGGGAATCTGCAGTCCACGGTTGGCTTCTGTGAGGTGAAGGCCAGACATACCTCCTCTCACCTCCTTTTTGACCAATTCTGAGAGCAGCTGTCCCTCTCCAGCACTCTCTGCGTGGCAGTGGCCACAAGGAGCTCATAGAGAATACTCAGCTATGGGATTTATCAGGTGAGTAGCAGGTGATCATTCAGAATCAGGAGTGTTCGGTGGTCAGGACAGCCTCTTCTCAGCAGTGCCCACAAGTGGGTGTCTCTCTGAGCCCTGGCCTCTCAGTCTGGTCTCTGCTATGCTCAAGAGACCATATCTTTAGATCCTTTAATAAGCCCAGGGCACCCACTTTTCCAGAAAGCCTTGGTTCTGTATACGACTTGTCATCCTCTGACATCAGGTTCTTGCGACTTGAGGCCTGCTGCCTGACCTGCAGATTTCAGGTTCATCGGCCCTATGAGTCAGAAGTCTGATGCCTGTCTCACGGGATTGGGGCTTCCTAGCCTCCATGCAATGGCGTCCTGGTGTGGTGCTGTGGGTTAATGAGCTGGACTGCAATGTTGGCTTGAACCACAAGATCGGCGGTTCAAGCTCACCAGCTGCTCCTCAGAAACCCTGTACAGGGTTGCTGTGGGTCAAAACCAACTCAACAGCACGTAACAACAACAACCTCCACACCAGCATTGTGGCTGCAACAATGAACTTGAGCATACCAACAAAAAACAGAATATTGGCGGCTTCTGAGGATGGCAGAGGCAACATTTTGTTCTGTGTGCCCTCTGAGCCAACTTGAGGGCAGTTCATAACAAAACAGCAACAGCTGCAGCAATCATGGAGAGCTGAAGACAGACATCTCTGTACATGTCTGTACATGTCTCTACATGCGTGTCACTGGTCTAGCTCCTGTGGAGAACCCAGTCTGAGACAGGTGGGCGCTGGCCCCACGAACAGAGCAAGCTTCAGGAAGTCCTGATCTGAGCATGTCTGGTAGGTGACAGTGACGTGTCCAGCCTCTCCCATCACCTGGTCCCACTCCTTCCTTTCCACTGTCCTTGAGAGCAAAAGCTAGGTCTCAGAAATAGGAAGCTTCAGGCTCACACCCAGAATCTTACTGTCTCCTGTCACCAAGCCTTAGTTTCCCCATTGTTACAATGGGGTGCCGGGAGCACAGCACAGGGTGAGGAGTGTGCTGTTGTGGACAGCACCCCAGAGAACCCAGGGTCTGGGGAGAAGATGAGACTTGCCACCCTGTTGGGAATCTCCAGGTCTGTGGAGAACCGGCACGCTGGGCCACCTCCGCGGCGTTTCAAAGTTTCAGCTAAGGACCAGATGGTGTTTTGAACATTTTAATAAGAGCTATTTGCAGTGTTGCTGCCATAAAAAAAATTCCTGCTTAATGAGCAAATGCACGTTGGTAGCCAGTTAAAGGCGCTCGGATGTTTTAAATATTATGTACGTTGTGTTCGTGTTAACAAACCTGATTTTTAATTACACCTTCTCCTGCTGCCTGGCTGGGCTGAGGGTAGGGAAGGGAGAGAAAATCAGGCAAAACAAGCGTGGTTTGCCATCAGAAGCGACAGCCAGTTTCTCCGGGATCTCCCCTCGCAGACGCCGCACTGATCACACATATAGATACAGAAGAATGTTGGCAGAAGTGTGGGATGGCGCCTCCTCCCCAGTCCTTGTTTGCAGTCACAGTCTGAGCCCCGACCCTGGTTATACACAGAGCTCTGGAGCCATTCACACACTGAGCCCTGATCCCAGTCACAACTGAATCCTAATTCCAGACACACACTAATCCTGACCCTAGTCACACACTGAGCCCTCATCCCAGGCACACACTGAGCCCTGCTCCTGGTCATATACTGAGCCCTGACCTTGATCACACACTGAGTCCCAACCTTTGTTACACACTAAGCCCCGGTCCCAGTCACAAATGAATCCTAATTCCAGACACACACTAATCCTGATCCTGGTCACACACTGAACCCTGACCCTGCTTACACATTGAGCCCCAACCATTGTTACACACTGAGCCCTGGTCCCCATCACACTCTGAGCCCAGATCCTAGTCATATACTGAACCCTGACCCTGGTCACACACTGATCCTTGACCCTTGTTTCACTCTGAACCCTGATGCCAGTCACACACTGTAACCTGACCCCAATCCTAGCCTGGGTCCAGAATTCAATCCTAAACTGAGTCCTGATCCAGGGCACTAACTGAGCCTTGAGCCTGGTTGTAACTTAGCCCTGTTTCTGGTCATGGCCTGATCCCTGATCCCAGGCATGATTGTGTTCACAAACTAAACCCTTAGGCATTGATGACTTCAGTTCCCAGGGGCACTGGTATAGCTACCCACAGCTGCCCCCACTCCAGAAAAGGGTGAAAATGTTCCTTAGGTCCATTCACAAGACTTCTCCTTGACTGATGTTGGGTCATCTGCTCATACCCTGGACCATTCTCTGATGCGGCTGACTCTCAGCCTGCCCCCACCCTCCCCCTAAAGGAGTACCCAGAAGCAGTTGACTGCTTGGTGGGCAACATCCAAACTCAGGATTCTGGCAGACTGCCCATCCCCGGAGCTCTTTCCCTGGGACAAATCTCTCTCGCTCAATATACGTATACAACAGCAATGCATATTCTTGTAGAGTGCCGTCAAGTTGGTTCCGACTCATAGTGACCCTGTATAGGGTTTCTGAGGAGCAGCTGGTGAGCTTGAACCACTGATCTTGCAGTTCAAACCAACCTTGCAGACCAGTACATTAACCCGCAGCGCCACACCAGGACTACATATACATATAAAACTGGACTGCTAACCTGCTAACCACGGAATTGGCAGTTCAAACCCACCAGCTGCTCCTTGGAAACCCTATACAGAGACGCTAAGAGTCACAACAAACTCGATGGCACTTAGCAGTGGGTTCTGAGTCATAATGATCCTATACAGGGTTTCCAAAAGCAGCTGGTGGGTTTGAACCTCCAACCTTGTGGTCAGCAGTCCAGTGTTCACCTTACAGCACCACACCAGGACCCCATATGTATATATCCCACTAACCAAACCCACTGACATCAAGTTACTTCCGACTCAGCGGTGCTGTATAGAATTTCAGAGGCTGTAAATCTTCATGGGAGCAGAAAGCTCATTTTTCTCCACGAGCAGCTGGTGGATTTGGACTGCTGGTTAGCAGTCCAGTGCTTACCATGCGCGCGCACACACACACACACACACACATTATATAAGTTTGACGTTTTTTTTTTTTTTTCTCTAGAAAACTCAGCCTACACAGCCTCCATTACAGTTGTGCCCCCGTCTTCCTCCAGGGTCCTTCCTGTAGCTGGAGTGGTCTGCACTGGTGTGGCCATGAATGTCTGCTCAGTGAACAAGGCCTTCACTAGGGCTCCTGCCAGCACACTGATTGTTAGATTTCGGGATTCTAAACCCTGAGGGTTCTGCCTGTTTGTGTGAGTCACCCTGGTGGACACCTGTCCTATCCCTCTCCCCCCTCACACTCCACACCTGCAATAGCTCTGAGCCTTCAGTGCCCTTCCTCTCCTTCCTCCAGACACCACCTTGCTGTTCCCTCTGTCAGAAACACCTTACCTTCTGTTCTTATCTGATTGTTCTGGCTGGGTCCTCGGGCCTCAGCTCAGGAATCTCTCAGGGGCTTTGGTGGTCGGCATTGTGCCCCCCAGAGTACTGAAGGACTCTCTGTCGTAGCAAATGCATATTTATCTCTGTCTGCTTGGCATCTGTCTCCCGGCATGGGGGTGCTCGCGGGATGTGCTGCCCCTCCCTCCATTCGGCATTCATGGGGGTAACAACTCTGACACTGTTGTCCCGGCCGCCTCCCCAGGGCAGACAAGCATGTGCTTTGTTGGCCTGGGGAAACTGCTTCACCTGCGAGGGGCAATGGTGCCCACACTTCAGAACAGTCGTTCAGTGGGGGCGTGAGTAAACGGAGACTCGGGTCAACGGGTAGTGGGAATGGATGCTCACGGGGGACAGATTGTCCTCTTCTCATGCTTCAGTCTCAGGGCTGGAGTCCTGGCCAGGGCAGGGTTGGCCCAGGAAGGTGTCACCTGGGGGGAAAGGAGACAGCAGAGATGACCACTGGGAGGGCGTGTGGGACCCTCATGGCCACAGCAAAAGGTGAAAGGTCTCCAGAGGGCCAAGTGTAGCTGGGGGATGGGCGGGGCATTGGTGGGCCCAGTAAGTGTGGGTTTCGGGCACTTAGGGAGCCCAACTTCCCCTTGACACCTGGCACCTGCCTTGGTGCATGTCCCAAGTGTCCCACATGGTCCCAGGGAGCAGACAGGTGACAAAGTCCAAGCAGGATTTCTAGATGGAGGTGTCTGTTCATTGGCTTCTCACTCATGGGATGCCATGCACCATAGAGCAGACCTAACCTGCACCATCCCCAGGTTTGGTTGCAGACCGGTCCTTGTGGCCCATTGGGTTTTCCTAGGCTGATTGTATCCACTGTTTCTTTCTAGATCACGTCTTACTCTGGAAGTTGCACGTGCCTCATCACAACAACACGCACGCCTCTGAAGACGGATGGGTGGTAACTGGACATGAGATGCATTGGTTGGGACTTGAACTCAGGTCTCCCAGATGAACTTCACAATCCTCCCACTGAACCCAAGACTGTGCCGTCTGGGTGGGGGCAAACCCACTGCTACTGAATTGATTCTGACTCAAAGCCACCTTGTGTAGGGTTTCTGAGGCGGTAAATCTTTATGGGAGCAGAAAGCCTCGTCTTCCTCCTGTGGAGAAGCTGGTGGATTCCAACTGCTGACCTTGCAGTTGGCAGCCCAGCAGCACATGACCCACCGTGCCACCAGGGCTCACATCAAAGCCCAGCCCCACTGCTTTTCCCCCTGGAAAATGGGTTACTAATTACTTAGCAACACCCCCACCCCCACCCCACATATGCCAGGCACTGTCTCACAAGACAGTGGAAAAGTAAGCAAAGCAAATGATGACCCCTACTCTAATGAGTCATCAGTTCTCAAAGTGTGGTCCATGGAACCCCGAGGGGCCCCAAGACACTTCCAGAGACGCCAGAAGCCAATCGTTCCTCAGAGAGTTACTGTTTTCGGAACAACACTGAGGTTCTGGGAGTGTGTTTCACTGACGCTGCAAAACCCAGGGAGGTAACATTGGCAAAGCGGCAGCATCCATGGGCTCAAGTGTGGCAACAATTGTGAGGTTGGCCCAGGACTGGGCAGTGTTTCGTTCTATTGTGCTCAGGGTCGCTATGAGTCGGTACTGACTCGATGGCACCTCACAACAACACCAACAATCACAGTGGTGGGCTGGAGGGACGGTGCTTGTGTGACTGCTGAACCAGCCACTCTTTATCAGGGAAGACCCGTTTTACCTGAAAGAGCAACTGATATACCAACTCTGCCAATTCCGAGGGGTTCTCTCAGACATTTTCTCAAAGTTGAACCAAGTAAGGCTGCCGCTCCAAGGACAACAAGGGGCAGCGTTTGTTTAAGGAGAAAATGTGAGCTTTAGAGCAAAAGCCAAAGCCCTGGAAAACGTCTCCAGGCACAGTTTGTTTTACTGCCATCACAGAGCCTGTGTGCTTTACAGACTGAAGCCGGTGTCCAGCGAGTCTGTTGGCAGTTTTCCCCTCAGCGTGGGCTCACGTCGTGTCTCACAAGGCCTCCAACGTGCTCCTGAGGCCTTTGCGGATTGCGGACTACACTTGGGTGCTGCTGTTACTTTACTATGTGCATGCCTGTGCCTAGCTTCATTGTGATGCTTGCTTTATTGGGGTGAGGTGAGGCCTAGCCTGTAACACCTTTGAGGTACGCCTCTGTCCACCACATGAGCTTAAGCTTCCTGACACTTAAAGGAGCCAGCGTCGATGCTAGCGGATAGGATCTTTGGTGCTCAGGGGTGCAGTGCATCAATGTTTGGAAACTGTACAACTCAGTAAATCACTGTCTCCCAAGTTACCAACCCAGCATGCCACATAGCCACACATGGCTGGAAAAGCCACTCAGAGTTCAAAATGGACCAATGGATTCTAACGGAACAAAAAGGGAGAAAGGACATCGCTTACAAGCTTTCAGGTTCCACAATACAGCTACTTTAAATGACGTGACCACGTGTTGAGTTTTAGTGTTGTATCAAAGGAGAAGACTCACAATTATACCACAACATCATGAAGAGGCTCCTCCGGTTTCTGGATACGTCTTGATATGAGCTTTCTCCATGGGTTTTTACAAAAACAACTTATCACCAGGGACGGAAGACAGAAGCAGAGCTGGAAGTCTAGCTGTCTTCTCTACAGCCTGACGCTGAGGATTTGTAAAAATGTAGACCTGCTCACTCCGGCTTTTGAAAATACAATTATTTCTGTATAAAAAGATGTTATTTAAGTCAATATGCAATGGGTTTTTTATTTAACATAAAGTCATGATTTCACATGGAGTCCTGGTGTGGCATTGTGGGTTAGTGTGCTGGACTGCAAAGTTGGTTTGAACCACAAGGTTGGCAGTTCAAGCCCACCAGTTACTTCTTGGAAACCCTATACAGGGGTGTTATGGGTTGGCGCTGACTTGAGGGCATTTACAACAATGATGGTTTTACTTTCATTTCTGATGCTGTAATGACAGATGCAAATACCCATGTAGACCAAAGCTCTTTGGGGTCATGGTAATATTTAAGAGCATGCAGGCGTCCTGGGTGATACCAGTTAAGAACACCTGTCTGTGGGTAACAGCCTGGTGCCAGCCAAGGCTTGAGCTGCCCCTGAGCTCTGCTGGGCCTCGGTCCCCAGCTGATGGTACGGGAACTGGCAGAAGTCTTTGGACCCTACTCTGCTCCAGCAGAGGAGTGGCCCTGAGTAAGCTGGTCAGCTCCCTGAGAAGCTCTTCTCTCATCCGGAAGATGGGCTAATTCCATTTTTTCAAAGGGCTGTCTGAAGACAGTGATTGTAAAGGGTGGGCGTTTGTAGACTTCCCTAAACTGCGTCTGCTGTCACCTGGAGCTACACCTGTCCTGCAACCTGTATGAAACAGCCCTCAGAATGTCTGAATAAGGAGGTCTGGTGGCACAGTGGGTTAAACATTGGACTGTTTAGTGATGGGTCGGTGGTTTGAACCCACCACCCGCAACCTGGAAGAAGATGAGCCTGTCTTCTCCAGTAAAGAATTGCATTCTCCCAGACACTACGGAAGACCGTTAGGAGTTGGAATTGACTTGATGGTAATGGGAAGGCATTAAGGAAGAAGCCTGGGGGTACAGTGGTTAAGCGCTTGGCTGGCAGCCTCATGGTGGATGGTATGAAGCCCCCTTCTGTTCTGCAGGAGAAAGATGCGGCAGTCTGCTTCCGTAAAGATTCACAGCCTCAGAAACCTTGTGGGGCAGTCCTGCCCTGTTCTGTAGCATCTCTGTGAGTAGGAATCGCCTTCACAACAGAGGGGCTTTGGGATATTTGGATGAGGATGGTCCAAGAACTGATCCTTTCAAATTGAAGTGTTGGTGAGGACTATTGAATATGTCATGGACTCCCAGAAGAACAAACACACCTGTATTACAAGAAATAAAAACAAAATTTCCTTAGATGCAAGGATGGCGAGACTTCATCTCACATGCTTTGGATATGTTATCAGGAGGGACCGGTCCCTGGAGGAGGACATCGTGCTTCTTAGTAAAGTGGAGGGTCAGAGAAAAAGAGGAAGACCCCCAACAAGATGGATTGACACAGTGGCTGGAACAATGGGCTCAAACATAGCAATGATTGTGAGGAGGGCTCAGGACCCGGCCGTGTTTTGTTCCATTGTACACGGGGTTGCTATGGATAGGGACTAATCCATAGCAGCAAGAAACAGTTTCCAGGGAGGAAACTGAGGTACGGAGGGTTACAGACCTGCCCAGGGTCACACAGCGAGACAATTCCAACAGGTCTGCCTGATACCATGATCATGTCACCTCAGACAGCTGTCTGCCCACCACTCTCTGCCTCTCCTGGACCTCCCTGTGGGGTCCTCACAACCTCGACAACCAGCATCCACCCCAGCGTGCTTTCATCAGACTCCACAGAGCTGGTTCTCAGGGCCACTTCCCTACCCACTGGCTTCCTGGAAGTTGCCATGGGAACTGCTTTTTTCTCACCATGGGCAGCTGACCAGGAGGCCAGGGGCAGTGCGGCCAGATGGACTGAAGCTGAGCGGACAGAGATCTGGATGTCGGGCGTGAGAGGCCTATATGTGAGAGGGCATAGTCATCTCTGTCTTATAGTTTCATGGTCCAGAAAGGGGGTGTCAGAGCAAGAGGGGGCTGGACAGAGCTGGATGTCTGAGTGGGCCTTAGGGCTTCATGCTGGTATTGTACGGATGAGAGAGCTTCAAAAAGTTGGTGGAAAAACTCCATTATCTTTTTGTTCATTTTTTCCACCAACTTTTTGAAGCCTCCTCATTATTTAGCTTGGAGCCCAGAAATGCCTGAAGTCTGTCCTGCCAGTAATCCCTCCTGACCTGGCCAGGCGCCCAGTGAACCACGCAGCATGTAGGGTCAGGAACAGCAGGACTCCTTGGGGGGTGGCCTTGGGGGGTGGCTCCTCCCCACCAGCCCCTGGGCTCTGTGTTGCTGTGGACTTGATACCAGCTGTCCTGCGGGAGTGGGCTGCAGGCAGACTGTGTTAGGAGAGGCCCCTGCTCTGGATCCAGAGAATGACCTGGGACATGTTTGTGCCTGCTCATCATGAAGGGGCCGGAGAGATGCCCTCCTGCCTCCAGCCCCCACCTCCTCAGATCTGAGATGGTGTCTGGTCTGAACTCTGCCTCCTCAGGAATTGCTGGAAGTTTCTCTCTCAGAAATGGAGCAGGTCACACAATAGCAGCCCGATTGGTACCGGATCCGCTCTTGTAGGAACATATGCTGTGAGGGGAGGGGCCCCAGGGGGGGTTGCTGATGCTCAGAGCTGGGGGCACCACCGCTTGTGGTCACGCACCGTGCAGACGGGCAGATGGAGCTGCTGGCTACATGGCCCTGACCGTGGGCCAGGTGCTGCCTGTACATCAGGTGTGGCTGCCCACCTCAGGAGGACATGGAAGGAGTGGCCAGGTAGCTTAGGTCAGGCAGAGGGGAAGCAATGCCATAGACGTGGGTATCATTGGCCCACTAACTCTTCATCCATTCATTCATCAGGTCCTGGGCGAGGTTCTGGATTGGCACCCAGAGGCTGTTGGGGGGGCTCTGTAAGCCTCAGTTTCCCCATCTATGACATTGGGGGGGTGCTGATGTTAACAAGCATCTCACCAAGGTGCTTGGGGTCCCTGCATACCAGCTGAGAGAAGTCACCTGGGGGCACTGGTCTGCAGACCAGTGTGGAGGGGTGTGGTCTAGCTCCTCCGTCTCCCGCCCAGCCTACCTGGGGGTTGTCTTCATTATCTACCCCTTTCTTTGTTACCCCCACTCCAGGTCTGCCCCTTCTACTGTGTGGGACCTCCTCTCCATTCATCCCAGCTGTGCAGGCTCCTTGAACTATGCCCACGAATTCTTCTTGTTGTACCTCAGATTTGCCATCTGTAAAATGGGGCTAGGAAGTCCTGGGTGTGAGCTCCTAGGACAGACCTGACCCGTAGCGTGCCCAGCCCCTCCTGGCATCCACGGAGAGCTGGGCCCAGTTTTGAGTGTGGGGTCCTCAGTGGGCCCTGTTGGGCTCCCCTTTTAGGATTAGATCCAGGGGGGACTTGACACGCTATAGGTCACCAGTCATGGAGTAGGATCATCAACAATGGGGGACTGAAGTGGGCAGCTTAACAGAGGGACTTCCCGCTTGATCCAACCCAACTTTTACCCCTGGCTATCCCCCAACCTTGGCACTCCAGAGGAGGCATTGTGGGGAAAGCAGAGATGGGATTCAGTACCTGGGGGAGTGGGTGCCCCTAGACTTGCATCCCAGACTCTGCCTGTGAGCACTGCTGGGGTGGGATGTTGAGTGAACCTGGTGCAGGTTGCAGGGTTGGGGTGCAGACAGTGGGGTGCTTGGAAATGAGAGGTTTTGTGATCCCCACAGGGTTTGGGTCCCCGTGGGTGCTTGGGCCCTGGCTGGCACACATCTTTCTCTGGGAGCCATCCCTTCCCACTGGGCCCTCTCCTCTGAGGAGCCCTGGGTGGCGTGGAGGTACAGTGCAGGGCTGCTAATCACAAGGTGGTGGGCCCAAAGGAGAAAGATGGGGCGGGCGGTGCGCTTCGGTCAAGATGGCAACCTTGGAAACCTTCCAGGGTGGTTCTGCTCCAGCCCACCAGCTCGTTAGGAGTCGGATCGACTCAACAACCGTGGGTTTGGCAGGGTCACTGCCCCCCAGGGGTGGGAAGGCCTCTCCCAGTCTATCCACCCCTCCACCTGCTGCGGTGGCAACCCACCCTTTCTGGAGCCCACTGAAGGTGACTGGGGAGGAGGGACCTGGGAGAGGCTTCTGGCCTGGCTCAGGTTGAGAAGATGCAGGCTGAGGGTGGTCCAGCTGAGGGATGGCTGAGTGAGGGGTGACAGGTTGAAGGGTGTCAGGCTGAGGGCTGAAGACTAAGAGTTGACAGGCTGCGGGTGGCAGATGGAAGGGTGACAGGCTGAAGGTGGCAGGCTCGCTCTTGTCTAAGACCCTTCCAGGTGATGTTCAGGGGCATCAATGGGATGGCAGAGGGAACAACTTTCTCCTTTGCTTTTCGTCATCTGGTATGGTCCATGGGATGTGAGGAACATGCTCATGGTCATCACCAACCACAGAGCATCTCCTAGTCCACCACCCAGTGAAATACAGCCAGCACCCCACTCAGGTCTTCCTGCTTGGTGGTCTGGGACGACTCTCCTACCTGCTCACACCTGAGCTCAGAGGGGAGCTAGGTTCCTGTGTGATGTCATCTTCTCCTCCATCTGGTCAGGACCTGTCTGTGAGACCTCCTTCAGCCTTTCCATTGCTGTAAATTCAAAACAGATCTCACATACACACCATACACAGCCACCCTGCACATGTGTGGAATAGAGCACACATGTATAACACTCTCACAACACACATACACATGCACACATATATGTACACACCACGCATGCATGTGTACGTGCACCACTTACATGAGTATGCACACACATAAACCCAAATATGCCCACTGTGTGTACCTGCCTTACCCAACACTCCATGTGTACAACCCAGAAACACACAGCCCTACTCTCATTCCTGTTGTGCACAGCATGACACACACACGGGCCACTCTCACTACACACGTGATTCACCCTCTACACAGACACAGCACACATGTACGCACAGAAAGACACACACACGGGCCACTCTCACTACACACGTGATTCACCCTCTACACAGACACAGCACACATGTACGCACAGAAAGACACACACACGGGCCACTCTCACTACATAAGTGGTTCACCCTCCACACCGACCCAGCACACACGTGTGCACAGCAGAACACACACGGGCCACTCTTACTACACACGTGGTTCACCTTCCACGCAGATATGGCACACACATGTGTATAGCAGGACACCATGGACCACATTGCACACGGGTTTCACCCCCACACAGACAGAGCAGGCCCAACATCGGGTGCAGTGTGGAGGGCCCGGGCCAGCTGGCGTCCTTGTTAGAAGCATGTTCTGGGTGAGGCTGGGCTGGAGACGCTCACTGCCCAAGCTGTTAGGGAGCCCACTGTCCATGTTCATGCGTCTCCTCTTCTAGTGCTGAGTTCATTAGGGACCGATGCCTCCTGGACACCTTTCGGGTGGGCCCTAATTGCTTCATCCTTGTCCTCCCCTCCCATCAGGGGGGCCATGGGGACTCCCATCTGCTAGAGATTGGAGACAGGTGGGCAGAGCCTAGAGGATCCCAGGGCGCCCACTTATCCATCCACTGACTTTTAGTCAGCTGACTCTAGGCTGCCCTCCCTGGAGGCAGCCCTTGGCTGGGACCAGGGCTCCAGCATCCTTTTGGAAGCCCACGCAACTGGAAGGGATGGGAATCTGTCCAGGGGTCCTGGCAAGGTTCACCTCTGTAGGCCAAGCTGCCGAGAATGTACATTTCTAATTAAAATAGAAATTAATCCTCTCTTCTAACTACCTACTATCTCCAGGCAGAGGAGCAAAAGTTTTATGTTGCTAATTAATGCTAACGCCCTGCTCACTTTATTTACATAAGCAGAGAGCATTCACGAGGCTTTGCAGGAGTTGATGGGGAAACCAAAAAAAAAAAGGAAAAAGGTTATTTTTTTAAAGTTAAAAAAAAATTAATTATCCTATTCCTCCCTCTTGTATTCTAATCACAGACTTGCAGGGGGCCATCTTTGCTGGCCCTGATACCCATGGTCGGCGCTTTCTTTGATGAGCAAGAAGCTTATTCCAAACTGAGGGAGGAGCTGAAAATTGCTTCAGAGTTGCTAGGAGGGAAAGACGGTATTCGTCCACACATGAAAGGCCTTGATGAATTCGATAATTATTTACCGGGTTGGGTGTTTTTGTTACCCAGTTAAATAGACTCAAAATACCGCATTACAGTCTTGAAAAGTCCCTGGAGGATTTATAAATCATATTAACTGCTCTGGCACCTGGGCATATTTTGGGTGAAGTGCCTTAGATGCTTCCCTGGGGGACTCCCATGCCTGGGAATCCTAGGATAGAGGCAAATCCAGTGAGTCCCTGGCCCGGCCGCCAGATCTCATGTTGGCCAGGATGCTAGGCTACCAGCTTCCTTACTGCCCGTGGAATGAAGACCCGGGTATCCAGATGAGCTGCCAGATGCCTGGACCAACGCTGGATAAGTGTTAAAGCCATGCCCCGAGGATGAGTGTGGTGGGGTTGCAGTCCACAGAATTGTTGCTGGACTTACGATGAAATACTGCCCGGCCCCATGCCGTGCTTATGATCGGTCTCGGGTAGGACCAGTGTGATCCGCAGGGCTCTCGTTGTTGTTGTTTTTGAAGGAGGTCACCAGGCTTTTCTTCCTGGTCTACATTTACCTGCACACTGCACTGAACCTCTTCATCATCCTAGACACACAAGCGTCCATGGACAGACAGGTAGTAGCTATGTGGGAGGCTGTGCACAAGGGCTGGGACTGAGTCACAATCTCCTGTATGGAAGATGGAGGTTCTATCAGGCCCCCAAAACTTCCAGATTGAACTGTATCCCCCCAAAAGATACAATTCACACCTAACCCTTGGAACCTGCAAGCGTTATGTGTTTGGAAAGAGGGTCTTCGCAGATGGTTATTAGTTAACATGAAGTTGTGCTGGAATGGGTGGAGGTCCTCATCCCCTCTGAGTGGTGACCCCTCTTATAAGAGGAGAAGAGACAGGAAGTGGCAGAGGTATAAGGTGGTGACCGGTGTGATCAGCCATGCAATGTCAACATTGTCCAGAGCCAAGAGAAACCAGGAGGGGAATGAGGAGAAGGCAGGGCCTGCTGATAACTCAAATGTGTATTTCAGGCTCCAGAACCCCAAGACAATGTTGTTCTTAACTGCCGTCGGGTCGGTTCCGACCCATAGCAACCCTGTATAGGGTTTCCGACAAGCCATTGGTGAACTTGAACCACCGACCTTGCAGTTCAAACGGTTTTGCAGTCTGGCGCATTAACCCACAGAGCCACCCGAGAGAATAGATAGTTATTGTGCTCCATACTGAGGTCCTTCGTCACAGAGATCCCGGGGACTCATGTAGCAAGAGAGTCCTCTATGTGTCAGCCTGTGGCTGTCCCTTGGCATTCCGGTGGCCTGGTGGACATCCTGGTGTCAAGGTCAGATACAGGGATTCAGGAGCTCAGGGCGCCCTACCTGTGCAGACCGCCCACTGCTGAGTTTCTCCCTCCTACTCCTCCAGGCACCCCACCTCCACACCTCTGCCCTCGCTGCTCCTGCCACCTGCCTCACCTCACTCTTCCCTGTCCCCGCATTGAGGTGTGGCCTGCCTGGTTCTTAATGTTAAGTGCTGCTGAGTCCGTTCTGACTCACAGAGACCCTTGTGGCAGCCTCATAATTGTTTGCAGCCGCTGTTTTAATCCACATCTTTGGGGTCCTCTTTTTTGCTGACCCTCTACTTTACCAAGCATGATGTCCTTCTTCAGTTCTGAGAGCTTCCCTGAGCACCGTACCTGAGGAGCTTCCTCTCTGCCCCACAGCTTAGCTCCTGCTCTTCAGTTCTGAACCTCCATCCTGTCATTTCTGTCTGCTTTCTTCTCCTCGGACTCTGCTTCTCCAGGGCCATCTGACTTGGCTCCTCGCTGTGATTGTGAGTCTGTCCCCATGGTGCCACACCCAGTGCCTGGCCCATGCTGTTTAAACTCATGGGGTTGGACACTCAAAGCTGTGTGTGCACATGGGTGGGAGCGGGAGACTTGGGTTCCGGTCTAGATCGGTCCAGGCCTGACACGAACCCTCCCTTGGTCTCAGTTTCCCCACCAGACAAGTGGAGACAGAGCTGTATGACCTTTGAACCTCAGCAGGTGTGGGTCCTCTCTGACCCTAGTCTCTTCATCTCCAACAGGAAATGAATTGTAACAGCCCTTCCCACCCACCCACCTGTGAATTGCAGATCAAAAGCCCCTGCCTGGCAGTGAGAGAAGCTTCTAAAGAATCCAGAAGCATCAGAATGATCAGCTGAGACAACTCCCTCAGAGGAGGAGAGAAAGGACAAGCATGTCTTCCCAGGGACAAAAGATGGTGTAACTGTGAGCAAGTCTACTTCCCCCCTATTCGTGTGGGGACCAGCTGTGCGGTTCTCAGAGAGTCCCCACCCCAAAAGATTCTGGTGTGTTTCTTCCCCTCCTTGAATGAAGGGAAGAAATGATGCTGAGTGGAAGTAATTACCCAAATTGAGGCGGAAATCAGCGATGAAAGGGAGTGAAATGAAGAGGGCCAGTCAGGAAACGGCCCCTCCCTCCTTCCTCCCTCCACCTGCTCCACCACCGCGCGGCCAGCCCGCCCCAACCCCAACAAAGCCACTGTCCTTTTCAGAAGCAGTCCTCATACGTACCCAGCAAGGGTCCTGAGAGTCTGCCCCCCCTGGACCCAGGCCCTGACTACAAGACCACAGACTGCAGCCAGCGAGCACCCCACAATCCTCCAGGAAAATCTGAAAGGTCTGGAGCCCTATAATCCTGCTTTCTCTCCTCATTTTAAAATCCGACCCTTTCATCTGCACTGGTTAAGTGCTTGACGGCTGACTGAAAGTCAGTGGTTCGAACCTACTAGCTGCTCCTCTGGAGAAGGATGAGGGAATGTTTCCATACAGAGTTGTTGTTGTTGTTGTGAAGTGCCGTAGAGTCGGTTCTGACTCATAGTGACGCTGTACAGGGTTTCCGAGGCTGTAAGTCTTTACGGGAGCAGAAAGCCTCATCTTTCTCCTGTGGAGCGGCTGGTAGTTTCGAACTGCTGACCTTAAGGTTCACAGCCTGATTTGTAACCACTACGCTACCAGAGCTCCTTGCAGAGTGGCTGTCTTGAAATCCTGTGGGTCAGAACCCACTGGACAGCAGCAGGCTGGGTCAGTGTAGAAAGATAGAGGACCCTCAACAATGGAGGCCCCACCACCGGGTGCGCTTCTTCTACTCTCTTTTCTTTCCCATGATGCTCCACTGATGGAGTGGTTCACACAGCTGTATGCAGACACTGCTGGGCCCTGACCAGCCCACGGGGCAGCTGGCTCTTCTGTCTCTCAAGATTCAGCACAGAGCTGGCTGGTCCACCGGGGCTGGGAGCTTCCGGAAGCAGGTTCTGTGCAACAAGGATGTGAGGAGTGTCAAGGTCACATACAGCACTAACCTTCTGGGAGGAAAACCATCGATCTGTGGAGAAGACCAGTTCATCTTGTTTGGAGAAAGCTGCAGGTAGACCTCTGAGGTATTGTGGGTTTGGTTCCAGACCACTGCAACGAAACAGGTCACATGCAGTTTCTGACTTCCCAGTGTGTATAAATATTATGTTGACACTGGACTGTCGTCTGTGAAGTGTGCAATTGTTGTTGTTGTTAAGTGCCATCGAGTTGATTCCGACCCATAGCGACCCTGGATGGAGTTTCCAAGGAGCAGCTGGTGAGCTTGAACCACCAGCCTTGCAGTTCAAAGGAGTTTGCAGCGTGACGCATTAACCCAGAGAGCCATACCAGGACGCTGAAGTGTGCAGTAGGATGATGGGAAAGTTTGAGACATGGCGAGACGATCACATGGGGCAGAGAGACATGAAGTGCGCACAGGTTGCTGGAGAAATGGCTCACGTGGTCAAAGTACAGGTCTGAGAAGTGCAGTAAAGAAGGGGGCCTCCATAGAATGAGGGCCGCCTGGATTCACCGTGTCCTCCAGCCGCCATTCCCACACTCCTCTGACCTCCAAGTCCCTATCTCCCCAAACGCCAGGGCCCACCCGTCAGGGCATGCTGTGACAATGTGGCACTTCCACAGGAGCCCTGGGCACCCCCCTTTCCTCCTGGCAGATCCTTCAGAACCACACAAGCAAGAGTCGAACAACTGTTCAGTTGGTTCAAGTTTTCAAATTCAAAGACGAACTCTTTTATTTTAGTTCTCTTGTCCCCCAAGTGTAATTACATATTTATTTTTATAGTTGTCCTATTATTTCACAGTTGTTACTTTCACTTAAAGGGGGTCTGATGATACAGCAGTTTAAGTACTTAGTCACTCAACCAAAGATTGGTGATTCAACCCACCTAGTTCCTCAGTGGGATAAAGACCCGTACAGATGGCGGCCAAGGAAACCCTGTGGGGCAGCTCTGTTCTGTCCCTTGGGGCCTCAATGGTTCAGAATTCATCCAAAGACACAACAACAATTCTCATTCAACACAACTCCTGTTCCTCAAGGATATTTTCTGTCTGTATATGTGGCGTCCAGGTGTGGCACTGTAGAGTAAGCACTGGACTGCAAGGTCAGTTTGAATGGCAAGATCAGTGGTTCAAACTCACCAACCGCTCCTCAGAAACCCTATAGAGTGTCATCATGAGCTAAGGACCGACTCAACG
>NW_006408519.1:50485360-50486088 GCF_000296735.1 Chrysochloris asiatica
GTGTCATCATGAGCTAAGGACCGACTCAACGCACTTAACACCATCAACAACAACACGTAGGTTGACCTGGCTTTTTAAAATGCAATGTATTGTTTTTTAATTTTTTAAAATTGTTCCACCTCCCCATTCCCTGGTAACCACCGATAAAACTTTGACCTCTGGCCATACAAGTGGGATCACACAGGGTTGTTTTTTGCTGTCTGACACACTTCACTCAGTATAGTGTTTTTCAAGGCTCACACATCAAGATTTCATTATCTTTACGACTGAGTAACGCTCTATTTGTCTCTCAGACTTTGGGCATGTTGTCAGGAGGGACCAGTCCCTGGAGAAGGACATCATGCTTGGTGAAGTGGAGGATCAGCGAACAAGAGGAAGACCCCCGAGGAGACAGACTGACGCAGTGGCAGCAGCAATGATCGTGGGGTTGGTGCAGGATGGGGCAGTGTTTCATTCTGTTGTGCATAATGTCGCCGTGAGTTGGTACTGACTGGAAGGCATCTAACAACACCAACACCCCGTTGTGTGTGTGCCTCACCTATTGCTGATCCAGCAAGCATGATGAGCTCTGGAGTTTTCTGTTAGGTTGTTGTGGATGTGACACTGTGGATTAATGTGTCAGACCGCAAAGCCATTTGAACTGCAAGGTTTGTGGTTCAAGCTCACCAGCTGCTCCTCGGAAACCCTATACAGGGTCACTATGGGTTGGAACCGACTTGACAGCACTT
>NW_006408519.1:50486518-50506023 GCF_000296735.1 Chrysochloris asiatica
TTTCAGTCCTCCTGGTGTGTGGCCAGGAGCAGAACTGCTGGGTCATATGGTAGTTCTCTTCACTTCTGGAGGAATCTCCAAACTGTTTCCTACAGCAGCTGCACCATTTTACATTCCCTAACCCCCCCACCCCTCAGCAGTACATGGGTTCCAATTTCTCCACATCCTCATCAAAGAGATATGGAGATCACCTGTCTGCTGGGAGCTGTATTTACTCACATCGCTGCTCCGGAGGGTGGGGACAGAGAACTTCGCTCACTTTGGTTCTTGCCCTCAGGAGCCAGAAACTACTAGATCTGCTGAGATCTTGCCCCAGGTTCTGGCTCCATTAATCCGGGTCCACTCAGATGGGCCACATGAACACACAAATGAAGGAGCAACTTGGGTTCTGCAACAGCTTTTTGAGGTTGGGGAGAAGATGAGTGTAAGAAATGGACCCATGGCCAACTGCTCTGATCGCTGACCTGAGAGCTGGGAACCAGACTGCAGGTTCAAACCCTGCATCTCCACTTCCTGGCTGAATGCTCTGAGTCACTCTCCTATTGGTTACTCCCTGTGTAAGAGAGTTCAGCGGGCTGCTATAGGTCAGTTTCCTCGGTGTCCTCGTTTTCTAGTTTGCTGATTTGTCAAGACAGGTGGGTTAGCTGCATACCAAACATCCCTCAGCCCCAGTATAACTAAAACCTCGATTTCTGCCTTTACAAAGTCTGCTGTAGGTGGGAGTCTCCACAGAGTCTCTCAGGGCTCCAGGATGACACAGGCACCACTTTCTGGAATGTTGCTTCCTTGTCTGCTGTTGTACTGATTCTGACTCACAGCGCTCCCAGGTGGCAGAGTAGAACTGCCCCATTGGTTTTTGTTTGTTTTTACTGTTATTGCCATAGTAACAGATCTCCCATGGAGCCATGGGTGGGTTTGAATGTCCAGCCTTTCAGTTAGCAGCCCATTGTGCCATCAGTGTCCATTTCCTTAGCTGAACAAAGGGGAAAGTCATCTGCACCGAGCTTATGAGGATTCAGTGTGATCTCTGGTGAAGGACAGAGAGCTGACCCAGACTATGGCGTGTGCAATTTCATGTGCATAGGAAAACTGGATAATGTAAATTGAATTATGGAGTTGACAAAGTGTATTGAATAGTCCAGAGACTGCCAGAAGGATGAACAAAACTGTGTTGTAAAAAGTACAGCCAGATCCTCCTTAGAAAGAAGGATGGGGAGACTTGATCTCATACACTTTGGACATGCTATCAGGAGGGATCAGTCTTTGGAGAAGGACTGCATGCTGGGTAAAGTAGAGGGAAGACCCTCAAGGAGGTGGATTGGCTCAGGGGCTGCAGCAATGGGCTCAAGTGCAGTGATGATGGTGAGGACGAGGCCGGACCGGCAGGGTTTTGTTCTGTTGTGCTTGGGGTCCTTATGATTTGGAACCAACTTGGTGGCATCAAACAACAACAACAATGGCCGAAGGTGCCCACACTGAGGACTGCATTCAGCTGGTACTTCATAAATGCTTAGTGGCAGCATGGTGACTGAACTTGGGTGCAGAGACCTCTGTGTTCCCTGACTGTAGGGGGAGGTGGGGCTGGGAAGGAAAGCCAGAGATAACATGGATTTAAGACCTGAACAACATGAAGTTGATTTAGTTATTAGGTCTCAAATGAGGATCCCACAAATGAGGAAGTTTATAAATAGTTAAGATGAACTTATGGTCCTAGAAGGAGAACAGGACAAGGAGAATTTGTTGTTGTTAAGCGCCATCAAGTGGATTCCAACCCGTAGCGACCCTGAATAGGGTTTCCAAGGAGCAGCTGGTGAGCTTGAACCACTAACCTTACAGTTCAAACGACTTTGCAGTCTGATGCATTAGCCCACAGCACCACACCAGGACTTGGGACAAGGAGAATGTTGTCGTTGGAAGTTCTGTTGAGCCGTTTCTGACCCATAGTGACCCTGTGTAGGGTTTCTGAGGGGCTGCTTGTGAGTTTGAACCACCGACCTTGCAGTTCAAATGGCTTTGCCATCTGGCGCATTAACACACAGCGCCACACCAGGACAAGGAGAATAGGATGTTCTTAAACCCACTCAGATAGCTACCTCAAGAATTAAGCAGCTGAGACCCTAAAGGTAGAATGTTTGAGGAAGTTAATTGATTTATTGTTTTCTTTTCCCAAAAATTGCTATCTTGATATTAAGATAAAGTGTACATCCAAATGCAATTTACCCTATATAATGTACCTGCTCTTCATAATGGACAGAACCGTCTTGAGAACTTATTTTCCCATCCTCCAGACTGTTGGCTTTCTGCTAATAAAGCTTGGATAGGATCTCTCCCCGTCTCTGTGATTGTCTACAGTGACAGACGGCAAGCCCTCATTTTGGTTTGGCAACACCGGGGGTGGGGGTGGGGGCTCCCTGGGACAGGTCTGCTGCTTGTGCATGTCCTTGGGAGGGGACACTGGGCTCCCCACCTCTCCAGAAAGTGACATTTGGAAGGAGGTGAGCCTGGGGCTCACTTAACCTTTGAATGTGACTGCTGAGTGCTCCCTGGAGCTGGAGGATGCATCTGTGGTGACATTATGTGGCTGCAAAGCTGGTACAGAAAGCATAGGCAGGATTTAGGGGTCCAGAGGAGTGCTTCCCTCCTGCAGCTTCTTCCCCTGGCCCAGAAGAGCCCCCACACCCCATCCAGACCCCACCTGCCAACAGGCTCTCCCTTCTTCCTGGCCTTCTCCAGCCTCTGGGGGAACCCCTCCCCCAGGCTTAGCCTTGGGGCCAGAGGAAAGGTCAGACCAGGCCCATAGAGTCCCCTCTGCTTCTGTTTCTGCAGGCTGTCCAGTCCCCCCTTCCAGCCTTGGCCCCAGGGTTAGCCAAGATGGCCTTCTTAAACACCAGGGGACCCCACAGCTCAGCAGGGGCCAACACGGTCCCCTGCCTAGGAGGAGAGGTCTGAGAGACAGGTCTTCTTCCTGGGCAGTCACACTTGCAGGTGGGGTTGCAGACCTCTGACCCTTCACTCCCACCCCTGTCTACCTGTCATGGCTTGTGGTTCTCCAGCTGCTGGTGGGCGCTGAGCCCTCAGGAGGTGAGGTCTGATAGCATCCTGGCCTGATGGGCCCGCCTCACCCTGAGTACATCTTCTGAGCCTCCTTGGCCCCCTCTGCTTCCTGGGTCCTCAGGATCCTCCTTGAGTCTCCTAGGACTGACAAGACCCTCCCTACTTCCCTTTCAGAGAAGGTGCATTGGGCATCCGGTGCGTGTTGAATTTCTGTTGTCTCAATCTTGGTGTCATCTCCTCACATTGGGACACTAGACACTGAATTGCTGCCTGGGTTTGCTTTATAGAGGGTTACCTGCACTTAACCATTCAGTAGACACCACCAGCAGGTATAAACCTGAATCCCTTCTCCCAGAGCCTCAGTCCTCCTCCATCAAATGCCACACCCACAACATCCCCACAATTAGGGACTCTCCACTTCTCCACAGTCCCTCCTCACCCCCCTACCCCCCACCTCCTCTCCCCTCTTCTTCCACTCCACCCCTCCCCTCCACCAGCCTCGTAGCTGCCTCTGAAGAGGACAGAGAGGGAGGACGCCAGTGAGGGATGTCAAAAGGGAAGCCTGCCTTCTCTTGGAGTTGGTGGCTGATTGCCTGGGGACGCAGGTGACTTACTCATCCAGCATCCTGAGTGGCTTTACAGAATCGCAGGTAAGATTAAGGGGCCACTCATGTGGATCTTACGGATAACTTCAATTTCCTGAAGTGCGTGCAGACCCAGCAGGGCCCACAGAGTCAGTCATTTGAGAGACCCGAAGTCTGAGAGACGACGGCCAGAAAGCGTCTGGTGACAATGCAGGAGGGTCTTAGATCTGTCTTGGAGGAGACATTGGATTAGCACAGAGGGCAGATGAGTGGTGTTGTCAATAGAGTCTTGGTGTTGCCCAAGGCTGACATGGGCAGGTGCTCAGGTTATCCACTGCACAATCCCTATGTGCCGTGTGAGTTAGCTTTATATGAGGCCTGAAGTCATAGACTGCAAGGGTTCTCTCCCCATCCTCCTGAGCTGGGTAAATGTGCATGCTAAAGGCCTACACTTCTGGGAAGCCTTCCTAAAGTTCTCTGGTTTTAGGTATTGGATTACAGGCCCTTGTACCTGTGGATGATTTCCTGTTTGGAAACAGGCGGTTTCTTCTGTTTAGTTAATTAAGATGTATCAGAGTAGGGTGGGTCTAATCCTAATGACCTCTGAACTATGAAAAGACCAGAATAGACTCTGACACACACACACACACACACACACACACACACACACACACACACCCACCCGGGAAGAAGGCACTACCTTAGGACCATCAACAAGCCAAGGGCCCAAGGAACCCCCAAGTTGACACACCAGAGACCCTAAAAGATCTGCTCTTTAAAGCTACCCATGGGTGGTATTTTTGTTCTAACAGCCCTAGGAAACCAAGATACCTGGAAAAGGCAGCCCTAACCCTAATCTGACACCTGAACCCAAACCTTAAAATGAATCCTAACCAAGACACCTGAGCAAGGCTACCCTTACCCTAAACTGATATCCCCACCCTAACACTACCTCTAACCCTAACCCTAACCCTGGCCCTGGCCCTAACCCTGGCCCTGGCCCTAACTCTAACCTTAACCCTAAGCCTAACACTACCCTAGTCCTAACCCTAACCCTAGGTAACTAAGACACCTGGACAAGGCGCCCCATCCCTGATCCCGATGGTCACCAATGTCTCTCCTCCCTGTTTCTATACCCCTTTGCAATGTGACTTCACATTCCTGCCATTTAGGTCTTGGATCTGGTCTTGGCTTTGGTCAGTGGGACAGTAGTGACTTGAATGGGAGCTGGAAACGTGCTTGGGTGTCAGAACTTGCTCATCCTGCAGCTCTTGGGAACCCAGTAACAAGCGTTGTGGGTGAATATCGCTAGCCTGCGGGCTGATCACTTAGCCACCAGCCAGCCACATGCAATAATGGATCACCATGAGTTAGAGGCGACTCGATGGTCCCTAGCAGCAACAAGAGCAACACGACTGGAGAGTCCGTGTCATAGGCTATGGGACTGTGTGGGGAAGTGCTCAGGAGCACAGGCAGACTCTGTCCCAGAGTGCTGCAGTCAAGCGATTCTTACACTAAAGCTGGTCACACAGATTTTGGACTACCCAGTGCAGGTAACCGTTCTGTTTGCACTAGACTGTAGTCTATGAAGTAGGCAATTGCAATGACATTATGACAAAGTGTGAACTATTGTGAGACTCACCAGAATACGACACAGAGACATGAAGTGAGCACATGCAATCGGTGCCAACAGCTGAAGCCAGAGCTCCTGCAGCTATTCCCTGTGTATCCCATGCAGTCTTTGAGGTCCTCCCTGAAAGGAGGTCTGCCTCTTCAACCTGGGGAATCAGGTGCACCCAGATCCCAAACCCTGCTCTGCCTCCAGGCTTCCCTGGCTTTCTACAGCAGCTTTGGGTACCTGCTGCCCACAGCAGTTGTTGTTGTTAGGTGCTGTCCAGTCCATTCTGATTCATAGCGACCTGTGTACAACAGAACAAAACACCACCTAATCCTGCACCATCCTTACAATTATTGCTATGTTTGAGCCCATTTTTGCTGCCACTGTGCCAATCCATCACGTCGGGGTCTTCCTCTTTTTCACTGACGCGTCACTTTACCAGGACAACAGATAAGGAAGACGGTAGAAGAATTGACGCATTTAAGTTGCGGTGCTGGAGGAGACCACTGAAGGTACCATGGGCTGACAAGTCTGTTTTGGAAGAAGTATAGGTAGAGCATTCCTGAGTAACCAGGATGTTGAGACGTTGTCTCTCTTAGAAGGACATCATC
The DNA here is from genome assembly GCF_000296735.1 of Chrysochloris asiatica. Taxonomy (NCBI): domain Eukaryota; kingdom Metazoa; phylum Chordata; class Mammalia; order Afrosoricida; family Chrysochloridae; genus Chrysochloris; species Chrysochloris asiatica. The sequence goes on from NW_006408519.1 coordinate 50,492,386, forward strand.
CTTGGTAAAGTAGTGGGTCGGTGAAAAAGAGGACGGCCCTCAGCAAGATGGGTTGGCACAGTGGCAGCAGCAATGGGCCCAAGCATGGCAACAATTGTGAGGATGGCTCAGGACGTGGTTGTGTTTCCTTGTGTTGGGCTATGAGTTGGAACCAGCTTGACCGCACCTAACAACCACTTTATCTGCATGCTGTCTTTCTCCAGGGACTGATCACTCTTGACAACGTCTCCAAAGAACAAGAGACGAAGTCTGACCAACCTGACTTCTAAAGAGCCTTCTGGCTGTATTTCCAAGATAAATCAATTTGTTCTTCTGGCAGTCCATGGTACTCTCCCTATTCTTTAACAACACCATAACTCAAATGCATCAAATCTTCTATGGTAGGGATGGGGAACGGTCTGCCTGTGGGCCATGTGATGGTGGTGGTGGAGATACGCTGTGGAGTTGGTTCCGACTCCTAGAAACCCTGCATAGGGTTTCCAAAGTTGTAAATCTTTATGGGAGCAGAAAGCCTCATCTTTCTTCCATGGAATGGCTGGTAGTTTTGAACTGCTGACCTTTAGGTTCACAGTCCAACTCGTAACCACTATGCTACCAGAGTTCCCGTGGACCATATAAGACCCGCAAAATCATTTGGTCTGGCCCTGCCAGGGCAACCTTGGTTCCAGCCATCACATTGTTGTTAAGTGCCATAGAGTTGGTTCCAACTCATAGTGACCCTGCATAGGGTTTCCAAGGAGTGGCTGGTGGGTTTGAACTGTTGAAGTTAATTAAATATTTGACCAAATATAGGAGCCTAATTTTAACTTGCTAATTTTGTATGGCCCGTGAATAATGTTATAAATTTTGGCAGAAGAATGGTTCCCCACATCTGTTCTATAATCTCCCTTTTTCATGATCCAACTTTTATGTGCATATGAGCTTATTGAAAATACCGTGGCTTGGGTCAGGTGCATCTTAGTTCTCAAAATGACATCTCTGCTCTTCAACACTTTAAAGAGGTCTTGTGCAGCAGATTTGTCTAATGCAATATGTCTTTTGCTTTCTTGGCTTCTGTTTCCATGAGTGTTGATTGAAGATACAAGACTGAAGTCTTGGACAACTTCAATCTTTTATACATTTATCATGGTGTTATTTATTGGTCCAGTGGTGAGGATTTTTGCTTTCTTTACATTGAAAAGCAATCCATACTGAAGTTTGTGGTCTTTGATCTTCATCAGTAAGGATTTCAAATCCTTTTCACTCTCACCAAGCAAGGTTGTGTTGATTGTATATCATAGGCTGTTAATGAGTCTTCCTTCAATCCTGGTGCCGCATTTTTCTTCATCCAGTCCAGTTTATCAGATTATTTGGTCGTCATACAGATTGATTAGATATGGTGAAAAGATATAACCCTGGAACACACCTTTCCTGATATGAAACCATTCACTATCCACTTGTTTTGTTCCAATGAATGCTCCTTGATCTATGCCCAAGTTCCTCATGAGCACAATAAAGTGTTATGGAATTTCCATTCTTCTCAATACTATCCATAGTTTGTTAGGATTCACACTGTTGAAAGCCTTTACATAGTCAATAAGCACAGGTAAACATCTTCCTTATATTTTCTACATTCAGCAAGATGCATGTGACATCAGCAATGGGACCCTTAGTTCTACTCCCTCTTCTGAATCTGACTCCAATTTCTGACAGTTCCCTTCTTGATGTACTGCTGCAATCATTTTTGAATTATCTTCAGCAAAGTTTTACTTACATGTGATATTAATGATATAGTACCATGATTTCCACATTCCACCGGGGCACCTTTCTTTGGAACAGGCGCATATATGACTCTCTTCCCACTGGTTGGTCAGGTTAGGTATCTCCTAAATTTCTTGGCACAGACAAGTGATCACCTCCAGTACTGCATCTGTTGAAACAATTCAATTTATTTTTCTGTCAATTCCTGAAGTCTTGTTTTTTGCCCGTGCCTTCAGTGACGCTTGAATTTCTTCCCTCAATACCCTTGGTTCTTAATCATGTGCTACCTTTTGAAATGGTTGAACATTGACCAATTCTTTTCGGGACAGTGACTTTGTACTTTTATCTTCTTTTGATGCTTCCTGCATCAGTCAATATTTGTCCACAGAATCCTTCAGTATTATGTTGAAGCTTAAATTTTTTCTTCAATTCTTTCAGCTTGAAAAATTCTAAGCCTTTTCTTCCCTTATGCACATTGCATTATCGTACTTGACTTTGTCTTCTTGAGCTGCCCTTTGAAATTTTCTGTTGAACTCTTTGGCTTCCTCATTTCATCCATTTGCTTTAGCATCTCTATACTCCCTGGAGAAAAAGTTTCAGTCTCTTCTGACATCCATTTTGGAGTTTTCTTTTTTTTTTCTGTCTTTGTAATGACCTTTTGCTTTCTTCATGGATGATGTTCTTGATGTCATCCCACAACTCTTCTGGTCTTTGGTCTTTAGTGTCTGTCTAATGAATCAGATCTGTTCTTTAGATGGTCTCTAAATTCAGATAAGATATATTCAAGGTCAAATTTTTGTTCTTGTGGATTTATTTTAATTTTCTTCAGCTTCAGCCTGAACTTGAATATGAGTAATTGATGGTCTGTTTCACAGTCTGCTTCTGGCTGATGATATGGAGCTTTTCCATCGTCTCTTCCCACAGATATAGTCAATTTGATTTCTGTGTATTCCATCTGGTGAGCTCCATGTTTATAATCACTTGTTATGGTTTGGAAAAAAGGTGTTTGCAATGAATAAGTCTTGCAAAATTCTATCATGTGATCTCCAGCATTGTTTCTATCACCCAGGACATATTTTCCAACTACTGATGCTTCCTTTGTTTCCAGAGTTCACATTCCAATCACCAGTGCATTTTGATTGCATGTTTGATCAATTTCTGACTGAAGAGGCTGGTAGAATTCTTCAATTTTATCATTATTGGCTTTAGTGGTTGGTGTATAGATTTGAATAATAATTGTACTGACTTGTCTTCCTTTTGGCATATGGATATTATCCTATCACATTCAGTGTTGTACTTCAAGATCGATCTTGAAATGTTCTTTGTGATGTTGAATGTTATGCCATTCATTTTCAATGTGATGTTCCTGGCATAATAAACCACATGATTGCATGATTCAAAATGGTCAATACCAGTCTATTTCAGCTCACTAATGCCTAGGATATTGATCATTTTATATCCATTTCATTTTTGATGGCTACCAAGTTTCCTAGATTCATATTTTGTACATTCCATGTTCCAATTATTAATGGATGCTTACAGCTGTTTCTCTTCATTTTGAGTTGTGCCCCATCAACAAATGAAGGTCCCCCAAGCTTTACTCCATTCATGCCATCACGGTCAATTCTATTTTGAAGAGGCAGCCCTTTCCCAGTCATATTTTGAGTGCCTTCCAACCTGAAGAGCTCATCTTCAGGCACTACATCTGACAATGTTCTGCTACTAAGCATAAACTTTTCAGTGGCTAACCATTCAGAAGTCGACTGCCCCTTTTTCTTCCTATTCTGTCTCAGTCTGGAAGCTCCAGTGAAAACTCTCTACCAGGGCTGATCCTGTTGGTTTTTAAAATATCGGTGATATAGCTTCCAATGTCACAGTACAACACACGGAGAGGTGAGTGGGGGTCCCAAAATAGCACCTAGTTTGAAAATGTGCCCTGGTAATAGGCCTCCCTTCTGGTGACTCTCCACCACGTGCTGGTTCTCTGTCACCCCCCAAACCAAGGGCTTACCCTGGAATCCTTGCTGCAGTGTCTGTTTCAGGGGAGAGTGGAAATCAAGGTGGTCTCCCCAGACATTTATCCCCACCTCCATCCTGGCCTTCCTGGAATGGGGGCGGGGGTGGTGGCCAATCATAATCTTTTGAGAAAACTATGGAGGTTTACTTCCTTGTTCTAACCCCTCCAGTGCAGGGCCTCAGCCAAAGCAAAGGAAACAAGTATCTGCCGCCTCTCCAAGTTGCCGGTTGAGGGTGTGCCTTTCCGGGGGGCAGGGAAGCCAGGAGTGACCACATGTAGGGCTCCTTCCTCACATTTCATGGCCTACCTCCAAGCCTGTGAGTGCCTGGACCATGAGATGGATGTGTCTGTCTGGGGAGAGTGGTTCTCCCGTTATTTCTGGGAATATTTTTATTCATTGTTCATCTTGGCATTTATTGTTGACATTCCAAGAACAGTCACCCAAGATAAATGTCTCATTTGCAGCACCCACAGCCCAGCTTGCCACCCTTCACTGTAAATTCAATTCTATCTATCAGACCACTTTGGGGGTGCTAGGCTCTGCCCCAGGAAGTGCCAGCTGGTGGAGAGAGATAAAGTGCAATGCCACTTTGTCAGTGAGTGCTGGCCCGGGGGACCGGGGCTTTGGCATTGCTGCCAGCCACTAGTAGTGCCAGCTTGGCAACCTCGCTGAGTCTCAAACTTTGTCCTTGAAGGTGGGTCATCAGCACTGCTGCCACTGTTCTTACGGTGTTATCTCTGGGCCTCCACTCCCCGGTTCACCCACTCCCTGTGTACTGGAGCCCTTTGAAGACTGGAGGACCCACACTCACACGCTCCCTCTCAAGTGCAATGTGCTTACCCAGGTCCTGTGCTGGGGCCAGGTGGGAGATGGGCCGTGTGACCTTCCTGGGCTCTGGTGGCCTTGTCTGTAGGACCTGATGCTGATAAAAGGATGCATTTCATAGCATTGCTGTGAGGTGGAACCAGGCACTGACCCCAATACACACGGAGCAAGTGTGAGCTCTTTGTGTTATCATTCTGTTTTCTGGATGAGGAGACTGAGGCTCAGAGACTACAGGACTTGCCAGGTGGTGAGGACTGGAAGAAAAACCCCAGTCTCTTCCTCAGTTCCAGGCACTAAGAGAAGGTTGCCTTGCTCTGTGTTAGCGTCTCTGAGCAGATTGGCAGCTGAACGTAGTGAAATGACCTGAGAAGGCGGGTGGGGCATTGAAGGTTGAGAAATAGATACACACTAGCATGTGCGGTGTGCACACATGTGCAGGCTCACATACATGTGTGCACATGGTGTGCATGTGTGTGCACATACACTGTGTGCACACATGGACTCATCCTTTATGTATGCCTCCTTCTGCATGCATGTGTGCACACAGGTGCAAGTGCACACACATGCATGCATACACATGTGCAGGCCCACATACATGCATGTGTATGGTGTGCATGTGTGTGCACATACACCACGTGCACACATGGACTCCCTCCCCCGTGTGTATGCCTCCTCATGCATGCATGATCATACAGGTTCAGGCTCACATACATACATGCACATGATGTGTATGTGTGTGCACACACACACCGCGTGCACACATAGTCTCACTCAGCCTGCGTGTGTATCTCCATCTGCATGCATGTGTGCACGTATGGGTTTATGCACGTGTGCATACCTCCGTGTGTGGTATGTGCACACATGTGTGTGCATGTGGTTCTGGGCTCCTCTCTTTCCTGAGCTTCCTCAGCAGTAGTAGCCCCTCTGGGGCTTAGGTGATAGAATCCCAGCCCTTCTGCTCCTGATGTCCAGAGCTGGGTGGTTGACTGTCTCGCCACAGCCCCTACCTCCTAAGCACCACTGGACACGGAGCCAGCCCGTCCCCCACCCTGCACCTGGACCCATCTCAGGAGCCTTGTCCTGTGAGGAGGAGGTTCCCTGTCCCCTTTGATCTGGACTGGCCACATTTTCCAGGCAGGATCAGATGACAGGCCCAGCCCCACTCTTAAGGAGGACCAACACCTTACTTCTCTCACTCATTCTGGGGCTGAACTAAATGTATAGAAAACACATGCGTATACATGTGTATATACACACGTATACAAGACACAGTCACACACGTAGATGAACACGACACAATCACACAGACATACAAACACAGACTTACACGCCTTGTGCACACAGACATGTACATATACCTCTGTGTGGAACCAGCAGCCCTGGAGCCCAGACATGTGCATAGATCATGCGTGTTCCCCAGCCTGGGGGCCATCCTTTCACTGACGGCCTTTAGGGTGGGGGTGGGAGGGTCCCTGGAGCTGCCTGTGGTCTTGTCCACCGTCTCTCTGCTTGAACATTTTCCTGGGCGCAGACACCACCCTGTGCCAGCTCCTGTTGGTGAGAGGACCCCCCTCCCGTGCCTCTGCCCTCCGGCTGACCACGGGGCCTCTTCTAGCCTGGCTGGTGCAGGTCTGGCAGCTGATGTGTTTATTTGCTCGGCAGCGGGGGCGGGCGGGAAGGCGCGGTGGTAATTGGTACATTTTGTAAGCAATCATCTCTTGGCACCTTCTACTGCAGCGTGTGGGCCGCACCATGCGGTTCATCACGTCCTGAGCCCGGCCCCGCGCCTGACAGTCCATTTCTCTCCCGGGAAGGATGGAGGGCTCTGCCTCCCTAATGGCATTATCTGTTATTCTCACGACTCTTCAGGCACTTAGGCCGGCCGGGTGGTTGGCTGGCCCAGACAGGGAGGGGTCTCTGTGGATCCTCTGCACAGGGATGTACCTTATTTACTAACCAACGCCCCCCGCTCATAGGAGGTAATGCAGCTGGGGGGTGGGGTAGGATTGGATGCCAGGCCTGCCCAAATACTACCACCCACAGTCAGGAGCAGCTACTAAATCTGTGGGCTCAATGCAAAATGAACACTTGGGCCTGTGTTCAAGTCATTAACAATTTCAAGACGGAGCCAGAGAGCATCAAACCACACTTGGGGCCTTTCTGAGCCCAGGTGTCGGCCAGCCGTACACGGTCCTCACCATGTGCTGTGTGCACACCTCCATGGCACACGTGCATGCACACACGTGCACACACACGTGCACCCCCCACACTGACGCATGTACACATGTGTCAGCCAGTGCTGGGTGCCACCAAGAGTCTGACTCAAGTCTTACTCACTCGGGGGCCCAGGGCAAAGCCCCTTTCGATGTACACTTTCCTTACTGGGAATTTCTCACCCCAGGGCTGCCACAGGGCTCCACGAGCCCAGGGAGGGCAGCCCATGAGCTGGATGTCCAGCAGAGAAGCACATGGTGGCAGCATTGCTGCTTCCCACGGTGAGGGCAGTGATGACCATGTATGGGAGAGACGGAGCAAGTCCACCCCTATGTGAGCTGCAGGCCCAGTGTGTAATGTGGTGCATGTCTGTGTGGCTCCACACAGCACACACACACACACATGCACACACAGCAGAGACACAGGAGAGGCCTACTCCCTCCCCAAAGCCCCCATTCTCACCTCTATGCTGTGCCTTGCATGCTGGACCCATCAGTTGGGTGACACCGTCCGCAGAAAGCCTTCTATGACTCCACCCATCCCAACACTTTGCCTCAGCTCACTTGTTCAGCATTCTCAGCACTCATGTAGTTATCCACACATCATCCATCCATCTATCCATCTGTCCATCCATCTATCCACCCATCCATCTATCCTCTACCTACTCACGCACCAACTCACCCATCGATTCATCTATTGACCATTATCCACCTATTTTCTATCCATCCATCTGTCCTCATCCATCCTTTACCTATCCATCCATCTGCTCACCCATCCATCTACACATTCATTCACCCTCTTACTATCCTTTCATCCATCTACACATCTGCCACCCATCCTTCATCAATCCATCTACCTATCTTCTATCCATCATCTGTCCTCATCCATCCTTTACCTATCCAGCCATCTGCCCACCCATCCACCCACCCACCATCCACCCATCTACACACTCATCTAACCTCTTCCTATCCTTCCATCCATCTACCCATCTACCATCATCTTTCATCCATCCCTTCATCCATCTTCTATCTATTCTCATCCATCTATCCTCTATCTATCCATTGATCCATCCCTTTATCTTCCTTCTTTTCTTCTTTTTTTCCCCTCTCACTCACTCAGAAAACCTTCATTCCTCCAGCAAGCATTCCTCGAGACTTCCCTTTATGCTAGGCCTAGAAAGAACAGTCCACATGGCCCCTGATCTCCAGGCTCTCTCAGTGACTGCAGGAGTCAATTGAGTAGAAGAACATTTCCTCCATCCCTGAGCTCCATGCTACAACCAGCCAAGGTATGTGCTTGACAGGCTGTAGTTGTGGGAACCAGGATGGTAAGGGGGTTCTGAAGGACTCTCTGGAGGGGATGTTTCCTGGACCTTGGGGGGTGAAGGAGAGTTTTCCAGCCTGGAAATCATAGGGTAGGCAGGAGAAAACAGTGCACAAAGTCAGGAGTTAAGAAGAGTGGGGTAGGCTGGAGTGGGGTCTTCAGGTTGTCTTACACCAACATTGTGGTTAACATGTGGTCTTTTGGCCTGGCCCACCCAGGTTCAAATCTAGACTCTGCTACTTTTAGTTTACCACCTTCAGGAGGCCACTCAATTGCTCTGTGACTCAATTTCCTAACCTGTAAAACGAAGAGCGTTACATTATTTTTTACCTCAAGATTGTTGTGTGTGTGTGGGTTAAAGGAATTAATTCAAATCAAGCATTGATAATGGTGTTGGCATATTGTTGATGAGTGCTGCATTGGCATTAGAAATACATGCCCCTTCTGTGTTTGTCTTTTACATTTAAAACCATTACAGCATGAGAGGAGAGTTTGTCTGGTCCCAGGAGGATTCTAGTTTTTTTTTTTTTTGTTTTTTTTTTTAAATGAGGTGCGAGAGAATATTCAATAGAGAGCAGACCCATGCAAAACCCTCTTTAAGATGAACAAAGGACCAAACCTTCTCAGCCACTAATTCTGAAAGGTTGGCTTCTTTCTAGAAGGTTCTATCACATTGTGGCTGGGTTGAGCCCTTGCTCATGGGCTAACCAGGCTGGGCATGAGTCCATGAAACCTGCTGTGGTCAGAGCAGTGATGATGATGAAGAAAACATGGTACCCAGGGGACCTGAAGGAGGAATATACCACCTGCACAGGGAAAGCCAGGATTAGTCCCTGGCTGAGCTGGGTTTGGGTGGCTCTGTGGGTTACTCCAGCCAACCATGTGAGGAAGAAGTTCCTGTAGGAGGAGTCCAAGCATAGGGATTAGGTAGCAGAAGACTAAGTGAGAGGGTCGGACAAAACTGGCTTTGACCCAGGTCTCCAGCCTGGCTCTTGGTCCCAACCTATGGCTCAATTCCTTGGCTACAAAAGATAGAAGTTTGTATGAGCTCAGGGAGGTGACAAGATGAGTGTTTCTGGGTCTCTGACTCCATCGACTTTGACCTTCCATGGGGAAGCCAAATGCCCCTTTAGGGATCTAAGTGACTGGGCCCTCTAGATCTGGCTGGACAGGCATTTCAGTGTCTCCTGATGACAGTGTGGACTGGTGTGTGGTACGCATGGATACGTCCTTGAGAGGTTTGTGGGTCTGAGCTACTGGGGATGCTCTGGGTTACACTAATTGAACCTCCAGAGATGTCTTTGTCCAAAGCAGAATCAGCTTACGAACCAGGGTTTGACATGTTCCCCTAAAGACGTAAAGGGTCCCCAAGCATTGGGCTGCTCACTGCAAGGTTGATGGTTCAAACCCACCAGCTGCCCCGCAGGAGAAAGATGAGGCTGCCTGTCCCCATAAAGATGAAGAGCCTGTGTACTCTGTCCTGTAGGAGTGCTGTGAGCTGCGATTCACTCTGTGGCTGTGAGATTTTTGTTTCAATGGCCTGTGTACCGAGGTAGATTGGACACACAATGAGTCCCTTTATTAGGGAGTCCAGTTTCTCTGGTCTGTCAGTGGGTGCTGTGGGATTTGTCCTCACACTGTGATGAGGTGGCTGCCTGGGTTCCAGCTCTGGACCCTCCACTCACCACAGTGAGACCTTAAGCAAGTGACTTCACTTTCCTGTGAACCAGGGATGCTCCCTCTGTAGACTGGGGTGCTCCCTGTTTGTCCTGGGTTAGCTGACTCACACAGACAGCACCTTGTCTGTGAGAAGTTCCTGGTAGTGAGCTGACTGGGCTGCTGGAGAACTGGACCTCTCCTAGGGTCAGTGTTGGGGTGCCAAGGCTGGGCTGGGATTGTCTCTCTTTTCCTGAGTGTGGCCTCTCCCTTGGGGCTTTGGAATGAATGTGACCGTCTATACCCCCTTTTGTAGAGAACAAGGCCTTCCAGGATCAAACGACGAGGATCAGATATGCTCTCAAAGTGATATTGATCCATCATGGAGGCTCCCACAGCACATTGCCTGGAGGAGAGATGAAAGCCGAGCTAGCCAGCCCCCTCTGAGTTCTGCTTGGCTCTTTCTGTCCTGCTGAGAAGGTCAGCTTCTAGGGTGAGCAGAAACCCTGAGGGTCTGATTGTCAGGTGCAGTTAATGAAACACCTGTCTCACTGTGGGGGCCTCAGGGTTGATGTTGGGGCCACTGCTCAGCTTGCTTGAAGGGAGGGAGAAACTTGGCTGGCCGGTCAGCACCATGAACAGTGCCACACATTGGCCAATTGCTGGACAGCTTGAGAGGTGGGACAAGATGCTGAAGCAGCAGGGGGCGGGGTGAGACATGGAGGCACCTGGTCAGGGGGTTGTGCCAAGACACTGGACAGTAGCTCCCTCTCCGGGAGGTCACAGGGGTTCTGAGATGGACAGAGGACTGCATGCCCATCATTAGCAGCTTGGTTTCTGAAACCCAGCTGTGCTGGACCCAGGGGGCTGCAGTGACAAGGGTAAAGGTGATGGGGCCACCGCTGACTCAGGACCATCCGGGCAGTGTCTGTACAAGGACATTAGAAAGAAGGGACACAGCTTGGACACTCTGTGGCCATCTCTGGGGTCCAGCCCAGTGGGGCTTTTGGGGAATCATGTTTTGCCCCTATGCCATACTCCCTTGTCCCAAGACATGACAGTGGCCTCCTGTCTCCAATTCCTGCAGTGTCTCTTAGCTTTCCCCACTGTCTTGGACGATACCAAAGACTACTCGGTCCACATGGCTGCCACAGGAGGAGGGAATTCACACCCAGGATCAGTGGTCAACCTGAGGGTGAGGGCAGGAGTGTCTGTCTCCCCATCCTTAAGGAAGGTGCCTCAAGTTCTTCTTACAGCATCGGAATCACCTAATCTGAGGTGACTTTTAGCCTAAACTTGTGGCAGGGATATGAGTTCAGATGGATTCAAGTTTAAAATCTCCGGGTTTAATGTGCTGGGCTTCAAGGTTGCTTTGAACCACAAGGTTGACGGTTGAAACTCCCCAGCTGTTCCTTGGAAACCCTATATAGGGTCTCTATGGGTCGGAACAAACTCGACGGCACTTAACAACAACAATATTTGTGAAGTTCTGGTGTGGCGTTGTGGGATAAGTACTGGATCTCAAGGTCAGTTTAAACAGTATAGTCGGTGGTTCAAACTCACCAGCCACTCTTCGGAACCCTGTACAGGCTTGCTATGAGTCAGAACCGACTAGTCGGACCTTAATCACAACAAGAGTCTTTATGGGAAGAAGCCCAAGTGGTGTTGTAGGATAAATGCCGGACTACGAACCGCAAGGCCGGCAGTTCAAATCACCAGCTGTTCCACAGGAGGGAGATGAGGCTGTCTGCTCCCGTAATGATTTACAACCTCAGAAACACTGTACAGGGTCGCTATGAGTCGGGGTCACTATGAGTTGGGGTCACTGTGGGTTGGGGTCACTGGGGTCGGGGTCATTATGAATCAGGGTCACTATGAGTCGGAGTCACTATAAGTCGGGGTCACTACAGGTCGGAGTCACTACGGGTCGGGGTCAGTATGAGTCGGGGTCACTATGAGTTGGGGTCACTGTGAGTTGGGGTCACTATGAGTCGGGGTCAGCTTGATTACAGTAGGAACAGATATCCAGCTCTTTCTCCCTCAGAACCACTGATGGATTTCGACTGTTGACTTTTCAGTTGTCAGCTGAGTGCTTAACCACGGTGCCACCAGGGCTCCTGACTTGATGTGAGCTGGTTGCATCGTCAAAGGCCCTGTTTCCAAACAAGGTCAGGCTCACAGGTGCAGGGCTAGCTCATCTGAGGATGGGGCCCCCCTGTACCTCCTCCTCTCGGTGCCTGGTCTGCTTTGGGCATGGCATGGGGCCCGTAATAGAGGGCATGATGGATAACTTGAGATGGGCTGTGCTGAGCATGATGTGGGGCTGTGTGGAGCTGGAGAAATACGACCTACTCTCCCAACGACAGCCAGGAGGAAGCAGGAGCATCAAACACACGGGCATTTATGTGCCTAATAAAGCAGGGTCTGTAATTCTCTCTGCTCAGGCAGACCTCAGGGACCAAGTGCCCTCCGAGTCACCTCTGGGAAGAGCCATGGAGGTCTGGCTGTGAGGTGCTGGTGTCCTAGAGGATGGAGGGTCAGCCAGGGGGCAGAGGGGCATGCTGGGGGTGGGCACAGGAGAATGCTGGGACCACCTTGGCGAGGTCAGCCATCACTTCTGTCCTGGCTCTGACCCTGCCCTGCTGGTGAGCTCCAGGCATCAACCTTACCCAAACCTGCAACCCTTCCACTGTGCCTTCTTGTCCAGAGGGTCTGCTGGCTTCTGGCCCATCGTGAGGTCAGGATCTCACAGAAGTTTGGGAACCCTCGGCTAAGTCTAGAATGAGTGTCTCTGTGTGTCTCCAAGAAGGACATGAAAGGGTGCTCTTCAGCATTTTGGACCAGGACTCTGTCTGAGGTCATCTCTCCCGGATCCTATGTTCTGCGGGGCATGCACTGGGACCATGGCCTAGGAGTCGGGGTGTGTGTGTGTGTGTGTGTGAGCTCCTCCTGCCACCAGGGGGTCAGAGGCCCCCAGAAACAGTCAGGTGTCAGCTGGGGTCGTGAGGCTTTGATTCCAGGCTGAGCCACTGCCACCTCCATGGACAGGCAGAGCAAAGACGTGGGAAGCGCCTGTGTGGAACACAGAACTCCAAGAGCTCATCTGCAGTCTGCTGCACGGTGATTCTTGGGGCAGTGTCATTTGGCTCAGGGTCAGAGGCCTGTGCAGCACTTTCAGGACCTACCTGGGTGTGGGTGCTGGGTCCTGGCTTTCAGAAGGGTTCCTATGAGGAGGGGGAGAGCTGCTTGCCACCCTGGAGTGGCCTCACAAGCCTCATTCTATAAGCAAGGCATCTGAGGCTCAGAGAAGCTGAGGCACTTCTCCAGCAACACACAGCGGAGAAGAGCAGTCAGCTTCCCAGACTGACACCCCCATCCCCTACAGGGCCTGATCCTTGGGGCTCCTGGAAGAGGAAGTCCCTGGAATTTCTGCAGAGCCTCAGCCTGGCTTGGGCTTCTAGGTGGTAGTGCAGCCTCCTCAAACTCAAAGAGAAGAAGAGACTGAGTCAGGCTCCGCTGAACGCTGACCTGTCCCTTCTCATCTGTGAAGACGGGCCCTTGATTTGGTGAGTGAAGGTTACTGCTTTTGAGAGGTGGATGGAGAGTGATCCTGAAGGTCTGGGGGAAGCGCAGACCACCAGGGCCATGTGGCTGTTTGTTTACACTGAAGTGGGGGACCTGGAAACAAAATATACCCCCATCATCCCACCAGTGAGAGAGCGGGGGTGGAGGCTGGGATTTGGGGGAAGTCTGGTAGCGTAGTGGTTACGAATCGGGCTGCGAACCGTAAGGTCAGCGGTTCGAAACTACCAGCTGCTCCGCGGGAGAAAGATGAGGCTTTCTACTCCCGTAAAGATTTACA
>NW_006408519.1:50507548-50515038 GCF_000296735.1 Chrysochloris asiatica
TGCCGCCTCACTTTCCTGAAAGATTTCAATTTTGATTCCATCAATTCCCGGTGCCTTGTTATTTGCCAATTCTTTTCAATATGCCAGGGTCTAAATCAGACACCCACTCATCCGGTTATAAATACCGCACTTGTATGACGTGCTGATGGCAAACTCACAGGAGTACATGCGTGTGTGCAAACTGCCCGCCTCAGCTAGAGGCCTGGAGCCGGGCTTCCAGGATCAGGGCTTTCTGTTACAATGGACCTGGCTTTGGAGACTCCTTTTCAGGAGGGGATGCTAGGCTGGTGTCCCTGTAGGTAGTGTTTCGGGGGGAGCCCCATCCCCAACCCAGGCAAGTGCCAGCCCACCTGTGGGGGGTGGGGATGGGCTACCATCTCAGGGCTCCTGAGGCAGTATAAGGAAGCCCTCAGAACGTCCATGTTCCCAACCTCCACAGTCCCCTGCACGTGTTGACCTCTCTAGGTCTCAATGCATCATGACCCAAAGGTCCTGAACACCCGGGGCCCACCTGTTCCTGTGTTTCTACCTGCCTCTTTGTCTTTCTCTGTCCTGGGAGAATACCTGTGCTGGGTTGTATAAAACCAAAGAAACCCCTTGCCTTCAAATCAGTTCTGACTCATAGTGTCCCTATACGAGAAGTCCCACAGGTTTTCTGAGGCTGTAAATTGTTGTCACATCTCTCTTTCTCAGTGCAGTCGGTGGGTTTGAACCACTGATGTTTCATTTAACAGTAAAGCTCTTTAACCACGGGGCCCCCCAAGGCTCCTTCTTGGGTTGGCGGTCTCTGTGTTATGTGCTAACGAGTTGGTTCTGACTCATAGGGTTTCTGTGGAGTGACTGATGGGTTTGAGCCTCCAAACTTGAGGTTTGAAGTTGGGTACTTATCGTACAACACCACACCTGGATAATTGTCTGTTGTTGTTAAGTGCTATTGAGTTGGTTCTGACTCACAGCGACCTTGTATAGGGTTGCCAAGGAGCAGTGTCTAGTGTCTGCCAAATTCATGTCCACCCAGAACCTCATAACCTTGTGGAAGCAGGATTTTTCGGATGTCATTAGTTACGATTCTGTCATACCAGCAGCAACTCAAAGGTCCGATAGGAAGCTTGGCAGGCAGTGAGTTGGATGCTGATGGGGAGGAACAGTGTGGAAAGGACGTCTGTATAATGGGAAGACTGTAACCAACACCTCTGTGTTATGTGCATGTCTGTAGAGATGATTGAATCGGTGTGGGTCACGCTGTGTATATTTTCAACAACAACAAATAAATTCTTTTGTAAAAACACATAGCCACAGGGTGGCTTGTCATCTAATGACACCCTCACCACTACTGGTTCCAGCTCCTCACGACCCTGGGGGACAGAGTAGAATGGCCCCATGGGGTTTCAAAGGCTGTCATCTTTCTTTACAAAAGTAGACTGACATCTTTCTTCCACAGAGCAGCTGGTCAGTCTGAGCAGTCAAGTGCTTAACCCATGGCACCACCTGGGCTCCCTGATCTAAGATTTGGAGACAGAGGCAGAGCCTGGAGCGGAGGAAGAGGACAGACAGTACCCTCCTCAGAGCATCTGGATGGAGTAGCCCTGTCCATCCCTTGGTCTAGATTTCGGGTCCCAAAGCTGTTTGGGCAGGAATATCTGCTGGTATCCAAGTCTCCAGCATGTGCACCTGAGGGGACACATTTAATGCCTATCCCCCACCTCTATCCCAGCTGCAGATAGCTCCTTCCTGAACACTTTCTGCTGGGGGTCCCCCAGCAGCCCCCTCTCCCCTGGCCCAACCTGCAACTCCTTGTCCTTTGCCATCCCCACACCCTTGCTGGTGACCTCCCGTCTCCTACCCTGGCATCACGTGAGTCCTGAAGCTCCTTGACCACCGGCGTGCTTCTGCCTCCTTGACCACCTCTGCTTAGTGGGTTCTCTGACCTGGTCTCAGACATCTGACTCCCCAGTCCTACAGTACCCCCAAGCCCCAGCTCCCAGGACCTGCATCCACCCTGCCCGTGCCCCTCATCCTCAGCTCAGCTGATTCAGGGTTGCTCTGACCCTGGGACCCCACTCTGCCCTGATCTTGATGTGGGGGTAAAACGGGGACATGGCAAATGTTTTAGCTGAGCCCAAAGTAAAATAAAACCCAAGTAGCCATCTTACAGCAGTGATTCTAGTTAACATTTAGCTCCCTTCCTGGCTACGTGCCCAAATTAATCATTCCTTTTCAGTCTCCAAAGTACAATTTGTGGCCCAATTGAGGGGGGTGACTCT
Organism: Chrysochloris asiatica; assembly: GCF_000296735.1. Classification (NCBI taxonomy): domain Eukaryota; kingdom Metazoa; phylum Chordata; class Mammalia; order Afrosoricida; family Chrysochloridae; genus Chrysochloris; species Chrysochloris asiatica. The sequence goes on from NW_006408519.1 coordinate 50,509,813, forward strand.
CCTCCCAGAAACAAAGGTGAAATCAGCAAACAGGAATGGCTGAAATGATCACTGTGTTCAGAACACGACCACCTTAGCTACTGACCTGGTCACTCTAACTGCTGGAAGAGAAAACAAGATCTTTATTTTCTTCTTCCTTAGAAATCCCAGGCTGTGCTCCAATGGGGGGAGACAGATATGGGAGATTCCTGCTTCCCTGTTCTCAAGTACATCGATATTTAATGAATGTGTGTTTTGTTCTTTGCTTTGAGCCCTGTATTTGAGTAATGGCTGTGTCAGCAGCAGGTAGTTAAAAAGGGTTCTCTGTCTGGTCAGTTTCTCTCACTAGCTTGACTGTCCCCTTGTACTGTGGCTGGGATGACCCACTGTGGTCCAGTTGACTCTGACCCCTAGAGAATCTACAGGATGGAGTAGAATTGCCCCATAGGGTTGTTCTGAGGCTGAATATCTTTACAGAAGCCGACTGCCTCATCTTTCTCTTGTAGAGAGGCTGGTGGTTTTGGACCATCGACCTTTCAGTTAGCAGCTGAGCTGTTCTCCATGGCACCACCAAAGCTCCTTGGACATCCCATAATGATGTTGAAGGTTTAGGGAGAGGAGGAGCCCCAAGCTGGCTGAGCTGAGGATGGGGTGAGGAGTCCCCCAAAACAGCACACTGTGCCTTGTTTTCCAGTGCAGTCAGTGCTGTCTAGAGCAGACCTTCTGTGGGGTCACAAAGCAAGCCTTAATAAGTTAAAGAAAAAAAGACCTCTCAGAAGTTAATTAGAGCATCTATTAGAAAATGTGCAAAACTAACAGGTATTTTGCAAACAGGCTATCCAAATGGTAAACAAACAAATGCAAAATAAATAAAATAAAAACAAACCTAACTGTAATCCTAAAACTAGACCAAGCCCAATTCCTAGCCCTACTGCTAGACCCTAACACTAACCCTAGCCCTAACCCTAACTTAGAATCCTGGTGTGGTGCTGTAGGATAAGCACTGGACCATAAGGTCAATGGAACAGCAAGGTTGGCAGTTCAAACTCACCAGCTGCTCCTCAGAAACCCTATGCAGAGTGGCTATGAGTCAGAAGTGACTCCATGGCACTTAGCGGCAACAACCACTGTAGCCCTAACATGAAATCCTAGGCCCCACCGTAGTCCTAACACTAACACTATTTCCACATCTACCTGATGTGGTGCTGTAGGCTAAGCACTGGACTGCTAACCACAAAGTTGACCATTCAAACCCACCAGCTGCTCCTTGGAAACCCTACACAGGATCGCTATGAGTTGGAACTGACCCCACGGCACTTAACAACACCCTAAAAAAGAAGAAAAAGGAAGTTTAGGGAAGATCCCAGAGACCTTCGTGGAAGTCTCAGGATGCCTTGCTGGATTCCCCACATGCTCCCAGGCAGACAGGAGAGTTCTCCGCCTGCAGGTGATTTGTGTCTTTGCCTGGCTGCCCTTTGCTGAGCAGTGACCACATCCCAAAGAGAAACTGTCATGTCCACTTCTGGCTGCCCCGTCTCTCCTGGCTGAGAGGTGAACACATCCCAAAGAGAAACTGTCATGTCCACTTCTGGCTGCCCCGTCTCTCCTGGCTGAGTGGTGAACATATCCCAAAGAGAAACTGTCATGTCCACTTCTGGCGGCCCCGTCTCTCCTGGCTGAGCGGTGACCACATCTCAAAGAGAAACTGACTATTCTTGTGGGGAAGAGGCGGTTGGAATATCAGAGTTGCTCCAGGAAGGCAGTGGTCTGCTTCCTCATTCTGGGGACTTTGGGATGCTGGTGCTCCTGGCCTTCACAGAGAACAGTGCCGAGCGAACGTGCAGGGTGGGGCCAGCTTCAGCGAAGTGTTTTATGTGGAACAGCACTGGTCGGTAAGCTGAATCCATTTAAAACCCGTTTTCTGGGTATTAAACTTTACTGACCGTTTAATGCCCCTGAGCAGGCCCAGAGTGTGGGAACAGGTGTCAGCTACAGCCACCCTTGGGTGTACTTGAGTTGGTCAGGGTTCCCTTGGGGTGGGCATGAACCTGACCTATGATGGGGGCCTGGTTCTGGGCCCCACTGTACTCCACCACCTTGAGCAGGACTAGTGAGATGCTCTGATCATGTTCCTCCTGAGGTCATGGGGTGGTGGGGAGGGACCAGTGGCTCCCAGAGTGACCCAGTGCTTATGTGCCTTTGCCTAGCTCCCCCTGACCCTGCTGGGGAAACTGAGGCTGGAGAGGACTGTGACCACAGGTCTTACACGCTGGATACACGGGAGGCTGCTCACATGGATGACCTCTCCTGCTCCCTTGGTCCAGCTTGGGGAGGGTGGTTGCAGCCAGCCCCGAGTCTGGACAGGCATAGGGCTTTCCCTTCAGAAAGCTGACAGGGGCATCACATTTTGTGGACGGATACTTTGTCCCCTCTCTGTGCACTTGTGGACCCTCTGAGATGCTGAGTCAGGGGTCCTCACATCCAGTGAGGGTGGGGATGTTGGGGAGGGCTGCCGCAGGCTCTCAGTCATCCGCCCCCCCCCCACCTCTGCAGCTCTGTTCCGGGTGACCCACAGAACCTGGGATTTCCTTGCTGTAAACACAACTGCTCTGAGCATCACCTGGCCCTGGGGACTTGGTTCAGTGACCTTCTGGGAGGCCAAGGGAGCAGCTGTTGAGCCATGTCCGAAGACCAGAAGCCTGTGTGGACTCCAATTTCATCCCTTCCTGTGGCAAGTGCTCCTGAGGCCCTCCTGTGTGCCTGACCCTGAGGGGCAGGCATCCTAGGAGGGGGAGTCCAGGGGACAGGGCCACACTTCTGTATGGAGGTGACTCTGAACTGGGTCTTGAGGAATGAGTAGGAGTTTTTTAGAAAGAGAAATGGGAGGACATTTGATCAGAGGACTTAAAGAGGGACAGATGAGCAGAGAGAGTGCAGAGGGAGGTTATCTGGGGGTGCACATCAGGGGAGACTTCCTGGAGGAGGGGACAGTGTGGCCTATCCCAGCTCCCTGGGGGATGCCGTCAGCTCTCACCTCCACTGTCTTTATAGAAGCATGTCTGACCTGGTATGTCTGCGTCCTAGGGCCCAAGGACCTGTCCTGTCTGTTTCCAGGACACAGGTGAACATCCTCTCCCTTCTTCTGAGAAGCTATGCCTCTGTGACTTAGGGTATCCATGGTGGCAGGAGCAGGCTGGGACAGAGGGTGGGAGGCTACCACCCCTGGGGGCAGCATGCCAAAGGATCTCTGGTCCCACCTGCTGATATTTGATTGAATACCAACAACCACTAAGGAAGCTTCCTGTTTCTAGGCCCTGTGATCTGTTTTCACCAAAAGGGAATTCTAGGGGAGGCGGGCAGTAAGTATCACTGCAATTTACAAATGCAAGTATGGAGAGTCAAGGAAATCTCAGCTTCTCCCTCCTGCCCCAGGATCAGGGTGGATCTTGCATGAGGAGCTCTGGTGGCTTGGATCAGGAACCTCATCCCCAGGCCTCAGTTTCCCCATCTGTCAGGGTTTCTGGCCATCACCCATCTGCCCCAGAATTCCCCACTGCTCCTCATCAGATCCCATGAGCCCCTCACCCTGCTGGAGCCGCTGTCCGCTCCCAGTATAGATGCCCATGACCACCCCAGCCCGCTCTCCTAGAGAACAATCATTTTGGGATCCCTCCAGGAGAGGCAAAGCTCAGCTTCCCTCCCAAACTCCTGACACAATCGCCCAGAGTTGTGGGTGGCAGATGGAAGCTGACAAGTTGAATAAATTAGGGACGATTACTTTTTAGCACACGTCATATTAAACAGCTTGAGGCTCTGTTAGTTAAACAGGCAGGGATGTGTGTTGGGAGATGTTCTCCATGATCCATGGAAGGAAGGTTCCAGAGTGTGGGCCCTGCCCAAATCCCTCAGGGTGGGGAGGGCTTAGGCGGTGCCACTGGGGGCCCAGTCTGAAGGCTTAGGAGCCTCCCCCGCCTGATGGCAGTCAGGGACCCCCAGGACGTGTCCACAGGGGGCAGAGCTGACCGAGGACCATGTCTGTCCATTGCTTACAGTGACCTGTTGGCAGGCTGGCATGCTCTCCAGCTCAAAGACAGTTTGCTGTCTGGAGACTTGCAGGGTTGAGGCCTAGTCATTCACGAAGTATTCCTTGGGAGCAGTGCCTTGGATAGACTGTCAGTAAGAACAAACAAAATCTCCTGTCCCCGAGAGAGAAGCTGCCTTTGTGCTATGGAGCTGGTGCTATGAATTTTTTTTCAGGGACAAATGTTGACATGGCACCTTTCCTGGACACTCTATGGTTACATGGCCTTCAGTCCCAATGTCAGGTACAGAGCCCGGACACTTGTGACCTGCCAAGGTCATGCAACTGGGAAGTGGTGGTGTCAGGGTTTGAACCCAGGCAGTCTGGCTCCTGTGTCTCTGCACTCTGTAAGAGATGCAGGGCAGGTCTCTCCTAGAAGGACAGGGTGGTGTCGGGAGAAGGTTCCAGGTGGAGGGAACAGCCAGGACAAAGGCTGTGTGCTGAGGGATGAACTTGGGGTGCTGACACCTCCAGATGTTGGCATCCCTTGTACCGAACCCTGCAGACCAGACTCGTTGGGCTGGGCTGGGGATGAGATCTAAAGTGCAGGAGGGAGAACCCTAGAGTAGTAAGCCCATTATGCTGATGGGCATACGGAGTCACCAGGGTTCAGACTTGACTCTGTCTCCATGCAGCGGGTGCGTGGGACCCGAGATATTTCCCTTTTGTCGATCTGCTCTGGAGATGGAGATGGCTTTGTGGGAATCATGATGAATTGGGTGAGAGTCTCACAAATTATTTGAAGTCAATTACCGGGAAGGAGAAGAAATGAGTCAGAGTTTGCCGTGCGGAATGGCAGGAGCTATGGGAGCCAGAGGTGTTGGCAGCTCATTTCTCCTTCCTTCCCAGGGCTCCAGCTGGGAGGTGGAAGTGGGGGAGGGCGGCTGAGAGCCAGGAGAACCCCTTGGTAGATACAGGGCAAGCAGGAGGAGAGCTGTAAGACCCTGGGAGCCCTCAAATTTCTTCCACCTTATGAGGAAATTGCCTCTTCTAGAAAGAGGCTGTGAAAACTAAGTCCTGACTTAGGTCATACACTGAGCCCTGATCCTGCTCAAACATTAGCCCTGATGTTTATTAGCCCAGTTATATAATGAGCCCTGTTCCCAGTCACACACTGATCCCTGATCCCTATCACACACTGAGCCCTGATCCCTATCATACACTGA
>NW_006408519.1:50515353-50518978 GCF_000296735.1 Chrysochloris asiatica
ACATTAGCCCTGAGCCCAGTTATATAATGAGCCCTGTTCCCAGTCACACACTGAGCCCTGAGCCCTATCACACACTGAGCCCTGATCCCTATCATACACTGAGCTCTGATCCTGTTCAAACATTAGCCCTGAGCCCAGTTATATAATGAGCCCTGTTCCCAGTCACACACTAATCTCTGATCCCTATCACACACTGAGCCCTGATTCTGGTCACACACAGAAATCTGGTTCTAGTCACATGATAAGCACTGTTCCCAGTCACATACTGATCCCTGATCCTTATCACAGGCAGAGCCCTGGTTCTAGTCACACACAGAGCTCCGGTTCCATTTACATGATGAACCTTGTTCCCAGTCACACACTGAGCCCTGATCCCTATCATAGGCAGAGCCCTGGTTCTAGTCACACACAGAGCTTCGGTTACATGTACATGATGAGCCCTGTCCCCAGTCACAAACTGAGCCCTGATCCCCATCACACACAGCCCTGACTGTGATCACACACAGTCTTTATTCTGGTCACACATGGCTCTGATTCCAGTCACATGATGAGCCCTCTTTCCAGTAACATACAATCAGTGGCAAGTAGAGTAAATCTTCTTAGTGGGGGTTATTTTTTTAGTTTGATTAAAAACTTTCTTTTTAATTACAAACTTTTTCTTGTGACTTGGGGGAAGGTTTATAGAGCAGATCGTTTTCCACTCAACAATTCAAACACATTTTGTTTCATCGCACAGGTTGTATTCCCCACAATGTGACATCACTCCTCCCACTTCCTCTCTGTGTTTCCTGCTTCCATTCCTCCTTCCCTACCCTTCCCAACTGGGGAAATGCTGCCTTTTTGATCTCAGATGGTCGATGATTCTAATGTGTGCACACCTCCCTATGTTAGGGTTCTCCTTAGACACCTGTCTATTGTTTGGCTGAAAGTCAAGCTGGGGAGTATCAGTTCTAGGTCTGAGGGGTTGTTGTTGATGGTGGTCACCCTCGAGTGGGCTCTGCCTCACGGTGCCTGGGTAGGACAGAAGGAAATGTCTTTGCATCTACTTTTGTGGCTGTTGTACCCAGCCGGCTCCTTCGGGGTTCTCCACGTTTTCTCCTTTATCGATCACTGAATCCTTTTCTGTGGGTCATTCTTTCCTGACGCTGTCTCACCATTGTCATTTCTAAGGAGACTTCTGGCTGCATTTCTTCTCATCAGTGCGTTCGGACTGTGGTGTTGGTGAGGGACATTGAGTGCACTGTGGACAGCCAGAAGAACCAACGGAACCAGCACCGTTTGTCGTAGCTGCACCTTAGTCCCAGTATTCTCTCTGTTGGGGTCATAGGGGATTTATCGATTGATCCATCTTTAGCCATGGGGCTCCAGAGGGAGGGGGTCCCCCCTAAGAAGACCAGGGAATGAATGGTGAGTAGCCAGAAAACACAACAGATTCCTGCCACAGAAGGGGGCTCATAGAATCCCAGAACATGCCCCCCATGGCTCCCTGGGGGACCTCAGCTAGGACCCTAATGGTCTTAGTCTTAGCACCTGCTCCCCCAGGATCACCATTTCCTCCCCTCCTTCTGGGATGGCCCCCCCACACCCCCAGGCTGGTGAGAACTTGATGGAGCTTAGAGTAGGCCTATCCAGGTGCCTGACAGCTCAGAAAGAGAGCTGTAGATTGCAGGACTTCAAGCAGCTGCTTTCCTCCCCATCTCCCTGCCAGCTGGTCCCTCCTTGCCTATAGATGGGGGCTCAGGGTTTGTGGGTGCTCTTTCCAGGGGCAGAGTCAGAGGGTTGGCATCATGTCCAATCTTCAATCTAAGCCCAGTGTAGCCAGAGGTAGCCAGTCCCAAGACCCCAGCCCAGCAAACCCCAATGAGACTGCTCACTGATGACAGCTGGGGATGTGGTGAGGAGTCTGTCCTCCTTAGCTCACAGCGTGAGAGAGCAGGACAGGAGGAGAAAGAGCAGGGAAGCCTCCAAATTGTGTCAAGTCTGCCCTGTCAGCCTTCAGAAAGACCACTCTAGGCTCCTACCTGCCTCCACTCCTTTCCTGCTGTGGCTCCCACTTTCCCTTCTAACAAGCCCAATGGCATCCCATTCCTCTGTAAGCTGGTGTGGAGGGTAGAGATGCAGGCCTGACACAGGGTTCTGGCTCTTTCCCAGCTATCTCACCAACTCTGTGATCTAGTCCCCTCCGTGAGCCTCAGTTTTCCTATCTGCGATTGCACTTAGGGGTGTACAAGGTTCTCCTGGGCTGGGCTTCCTAATTGAGGGGCTTATGGTCGAACCCCACAATCCAGGTTCTGCTTTGGATGGAAAATGGCATTTTGCTTCTGAGACTTTTGTCAGCTCTTATCTTGCAAGTGAGAGAGCGAGCGTACGGGACAAGAGTGTTTCTAATGGAGGAGCCCGAATCTCCCCGGGTAGGCTGGGGGCGTCTCTGCTCACACATTAGAATCTTCTGGAATGCGGCTGCTGGAGTTTGACCCAGTACAGAGTGCACCCGCTCCCCCACCCACCCCACTCCAGTAGCGCTGCCTAGCAGAGTGCATGAAACACAGGCACCGAACCCCGTTTTTGGTGAGCTCAGACACCTGCTATGAGTTGGTGTGGTCTCTGGTGTTGTGGGTTAATGCGTCAGACTGCAAATCCGTTTGAACTGCAAGGTCGGCTGTTCAAGCTCACCAGCTACTCCTCGGAAACCCTGTACAGGGTCACTATGGGTCGGAACCGACTCGATGGCACTGCACAATAACAAACCCACAAAGTTGTACCATCTCTGGAACCTTACAGTTCTACTCTGCTCTATAGGGTCGCTGTGAGACTGAACTGGCTTCATGGTTTTGTCCACCACCCACTGCCATCCACATTCATGTTTGTGGAGAGCTGTATGTAGAAAGAATGTTGTGAAGTTTCAGCTCCGACTCAAAGCGACCCTGATAAGGTTTCCAAGGGGTGACTGGCAGCCATCCATGGGACCCTCATAAAGGTGTTGAGAGACTCCATTGGAGCCAGACGGCTGTTGCTAAGGGTTAATGAGGCATGGCAGACAAAGTGACAGACTCAGGTCTGTCCGCCCTTCATTGAAAGCAAGCTGGGGTCACAGGCCTCCGAGGAAACCTTGGAAGGAGCCTCATTTCTGCAGTCCAGGCCCAGGCTCATTGGAAGAGGGGCAGGCTGCAGTGGGCACTGGCTTCAGGAGAGGAGTGGGGGCCCAGGACTGGGATGAGGACTTCTGGGGGACTGCACAGAGGAGCTGGAGCCCCCAGATCTCCCGAGCCCTTGGACTCTGCAGACAGACCCTGAAGATGTCTCTGTGAGTTAGGGGCTGCATGACAACAACCCCCGATCCTATGGATTGGGGTGGACAGGAGGGGCCAGCTGGTTGTGATGAGCCACTGGGGGGGGGGAAGAGGGGAGGTTGCTGCAGGGACAGAGACAGGCTGGCATGGACCCTCATGTGGCACATTCAGTTGGGAGGGGAGCGTGGTGCTGGAGCAGGCTTGTTAGTAAGAAGGCATCCCATGCCAGCTTCTCCTTGGAAACCTTACACAGGGTCACCATGCAAGGACTCAATGGCACTTAACAACACCAGCAGTAACCTATGGGGAGTTAACCATCACCAGCAGTAACCTAT
>NW_006408519.1:50519256-50532467 GCF_000296735.1 Chrysochloris asiatica
TTAACCGTCACCAGTGTCCCGGCGTAGAACCTTCTGGAGGCTTCCAGTTCACTGAGGTGGAGCTGCCAGGCAGCCACAGCCGAACTCCGAGGAAGGGATGGAGGGGCTCAGAGAGTGGACACCAGGTCAGCCTGAGGGGGAGTCACCCTCTGCCCCAGGAACAAGGGTGGGCGGTTCTGTGGTGGGAGGAGCTCACAGTCGCCCTCTGCTGGCGGGGCCATAGGACCGGTTCCTCGGAGCAGTGGGATGATAGGTCCTTAGACAGAGTCAGGCCTGCAGGGATGAGAGGGGCGAGTCCACAATGGGCAGGCAGTCCAGTGGAGATCCTACAGGTCCATGAAGAGATTCCAGGATCTGGTGCTGGGGAGGCGAGAGGGGATTTGCTCGTGGACTCTAATTAGCACCCAGCCCATCGGCGTCCAGTCCTCTGACTCACATGACCCTGTAGGGTCCCCGAGGCCATGAGTCCTTATGGGAATAGGCTGCCTCAGCTTTCTCCTGATGAGCGACTGATGGGTTCAAACCACCTTCAGTGACGCCCAATCAGTACTTCATGCACGGTGCCACCAGGGTTCCTTCCAGTAATCAAAGTGACCAGGAATGTGTAAACAGGGACAAGTCAGCTACCTGAAGGTCAGATCACAAGTGACCAAATGCAGTGACAGTGGACACCACATCCACAGTGCCAAGGGTGCGCCCTGGTGGGCCCCTTCCTTTCTGAAGGGACAGTGACCATTGCCGGAGTGTCTACAGGACTGGAAATAGAGTCCGGCCTTCAGGAAGCTCTGTCCAGCACAATGTCTGTCCAGCCTGGCTCATCTCCTTTATTCTCCCAAACCAGAGGATACAACCCTGTGTTAAGTGTTAGAGTAGAACTGTGTTTCATAGGGCTTTCAACACTGTGACCTTTTGGAAGTCGATTGGCAGGTCTTTCTTCAGAGGTACCTCTGAATGGACTCAAATTTCCAACCTGTAGCTACTATCACATTTCTAGAAGCCCTCTGGAGCAGCTATTCTTCCATCTCAGTTTCAAGAAAGCTGAGGATCATGGAGGCTAGCACCTTCCCCAAGGCAGAAACGCCACCGGGGGCAGAGCCAGGCTTGACCGCACATCTGCCAGGCTATTTCCTGGTTGGGTGTCAGACTGGACAGTATCACCTCTGGAGTCTGTCTTCAGGGCCTTGGACTTGGCCTCTCCTAGCCTCAGTTTCCTCTACTGCCAAGGGGCATGGGATCCACAGCTTGCATCTGCAGCTTGCTGCAAACTGCAGAAAACAAAGCCATTTGCAATTCCTTTGGTGCTCAACCTACCTGGATGAACTCCTGTGTTCAGAGTCTATTTATCTCACCTAACATGAATATTCATGCTTTGCTGCAGAAACATTAGTGTGTGTGTTGCTGGGAGCCCCTGGTCCCCCTGGGGTGCTATGTGATATACAGTATGTTCACCACATTATTTTTCTAAAATGCAAAGCCATCTGGGTTCCAGTCTCTCTTCTGAGAGTGAAGGAGCAGAGGTGTGAATCGGAAAACCTCACAGCTAGTGCAGACCTCGGGGCTGCTGGGGGTCTTGGGTGGTGGGTAAGGCTGTGTGTGGTGGTGGTGGAAGGAACCTGTTAGATGTCCCCATCCCTGTCACTGTCCTCGCTCGTGTCCCTGCTATCGTGGCTCAGTGTGGTGCAGTTACCACAGAGCCACATTCTCAGTCTTGTTTGTTCCCATTTCATCTTAAAAGGCGTAAATCTAGAGTGTTCCTTCCATGTGAAAGGGGAGACTTTGGCATCATAGCTTTGGGCAGAAATCACTAGAAAAGGACATTCTGATTGGCCCGTGAACACTAGGGAGACATTCTAAACACGGATGGATGCAACAGCCACTTTAGTGGACACAGACAGCTGAACGCTGGTGAAGATGGTGCAGGGCCAGGAAATGTTGTTGTGTGGTACATAGGTTGTGGTGTAGGTTGTGGTGTTGTACGTGAGGTTGTGGTGTTGTACCGAGGTTGTGGTGTTGTACTGATGTTGTAGTGTTGTACGGAAAGTTGTGGTGTTGTACATATGGTTGTAGTGTTGTATGTGAGGTTGTGGTGTTCTACGTGAGGTTGTGGTGTTGTACATATGGTTGTGGTGTTGTACATGAGGTTGTGGTGTTGTTTGTGAGGCTGTGGTGTTATATGTGAGGTTGTGGTGTTGTACTGAGGTTGTAGTGTTGTACGGAAAATTGTGGTGTTGTACATATGGTTGTGGTATTGTACGTGAGGTTGTGGTGTTATACTGAGGTCGTAGTATTGTACGTGAGGTTGTGGTGTTGTACATATGGCCATGATGCTGCACATAAGGTTCATGAGTTTCCTTCTCTCTCAAGCCTCAATGACAACCCTGCTCCCATCACCCCAAATGGGTACCTGTAACTCATCAGTCTAAGGGAGGAGATGTGACACCTTTGTTGTACCTCACCTGACCTGGGGGATAGGCATCATGCAGTGTGTGGACAGGGGGACGTTTCACTCCCAGATGTTGGAGGACCCCATTGGCACGCCTACCCTTCAGTTGTCCTGCCAGTGGTCAGTTCCCCAGAAGGAAAGGCCAGCTTCGGGGAGGGTGGGCAGGAGCTGGGAGGAGGACTAAGGGCCAGGCTGCAGAACAAGTGTGCACATCCAGTGTGAGTACAGCTTGTGAATGTGAGTACAGTGTGAGAGAGTACATGGTGTGTATATATAGTGTGTGTGAGTGACTACAGTGTGCGGGGGTATGAACAGAGTGTGTGAGTGTACTGCATGTGTGTGATGAGTATAGTGTGTGTGGGTGTGAGCACACAGTGTGAGTGAGTACAGTGTGTGATTGTGTGACTATGGTGCATACATACTATGGTGTGACTGTGAGTCTAGTGTGTGTGAGTCCAGTGTGAGAGTACTGTGTGTGTGTACAATGTGTGTGAGTCCAGTGTGAGTGAGTACAGTGTGAGTACTGTGTGTGTGTACAGTGTGAGTGAGTACAGTGTGTGTACAGTGTGTGTGAGTACAGTGTGAGTGAGTACAGTGTGAGTACTGTGTGTGTACAGTGTGTGTGAGTACTGTGTGTGTGTGTGTGTGTGTGTACAGTGTGAGTGAGTACAGTGTGTGTGAGTACAGTGTGAGTGAGTACAGTGTGAGTGAGTACTGTGTGTGTGTGTGTGTGAGTATAGTGTGAGTGAGTACAGTGTGTGTACAGTGTGTGTGAGTGAGTACTGTGTGTGTGTACAATGTGTATGAGTACAATGTGTGTGAGTGAGTACTGTGTGTGTGTATACAGTGTGAGTGAGTACAATGTGTGTGAGTACAGTGTGTGTACAGTATGTGTGTACAGTGTGTGTGTACAGTGTGTGTGTATACAGTGTGTGTGAGTACAATGTGTGTGAGTACAGTGTGTATACAGTATGTGTGTACAGTGTGTGGGTACAGTGTGTGTGAGTACAGTGTGTATACAGTGTGTGTGTACAGTGTGTGTGAGTACAATGTGTGTGTGTACAGTGTGTGTGTATACAGTGTGTGTGAGTACAATGTGTGTGTGTACAGTGTGTGTGTATACAGTGTGTGTGAGTACAATGTGTGTGGGTACAGTGTGAGTACAGTGTGTGTGAGTACAGTGTGTTTGAGTACAGTGTGTGCGTACAGTGTGAGTGAGTACTCTGTGTGTGTGTGTGAGTACAGTGTGTGTGAGTACTGTGTGTGTGTGAGTATAGTGTATGTGAGTACTGTGTGTGTGTACAGTGTGAGTGAGTACAGTGTGTGTACAGTGTGTGTGAGTACAGTATGAGTGAGTACTGTGTGTGTGTGTGTGTGTGTGTGTGTGAGTACAGTGTGAGTGAGTACTGTGTGTGTGTGTACAATGTGTGTGAGTACAGTGTGTGTGAATACAGTGTGAAGGATGTCTTGAGTTACAGCCTTACAGGAGGGTGTGACTCAAGTGTCCCCCCTCCCCTTACTGAAATCACACCCTTATAGAGAGGCTAGGATTTATGACACACATCAGAATGTGGGGCTACCACACCATACTGGGAATCATGGCTTAGCCAAGTTGACACATATTTTGGGAAATACAATTCAATCCATGACAGTGACATCACCATCCCATGAACATTTCCCACGTGCTTCCAAAGATGACCACCTCACACTGCTCATTTCCCCATGTGACTTTGACACTCATCCAGGTTAAGAGGTGAGGGCCTTGTTCCCCACTCTTTGTGTTTACGTGGGCTTGAGATTAGGGCAGAAATGATGCCAGATTACTTCCAAAACCAGGTCACAAAAGGTGTTGCATCTTTTTACCTGGCTCTCTGGTGGCATTTGCTCATGGGACTCAGCTCAAGTGCAGCCTGCAGAGAGGCCCAGTTTGCCAGCCATGAATGTACTGTGTTGATAGTGAGGCATTGGAGGAACCCAAGCTCCAGCAGAATTGTGCAGCACAGAAGAACCATTCTTTCTTTCTTTTTTGATGTACACAAAAACAGTCAAGAATATATACTCATATAAACAACCAGAAGGCACATTCTGCAAGCCTGCCTCCTGGCTGCCAGCACAGAAGCTTTCTCTTTCCCTGAGTCCAGAGTCCTCAGCATCTCCCTCTCTCCATGTCTGCATCTCTGCCTCAATCTCTGGTGTTGATGCTTCCTGGATAGGGTCCCACATTCCACTTGTGTTCTTCTTTGATGGTTCCAGAGTCCTCTGTTTCTGGACTGTAAGATTAACTACTCCCCCTTTTTGTTACAAAACTTCTACCTTTACAGTTGTGACAGTTGCAATTAGTCATGATAACAATTACTCACTATAGAATCATAAGAATCTTATCCCCATCTCTTTTCACCAGATCCATCTAGACAAGATGAAAACTATTCAGTGGGGACTCTACGTTCCCCTACACACTCTTAAACTAAACTCCCTCTTGAAAATTTGTAATCCAGTCACTTTGCACCTTTATCACCCCCTCATTTTAGGTAGCCAATGTCTAAGTTGCTTGTCCCTATTGTCTGTATACAATGGGGTAGGACTGATCTTTGAGGTAAAGACTGCTTCCCTCTCAATTGATATTTTACTGTATCCATAAGTATAGGTCAAGTTCATCAAATTGTAACAATTCACACTGGTTTCTTTTATCAAAAACTTTTTTTTTTTTTTTTAAGTCTTCCTTTAGTTGAGCTCTGATCATCAAGCCAATGAAGCTAGGTTGAATGGGTATTATCTACAAGTTTGATGAACCATTCTTGCGGAGCCCTGCCCACTTGCAGGTTCATGAACATGACAGGTGTTGTCTTTGTGAACCACAATGTTCTTGGCCACCTGTTGTATGCTTTCTCTGGGAAAGCAGTCACAAGTATGAGGTCTTCCTGCTGTTGTCCCTCTGCTTTGTCCCATCTGAAGCTCAGCCTAACCTGCCTGGACCTGCCTTCTTTGGCCCTCCATTGTTCCCAGACGTGCTCAGAGGTCAGCCAGAAAGCTCCTGTGGTGTTTGGGCAGGCTCTGGAGTGTGCAGTGGTCTGAGCTCTTAGTTTGCTGAGTTCTAATGGCTGCCAAGCTGGCACCGTGGTGCCCTCTACCTGCCACACACCAGCTAGGCCATGGGCAGCTCTCTGCTGTTAACATTCTGGATCTCACAGAATTCCCATAAGCCCCTGGAGGCTCTGTGCTCTTACATAGAAGCCCAGGTGGTCTTTTCAGTGTAAGAAGCTGAGGCTTGAGTTGTCCTCCTATGAGCCCTGCTCTTGACCTCACAAAGTCGTAGGGACTCAGTGGTGTGTGTGTCTGGGGGTCCTGGGGTCTCAGGCTCCAGTGAGGCGGAGTTGTGGCCCTGACCCCCAGAGTTCACGTCCTGGGTCCTGTTCCTGGAGTTCCTGGCTCAGAGGCCCCCTGAGGTCCCAAAGACAAACTCTGTTCCTGCAATGAAGCTCCTTATACATTAGACCTGGACTCCTGGTACGGTGCTGTAGGATAAGCACTGAATTATGAACCACAAGGTCAGCAGTTCAAACCTACCAGCTGCTCCATGGATATCCTACACAAGGTTGCTCTGAGTCTGAACTGACTCTACAGCACTTAATAATAGCAACACCAGTCCATGGAGCCTGGAAACACAAATCCAACAGGAGCTCTGGAGAAATTTCCTGAAGCCATGAGGATGCTGAACTCTGCTTGGCAGTGAGGAGGGGTCTCCAGGCACCTGAAGCATTTGCCTGGGGCCCAGCCATGCCAGCATGGGGCAGGAGGGCCTCCAAAAACCATCTGCAGAGCTGGGGGCCTCCCCACGTGGGGCGGCTCCAGGCAACGGTTCATCATTCCAAGTCTGCCTCCCGGTGACATTTAATCTATGCAAGGGCTGGCGGAGACTTTATTTTTGGAGCTGGCTTTGCTTTGGGGAGGGTATTGTTAGCTGTTTCCGGGGATTTATGAGTAAATATTACTGCTTCTTCCTGGGGTGCATCCAAGAGCCTCTCAAAGGCCCCTCCCTCCTTGCAGTGAAGACTTTGTTTACATTCAGCCCCCCTCCCCCCCAGCCCCAGGAGCCTGCAGGGCTGGACATCCTGGGTGACCTCTGAAGTTCTACCCTCCCTCAGGCCTCGGTTTCCCCATCTGCCTATCTGGAGAGCAGATGATGGGTTCCCCAGGCCCTGAAACTTCTTTGCAGCTGCTGGGGGAAATTGACCCTCCTCCTTCCCGGCCCTAGGCAGCAAGAGAAGAGGGGAAGCAGCGACATTTTCCTCCAGCTGATCCGGGGGAGGTGTGATTTGCATATTACTTGCATGAATATGCATGCAGATTTCATAAAGGCACTTAGAAAATTCTGACAGGCAGAGCCAGGCAGAATGGCTGCCTTGTTTTGGGCCCTGGGCAGCCTTACTGAGGGACTGTCCCTCTCTGTGTCCTGTGGTATATCTTTCCCCCTGTTCGTCTGGACCCTTCATCAGAGGATGGAGAACCCAAGACACCCCTCTCAGAGCATATCCCTCAGGCAGTGGTCAACAACACTGTTGTTGTGGGTGCCTTTCAGTAGAGTGGATGGGCTCACAGAGACTCCATGTGACAGAGTAGAACCCCTCAGAGGGTTGTCTTTGTGGAAGCAGATTGTCAGGGCTGCTGGTGGGTTTGAACTGAGAATCTTATGCAGAGCTCAGTCTCCCTCTGCACCTGGAGAGGAGAGAGGCAGGCCCTAATCTTCAAGCCCAAACCATCCTGGTCTCCTCCCACACCTCCATCTTGGAAAGGCCCCTTGCCCCCCAAGATCTGAATCTGGAGACCAGAGGAAAACCTCCCCTTCTCTCCATCATTCTCCTTCCATACTGGGACATCAATCTACCACCTCACAGGGGCAACTTACCTCAAAGCTTCACCTCCTAAGATCCACCCAAACCCTCAACTAGACTTGTCCCTCCCTGCCCCCAGCCCCCAACCAGTCATTTCCCTGTGTGCCCTATAAAACCTCAACTAGCTCACTGTCCAAGACCCCTCAACGAGGCATGTCCCTGCCTTCTTACCCCAAAGTCCCCAATTAGTCATGTTCCTCCCTGTACCCAAACTCTACATCTGTAGAGGCGGCTTCTTGCTGTGGGAGTGAAAATGAAGGACTCCTGGTGTGGCGCTGAGGGTTAATGTGCCAGACTGCAAAGCTGTTTGAACTGCAAGGTCGGTGGTTCAAGCTCACCAGCTGCTTCTCGGAAACCCTAGACAGGGTCGCTATGGGTCGGAATTGACTCGACGGCACTTAACAACAACAACAACAACATTGGGGTGCAGGGAGCCTCCCCTCCCTGCCCCTATTCCAACCTCCTTCCCACACGTAGTTGCTGTTCCCCCTGGAAATCTCTTCCCACCTCTTCACCCTGCACTGGACCCTCTGCCTGGGCCGTTGGTGGGCTTCCCACAGCCTAGTGCCTGACCCTCCATGGTGGAGTTGCCGCTGGTGCCAGGGACATGGTAAGGGCATGGGATGTCCAGTTTCAGCCCCATCCCTCTGCTGTTGGTCTATAGTCCAGTCTTGTAAAGCTGTCACCCAAGGGACACACATTTACTAACACAAGACAAGGCACCTGGCTGGCTCCGGAGTGAGGCGTACTGATGAATGTTGGGGCCACAGAGCCTGGGGGAAGAAGTGTCTCAGCAAAGGGGGCCAGCCATGTGAGGACCTGGACAGGGCTGCTCCGTGAAGAGTAGCTGATTTTGGAGGTTCTACAGGTACAGGAGTGGTAGGGGGACAGCAAGCTTGGTGCATGGGAATGGGGGCAACTAGTGGGGGCCCCAGGCCTCCTCTCTGTCAGCACACTAGGGACCCTCTGATGAGTGAGTCCCCCTTCCCCCCCAGTTAAAGCAGGACAGGCAAATGTGACACAATCTACTGTTAGGACACTCAGTGGCCAGGCTGGTTCTTAGTCTCCCCTCTCCCACACAGTGACCATGGAAGGAATGGCCACCCAGTGATGCCTGGAGGGTCCCAGGACTGTGGGTGTGTCAGGAGCGGGAAGACAACCTGCGGTCTGCACACTGAGGTATGGGGGTGCTTGTAAACTGAACATACTGAAGACGGCAGGCATGACCAGGACAGAGTGACCACATGGAAAACTCTTCCTGGGGGCTTCCTAATTCACAACTGTCTCAATGGAAACATGAAATTGGTGACTCATAAGAAATTAAAAACAACAGCTTTATTAAAGGAATAACTGCGTTTCAGGAAACGGAATCTACGAGGCACCTTACAGTGCAGTGTGTGTGCTGCCTTTCAGGAGACGCAGTCTGGTTTCCTTGGTAAAACAAACAGAGGGAGATGGTCTCCATCAAAGACAAGTGCAGGGGAAGGGAGGAATATTTACAAGGAGTTGTCAAATTACAAACTTTCTTAACCACCATTCCTACCAAAACATTAACTGCTTCTTACCTCATGGGACAACTTGACTAAGGCTTTGTAAACTTTTTGGAATCTTTTTTTTTTTTTTTAAAGCTTTTATTGTGAATTGAGTGATCGTTTACAGGGCAGATCATCAGTTTTGCACTCAATCATATTCTGTTTAAATGGAATGATAACAATCCCTTCCATGTACCATCGATTAATAATATTTACCTCTAGTCCTTGTTTTTTTTCTTTTTTGATGTACACAAAGCACAAATAAGATATATATTTGTTTAAATGACCAAAGGGTGTATTTTGCAAGCCAGTCTCCTGCCCATGGGCACACAGCCTTTCTCTTTCCATGGATCTAGAGCCGTCAGATGCTCTGTCTCTCTATACCATAACCTCTGCTTCTGTCTCTGCTGTCGCTGCTTCTCTGGTTAAAATCCTACGCTCCACTCATGTTCTTCCCTTTTGATGGTCCTAGGGTCCTTTGTTCCTGGAATTAAAGATTAACTACTTCTCCATTTTTGTTTCACATCTTCAACCTTTAAAGCTGTGACAATGACAATTAGTTATGACAACAGCTACTCACTATTGAATCAGAAGACTCCTATCCCCATTCTCCCCCACCCCTTTCACCAGACCCATCTAGACAAGAGGAAAACTATTCAGTAGGGATTCTACCTTACCTGCCTCATTCTGAAACTAAGTACAGTCTTGAAAACTTGTAAGCTAGCCACTTCATGCCTTTGTTGTTGTTGTTAGGTGCCATGGAGTCAGTACTGACTCATAGCAACCCTATGCATAACAGAACGAAACACTGCCCGATCCTGGGCCAACCTCACAATTGTTGCCATACTTGAGTCCATCGATGCTGCCACTTTGCCAATCTATCTTGCTGGGGGTCTTCCTCTTTTTCTTTGACCCTATACCTTACCAAACAGGATATCCTTCTCAAGGGACTGATCCCTTCTAACAATATGTCCAAAGTATGAGAGACGAAGTTTGTTCATCCTAGCCTCCAAGGAGCACTCTGGCTGCACTTCTTCCCACACAGACCTGTTGGTTCTTTTGGTAGCCCATGGCACTTTCAGTATTCTCCTCCAACACCATAACTCAAAAGCATCAATTCTTCTATGGTCTTCCTTATTCACTGTTCAGCTTTTGCATGCATATGAGATTATTGAAAATACTATGGCTTGGGTCAGGCACACCTTAGTCCTCAAGCTGACATCTTTGCTCTTCAACACTTTAAAAAGGTCTTGTGCAGCAGATTTGCTTAATGCAATACATCTTTTGAGATCAGATCAATTCTAGTCAGTGTCCTTGAATGGAAAAGAGATTCATTTGGTTAAGAAGAGAAAATTGAATCAACTTTGATCTGAAACCTTTCAAATGTAAAACAGTGTTTACCTGGCTAAGGGGAAGCGACAATTGTCCGGACAAACTCACTAAGAGATTGGAGGATGGCATGTTAATAAAGAAATGAACAGTTCTTCTAGGTTAGCTATTCTGATCCTTGTCTTATGATTCCAATAGTAACACTCAGAAAAGGGAAAATGACTGACTGGCTTCCCTTGTTATTGTTGATAAGTACCGTGGAGTTGGTTCCAACCTTATGCACAACAGAAGGAAACACTGCCTGATCCTGGGCCAACTGCACTATCATTGTTGCCACACTTGAGCCCATTGATGCTGCCACTTTGCCAATCCATCTCACTGAGGGTCTTCCTCTTTTTCTCTGACCTTACACCCTATCAAACATGATATCCTTCTCCAGCAACTGGTCCCTCTTGACAATTAGTCTGAAGTACAAGAGATGAAGTCTGGCCATCCTGGCCTCCAAGGGGCACTCTGGCTGCACTCCTTCCAAAACGGGTCTATTGGTTCTTTTGGTAGCCCATGGCACTTTCAGTATTCTCCTCCAACACCATAACTCCACGGCTTTAGGGGTATCTTTTATCTTCTGGTAGTCCCAGGCATTCCACAGAGTTCCTTGTTAGTCAGCTTATCTGTGAGTCCTCACAAGACATCTTCCTGTGTCTGTCTCCCCTTTTACATGGCTTTTGTGCTGTGATGTCATTAACCTAACTGATCCTATCTGCAAAGAAATCCTCACTCCAAACAGGGTCAGATTCACAAATACAGGGGTTAGGGCTTCAATATAGTTTTTTTGGACACTATTCAATTCATACATCCTGTCTCAGCACACACATGGGGCTCAGGGTCTCTGCTTTGAGAAAGGGTGGTAAGGAGTGAGGTAGGGTAAGGAAGACTTGCCTGTTGTTCCCCTCTCTTGGACTTTGCCTTTCTTCAGGCAAATCCTGCTATTTCTACTGGATGAGTCCTCACTGGATCTGCACAGACCGGCAAAAGGCTAGTTTTGAAGTTGATACAAGTCTTAGACTACAAACATATGATGTTCTGTAAGTCTGGGCCAACCCTCCCTGCTTGTCCTCCCTCGCAGGGTTCTTTATCTCTGGCCCCTGTCCAGGTGTAAGCAGGGGCAGGTCAACTTGTTCTCCCAAGGGTCAGCAACTGCCACCCAATGCAACTCTGCCCTTGTATCATGAATGCATTCCTAGATAATATGTAAATAAATTTGTCTGTGTTTCAATAAAGTTTTATTTATAAAAATAATCAGAGGGCCAGATTTGATTCATGAAAGGTAGGCTTCAATAAAGTTTTATTTATAAAAATAAACAGAGGGCTACCTTTGAGTCATGAACGGTGGATTGCTCACCCATGATCAAAGTGATAGGAAATATCTTAACTCGTGCTCAAATATTGGGAAAATAAACAGCATCATTGGGTAGTCTTGCCATGACCTTGTCAGCAATGTCAATGGCTCTGTCATGAACAAACTTAACCTTGGGAGGGAAGAGGTCAGTCAGAGCTTCCCTGGAAACAGGAGAAGTGGTACCTCAGGGTGTAAAGAAAGGGATTCCGGATGAGAAATTCCATATGCTAAAGCAAGGGTGGTGGCCTGGGAGAACGGGCTGTGATTTGTAAATTCAAGAGTGAACTGGCTGTCATAGTCCCCAGAACCATGATAAATGGAACCTGAGCTCCCAGCGCTCGCCCATGTGGTCCTGAGTGATGGTGATTTATGATGGCTGAGATTTTTCTTAAGTAAGTGGTTTGGGAGA
The DNA here is from genome assembly GCF_000296735.1 of Chrysochloris asiatica. NCBI lineage: Eukaryota > Metazoa > Chordata > Mammalia > Afrosoricida > Chrysochloridae > Chrysochloris > Chrysochloris asiatica. Next base: position 50,531,258 of record NW_006408519.1, read on the forward strand.
AAAAAGAAAGGTCACAGCAAGTTAGGCCTTACATATCTTATCTTGTTTCCTACCAGCCTGCAATTCCCTCTGAACTTAACCAAGCCACAGGAGGGTGTGAACTGCTAGGGAGGGGGGGGGGTTAATATCAAATAAGCACTGGGCAATAAGACAGATGTCCTACCTGGCTGAGTAGGGGGGCTTCCTTACTACTCTGGAGGTAACACTGGAGTGGCAGGAGGGGGTGCTGAGATGGAGGAGGAAGGTAAATGCTGGGAATCCTGGTGTCTTAGAGAGGGAGACTTTGAGTGACATGGTGAGGACATTGGTGAGGGACATGGTGAGGACAGTGAGGAGGGAGGTAGATGAAGAAGATGAGGGAGGTGAGGAGGGAGGTGAGGATTGAGGTGGTGAGGAAGGTGGGAAGGGAGGTGGGGAGGGAGGAGGTGAGAGAGGTGGGGAGGAAGGTAGGTAGGGAGGGAGGTAGATGAAGAAGATGAGGGAGGTGAGGAGGGAGGTGGGCAGGGAGGTGGTGAGGGAGGTAGGGAGGGAGGTGGGGAGGGAGGAGGTGAGGGAGGTGGGGAGGGAGGAGGTGAGGAAGGTAGGGAGGGAGATGGGGAGGGAGGTGGGGAGCGAGGTGGGGAGGGAGGTGACAGCTGTCCTAGTGACCTCCCCATCCCCAGTTTTGAGGACTTGGCTCTGATTCCACTGTTACTTGGGCAACCCCAGCCAGAAGCCGATTTATGCTGTGTGGTCTTCTTCTGATCCTGCCCCAGACTCTCCTTGCTCACCTGATCTGGGTCTTGTTCCCAATCTCTATGGCATGCTGCCACAAAGCACTTGAATGTCCCTTTTTCTGTCTTCCACCTGTCCATAGCTGGGCTCAGGTTCCCAAAGGCAGTGGGCATGAGGCAACTTCTGGACAACTACATGGTTGAATGTGAAGGCTGATATTGGGTGTAAGGGAAAAGGGAGGGACAGCCTGAAGTTAGGGAATAGTGGAAGAGGCTCCTGAAGGAACCGATTCCCTTTGGGCACGTAGGTCTCCCCACAATGTCAGACCATAGATTGATGCCTGACTTATGCAAAATGAGGAGACTGGTTAACAAATAGGTCTTGTGCCTGTGAGGGATCGGTTAAATGATTGGCTGGTAATCCAAAGGATGGCTGCTTAAACCAGCAGCCACTCCACAGGAGAAAGAGTAAGCAATCCTGCTTGTGTAAAGGTGTT
>NW_006408519.1:50534247-50556747 GCF_000296735.1 Chrysochloris asiatica
ACCTCCTCATTTCTTCCATTTGCTTTAGCATCTCTACGTTGGAGAGCAAGTTTCAGTGTCTCTTCTGACATCCATTTTGAACTTTTCCTTATTTCTTGTCTTCTAAAGGACTTTTTGTTTTCTTCATGTATGATGTTCTTGATGTCATTCCACAACTCTTCTGGTCTTTGGTGTTTAGTGTTTAATGTATCAAGTCTGTTCTTCAGATGATCTCTAAATTCATGTAAAGGCGACAGCCTGGGAAACCCTGTGTGGCAGTTCCGTTCTGTCATATGGGGTCCCTATGAGTGAGAAGGACTGGATGGCCACCACCACCAGCAGCTGTAAGTCAGTGACTATTGGGGATGGTGTGAGAAAGGGTGGCAGAGTATTAGGAGGGGAGCCTGTGGAGAAGTCAGGGGGCCCCACTTTGTGCAGGAACTTCATCCAGAACTTGAGGGTGATGTTGGGGTGCCGACCCCTCATGGTGCAGTGGTCTGGGGATTGCAGAGGCACAGGTTGGATCTGGGAGGAGGTGTTGACACAGGTCCTCACATTCAGGACACAGCGCAGCACATGGAGTCCATGTGCAAACCACACCCTGACTTTCTCTTTCCTGTGCAGACTCTCTGGGCTCTACATTTGTCAAATGCACCTCAGAGTGAGAAAGGCTGTTTCCACTTGGAGCTAGTGAGGTTTCCCCCAGCTACCCCAAGTACCTTCTTCCTCTGGAAGACCCTGCTACAGATTGAATTGTACTCCCCCAACCCACCAAATGTCTTGTAAAGCCTATATTTTTGCTTGGTGTCATTGAGTGTGTGCCAAGTCATACTGATCCTCTTTGTACCACAGAATGAAGCCTGGCTGAGCCCTACACACTCTCACAATCACTGCTGTGTTTGAGCGCATTGTTGTAGCCACTCTGTCAATCCATCTCATTGAGGGGCTTCTTCTAGTTTTGCAGATCCTCTACTTTACCAGGAGCTCTGGTAGCGTAGTGGTTACGAATTGGGCTGCAAACCGAAGGTCAGCAGTTCGAAACTACCAGCTGTTCTGTGGGAGAAAGATGAGGCTTTCTACTCCCGTAAAGATGTACAGCCTCAGAAACCCTGTATAGGGTCGCTATGAGTCGGAACTGACTCCATGACACATAACTACCAACCACCACTACTTTACCAAGCATGATGTCCTTCTCCAGGGACTGGTGCCTTTTGATGACAAATCCAAAGGATGTGAGACAAAGTCTCCCCAGTCTCACTCCTAAAGAGCCTTCTAGATGTACTTCTTCCACGGCAAATCTGTTGGTTCTTGCAGTCCGTGGTGCATTTAATGTTCTTCACCAGCACACTGTGCATCAAATCTTCTATGATCTTTCTGATTCACTGTCTAGCTTTTGCAAGCATATGAGGTGATTGAAACCCCGCTGGATTTCTCTGTTCCTAAGGCAGTCTTGGTGTTGTTGTTAGGTACCTCCAGGTGGTTCTGACTCATGGTGACTGTGTGCTGGGGTCCTGCGCCCTCCTCACATTGTTGGTATGTTTGAACCCAGTGTTGATGTTACTGTGTCAGTCCATCCAATTGGGGCTCCTCTTTTTCACTGACTCTTTGGACAACACATTCACAGGACAAGAGATGAAGTCTCACCGTCTTGGTTTCTAAGGAGCACTCTGGTTGTACTCCTTCCAAGAGAGGTTTCTTTGTTTTTCTAGCAGTCCATGGTACTTTCAATATTCTCCTCCAATACTGTAATTCAGATGCATTGATTTTCCTATGATCTTCCTTATTCACTGTCCAACTTTCACATGCATATGAGACGATTGAAAATACCATGACTTGAGTCTGGTGCACTGCAGTCCTCAAACTGGCATCTTTGTTCTTGAACACTTTCTTTAAAGAGGTCTTGGGCAGCAGATCTGCCTAATGCAATGCATCATTTGATTTCTTCACTTCTGCTTCCATGTGTGCTGATTGTAGACCCAAGCAAAATGAAGTCTTTGACAACTTCAGTCTTTTCTCCATTGATCATGATGTTATTGGTCCAGTGGTGAGGATTTTTACCCACTTGAGGGTTGTTGTTAAGTGCCATCGAGTTGGTTCTGACTCATAGCAACCCCGAGTATGGAGTTTCCAAGGAGCTGCCTGTGAGCTTGAACTGTTGACCTTGTGGTAGCCAAGTGTTATCATTTATGGGTCCAGTGGTGAGGTCAGTTTAAGAAATGCTGAGCATATTCTTCACTTTTTGTTTTCTAACTCTAGGTCTTTGCGCATTTCATTATCTTCTCGAGCTGCCTTGCAAAACTTTCGGTTCAGCTCTTTGACCTCATTATTTCTTCCAGTCACTTTAGCTTCTCTACATTCAAGAGTTCTGGGGTGGTGATGTGGGTTAATGCGCCAGACTGCAAAGCCGTTTGAACTGCAAGGTCAGCAGTTCAAGCTTACCAGTTGCTCCTTGGAAACCCTATACAGGGTCGCTAGGGGTCAGAACCAACTCAACAGCACTTCACAACAAAGCAACATTCAAGAGTAAATTTCAGTGTCCTTTCTGACATCCACTTTAGCCTTCTCTATTTTTTCTGTCTTCTTAATAACCTTTTGGAGTCCAGTTGTGGCACTGTGGGTTAATGTGCTGGACTGCAAAGTCGGTTTGAATCGCAAGGTCTATGATACAAGCATACCAGCTGCTCCTCGGAAACGCTAAACAGGGTAGCTCTGGGTTGGAACCGACTTGAAGGCATTTAACAACAACAACAAAAATGACCTTTTACTTTCTTCATGTATGATGTTCTTGGTAGCATCTCCAGTTCTCTGGTCTTTGATCATTAGCGTCTAATGAATCAAACCTGTTCTTGAGATGGTGTCTAAATTCAGTTGGGATATACTCAATGTCATATTTTGGCTCTCGTGGGCATCTGTTTTTCAACAGAACACACAGGAATCAAATCGATTACATCTGTGGATAGAGATGACGGAGAAACTCCTTATCACGAACTAAAACAAGGCCAGAAAGCAAGTATGGAACAGACCATCAGTTGTGTACATGAAAGTGCAGGCTGAAGCAGAAGACAATTAAAACAAGTCTTAGTGTTGTTGTTGTGGTTAAGTGCCGTCGAGTTGGTTGTGACCCATAGTGATCCTGGATAGGGTTTCCGAGGAGCAGCTGGTGGGTTTGAACTGCTGACCTTGTAGTTCAAACGGCTTTACAGTCTGGCACATTAGCCCATAGCGCCACACCAGGACTCTAGTCTTAGGCTGCATCTTAAGTCCATCTCTTTTGATATATCAAAGGGAAGATTATGTAAGAAGTAAACAGAGATGGGGGAAGGTAGGTACAGCATGAAGATCACCAATGAACCAAGGGACGGCTGCTGAAAGAGACCAGGACCTTTGCCCAGACCCAACAAGAAGAAAGACTTCCCCCAAGGAGGTCTGCTCCCAGGGTTGGGGGCAGGGGTACTCTACTGGGCAGCTCCTGGCCCATTTCACACAACCACGAACTGTTGTCACCACATCACCTCTGGGCCAGGGCCTCTCTCAAGTGAGGTCTGAATGAAGGCAGGGGCTGGGTCTTTGGGAAATGAGAAACCCAGTGTACAAGTTCCAGCTAGGTGTGGCCTCTCAGGGTGGCCCTGCAGCAATATCTTCCCTGAGAGGTTATAAAGATGGGGCGTGAGGTACCATGTTTGTCTGACTGTACTGACTCCCGGACTCATCAGGCACAAATGTGTGGACAATGCCAGAGGGCTGGGGTGATTGTTAATGACCCTGTGGAAAGTTCCTTTCTTTCCTTGGGAGTGTTGGCCTCCCCATTTAGGAGCCTGGAAGTGGGGTGCAGAAAAGGGTTGAGCCCTTTGACAGTGTGTGGTTGTACACACAGGCACACGGGCATGGTGACGATCCTGGAGCCCCACAACAGACCCCGGGAGGCAGGGTGGAGCTGTTGGGACCACTCTCAGGCCTGATCATGGGTGAGGACTTGGGGGTAGGACTGAATGTGGGGGAGGAAAGGGACTGTCCACCTTCCAGAAAAGTAGTAGGGGGCTTCTGGAGAGAGCCTGGCCATCGGCTGTTGTCTCCTGATGACCTTGATCAGTGGGGCAGAAGCAGGGCCGAGGCCTGGGTCCCCAGATCTGAGTGGTGGATGGGGCTTGGTGGATGGGCACTAACCCTGAACTGGGGGATTCCAGTCTCTCTCCGTTGCTCCTGGATGCCAGGTGATTGTAGCCAGAGCTGGTGATGGTCAGCAGGTAGAGTCGTCTGTCCCCTGAGGTGGGGGCAGAGGGTTAGAGTGGGCTGGGCTGAAGCTGATGTTGAATTGTCATATCAATAGAGGTAAGGCACCTTGGTGGTAGGAGGTGACAGTCTGTCATTCTCTCCTTTGTGATCAGCTTGTGTTTTTTGCATTGAGTTCTGGCCACTCTGTTTATTTGTTTTTAGGTTTTGATTGTGAATGGATTAAAGGTTTACAGATAGTCAGTTTCACATTCAGCAGATTATAGTTAGTTTCATCTCCTTGACTGCAGTCCTCACAATGCAACCTCGCTCAGCCCACTTCCTCCCTGGGTTTCCTGTTTGCATTCCTCCTCCTTTCCCCACCCTTCTGCACTCTGTCCTGGGGTAAATGCTGCTCCTTTCATCTCCAATGGTTGACCTTTCTACGGTGTACCCGCCTGCCTCACTAGTGTTGATCTCGATACATCTTTGTCTACTATTTGGCAGAAGGTTAAATGATTATACATTCCTGAGTGGTTTTTATTTTTTATTTTTGTACATTCCCTCCCCAAAGAAAAAAAACAGAGGAAATAGAAGCAAATACTGTTGAATGATAATGCACGGAGGGGATTGTAATCATTACAATGAAACGAGTGTAAAACCAGTGTTCTCCCATGTAAACTATCACTCAATTCACAATAAAGAACTTAAAAAAAGAGAGCGTGACCACCAAGGCCACCATGCTAACTGGCCTAGTGTAGCCCACAGAGACAATACTCATGAGCTTTTAAGATCCCAGATGCTACCCCCCCGAGTAGACTATGAGACAGCAGAGCATCATCTCTATGGGCTAAGCTTCCATTCCCACTGGTTTTTCTTTTTTGGATGTACAAAAAAACCACTCAGGAATATATAATCTTGTAAACAACAAAAGCCTGCCTCCTGGCTGCCAGCACACAGCCTTTCCCTTCCCACGAGTCTAGAGTCCTCAGCTGCTCCCTCTCCCATGTCCCCCTTCTCTGCTTCCATCTCTGGTGTTGCTACTTCTCTGGAGAGGGTCCCACATTCCGCTAGTGCTTTTCTCCCTTGATGGTCTTAGAGTCCTCTGTTCCTGGACTGTAAAATGAACGACTCTCCCCTTTTTGTTACAAAACTTCTACCTTTACAGTTGTGATAATCACAATTAGCTATGAAAAAAATTACTCATTGTTTAGAATCATAAGAATCTTATGCCCATCTCCTTTCACTAGAGCCATCTAAATAAGATGAAAACTATTCAGAGGGGATTCTATCCTTTCCTGCACATTTTGAAACTAAACTCCCTATTGTAAACTTATAATCCAGTCACTTCGTGTCTTTGTAGCTCCCCCGCCCCATTTTAGGTAGCTAATGTCTAAGTTGTCCATCCCTATAAACTCTGTATATAGAGGGGATTGGAATGATCCTTGATGTGACGATTCCTTCTCTCTCAGTTGGTATTTTGAGTTACAAGAAGCTCTGGTAGCGTAGTGGTTACGAATTGGGCTGCGAACCTTAAGGTCAGTGGTTTGAAACTACCAGCTGCTCCGCGGGAGAAAGATGAGGCTTTCTACTCCCGTAAAGATTTATACCCTCGGAAACCCTGTACAGGGTCGCTATGGGTCGGAACCGACTCCACGGCACTTAACAACAACAACAACATCCATAAGTACAGGTCAACTTCATCCAGTTGTAGTGATTTACACTTGTTTCCTTTATCAACATTTTTTTGTCTTCCTCTACTCAAGTTCTGATCATCCAGCCATTGAAGGTAGGTTACATGGTTACTCTCTGCAAGTTTGGGTGTTCTTGTGCATCTCCCCTCACTTCATATCAGCTGGATGCTTCACTCTCAACTCTAGCCCTCCATGGTTATATCCTTGTCCATGAACCCAGATGTCCCCAGGACTCACTATACTTTGGACCAACCAGCCCTTCCTCTTCTCTCTCTCATCTCCAGGTCAACGGGAGTCTATGGAACGTGGTTGAACTCAGCCCATTTCTTCATTGCTGCCTTTCCCCTCTTCCACTCACCAGTAAACCAGTGTGGTTGTCAGCAAGCTTCCTTGCTTGCTCATGTATTCCCTTTGAATTTCAGTCTTGGAGGGGGATTTGTCCTGAGGGGACTTGATTGCTCGCCTTGATGGCTTCCTGGCGAACCACGTGCTTGTTCTTGTAGTACCCAGTCAGACTGCCATTTTTGTTTTGGATTTTTCCTGCTAGTATTTCTTCGAAGAAGTATCTTCTGTTCCTCTAACTGCTCGAGGCTGGTCTGAATGTCCTTTCCAGTGGGAATGTTCCACCTCAGAAGGTTCTGGATGGGGCTCAGGATTACATCTAAAGTCCTATACACTGCAAAGGCTCTGCCAGAGGCGTATTTCACTGGGCAAGTTCTAGAACCCATTTTAGGTATTCCAATCAATTATAGGCTGAAGATGGGCTCACAGACTTTCTGTAATCATGGTTTCCCAACATTCCTTTCTATTCCACTCAAGTTTCTATTTTGCAATAGTTGTTGTTATTGTTAAATACTGTGGAGTCGGTTCTGACCCATAGTGACCCTGCACAGGGTTTCTGAGGCTGCAAATCATTATGGGAGCAGAAAGCCTCATCTTTCTCCCATGGAACGGCTGGTAGTTTCAAACTGCCGACTTTGAGGTTAGCAGCCCGATTTGTAACCACTATGCTACCAGAGCTTAAGAGAAATCAATATTCATGAGACAGTCAAGCATCTTAACATTATTTCCCCTCTTTTATCCATTCAGACTATGCCTGGATCCCTGCATCACAGAGCCCTGTTGTTCCAAGTTTGCGCATAATTCACTATTTACCTCTGTCCCATTTAGCCCATACAAACCTGTCTCAGTGTTCCCCTGTCTACCTTGTTTTTCTATCCCCCTTCCCCTTCTTCTGTATTACCTTTCCCAACATCTGAACTATGATGTTTCTATCTCCTACCCTGTACTTTACCGTCCCCTCCCTCCCACCCCTGGTAACCAACAAAGAATTTTTTTTCCCCTTTTAATATTAAGCTTTTACAATAATGGTTTTATGCAGTATTTCTCCTTTAGTGACTGACTAATTTCACTCAGCATAATGTCCTCAAAGTTCATCCATGTTATGCGGTGGCTTGCTAGTCTTCAATTAACATAATCATCCATTGTATGTATGTACCAAAGTTTGCTTACCCATTCTTCTGTTGATGGGCACTTAGGCTGTCTCCATCTTGTTGCTAGTGTGAATCGTGCTGCTGTGAACATTGGTGTGCGTATATTTACTTGTGTTATGGCTCATATTTCTTATGGCTATATACCAAGTAGAGGAATTGCTGGATCATAAGGTATCTATATTTCCAACTTTCCGAGGAAGCACCATACTGGTTTCCAGAGTGGTTGGACCATTTTGCATTCCCACCAGCAATGTAGGAGGGTCCCAGTCTCTCCACATCCTCGCCAGCATTTATTGTCCTCTGCTTTTTTTGAACTTCGCTGTTATGGCTGGTGTGAGATGGTATCTCATTGTTGTTTTGATTTGTATTGTTCTAATGGCTGGTGATCGTGGACAGTTCTTCATATGTTTGTTGGCTACCCAAATCTCTTCTTTGGTGAAGTGTTGGTCACTCTTTTTTAAAGGGCCATACACACTCATCCATCCACGTACGCCCTCGCTCACTCCCTCCCAGTAGAAAAATCACTGGTCTATGACGGGGTAGGTACTTTTTCCGATGAAAGCTGGAAGGGAATAGGACATATCTGAGCAATTCCTAGGAGGGCAGTCAGGAAAGACCTTGTGATGGGAGAGGTTTTGTGTTGACTTGGCTGCACTGAGGCTCTCATTGGTGTGGCAGGTAAGATGTGGTAATCCTCCACGGTGGGTCTCCTATGAGCAGTCCAGCTGTCCATCCAGAAGTTTCCTCAGGGGTGTGGCCTACTCCCAAGATATGTGATGCTGTGGAAAACCTTCCTCGCTTTTTGTTAGAGCAGGATCCTGTGTCTGACTCATCGATTGACTTCTGGGTCTTTGGGCTTGAGCCAGCAGCCTGCCATATTGTCTGTTGACCTTGGATTCGTTAGCATCTGCAGCCAGAAGCCTGTCATCTGTCCCTGAGTCAGGAGGAGACTCCAGCCTGCCATCTGACCCACAGATGTGGGATTTGTCTGTCTCTAAAACTGTCTGAGCTACTTCATTGTTATAAATCTTTCTACATACAGATGGATTCCTGCAGGGTAAACATTGGACTGCAAACCATAAGGGTGGTGGTTCAAATCCACCAGTTACTCCTCAGAAACCGGATACAGGGTTGCGACGAGTCAGAATTGACTCGATGACACTCAACAACAACAGTATGAAAGCTTCACTCTTCTGCTTTTCTAGGGAACCCACCTAACACAGGCCTCCTTGGTACAGGGGAAACACGAGGACTAGGGTCCAGGGGTGAAGTGTTTGCTGGTGTCTGGGTGAAGGAACAGGGTGAGGGCTGGTGTCACCGGGGACTGTGAGTGTTGGGTGGGGGTGATGGGCTCCTGCTGGGTTCAGATCCTGCCTCGTAAGTGGCATTCCTAGGTCACCTGTGATGTGGGTCAGAAGAGGCTCACTCCACCCCCCTGGCTTTGCTCATGAAAAAGTTAGTTAAGGTTGATTGTTCTTTGTCCTTCATTATGATAATTTTAAAGTGGTCACTTCCTTTGTTGTCCCCTCGAGGTGGACATCTGAGAGTATGTGGTACATATCCTGATATGATCCTAGAATCCCACCCCCACTCCCGTTTCCAGCATAGCCTGAGGCTGGGATGATCCTGCGTTTCCTGCCTGGCTGAGTGCCAGTGACTGTCAGCACCTCCTCACCCACAGGGTCTCCGGGCAGAGGCGCACTTGATTGCTTTCTGGGTGCTTGTTAGTGTTAGAATCCACCCGCTTTCTGCTGGGGGCCGGTGGCCATCCTGGGTGGGAAGGGCAGCTGGTGGGAACACAGCCTTGGACCTCATTCAAGTTCCAGTGCCAGAGGCTCCTCTTGCCCTCCTTCAGAGACCAAGCCTCAGAGCCCTTGGTCTGTGATGGTCAGCTGCAACTTTCCAGTTCGCTACAGAGACGTGGTGGCTAAGACGACTGTGGCTCAGAGTGGTAGGTCACCGTGGAAGCCCTGAAGTTGGGGCCAGTGCTTGTGGTGACTTAGTTATCTGGTGTTCCCTCTACCTGAGACTGTCTGGGTACCAGGTGACCCTGCTGCCAGCAACAGTCCCGGCTTTCTCACCTGCTCCCTGACTCCCTAAGCCAGGAACCCCAGGGTGCAGGAAAGTCTGTGCAAAGTTCCCAGCACCCCCTCCCCTTGGAAGACCACAAGGAAATTCCAAGATGGCAGGATGATGTTTCGTGGGGAGGGGAGGTGATGTGGGTCCTTGTTAGGTTGCTGCTCACTTAGTGCCAACTACCAGGAGGTCAGGGTCAGCCCCTGTGGTCACCATTGTCCTGCACCCACTTCAGAGACACCATAATCCCAAGATGATATTTCTCTCCGTTGGTTAACTCTTTCCAACCCGGGAAGAAGGGAGTTGGTTCATTTGTTCTGTTCCTTAAACCACAGATGTTTTCTGTGTGGACTTTAAAGCGGTTTTACTACCAATGTCGTGGGGCCTGAGTCCGTGAGAGGTAGCCCGGGGCTCGGAAAATCAGAGTCTGCTCATGAAAGAGCTCAGTTTAGACACTGCCTGCTGTGGCAAAGAATGCCCTGGAAGGTTGGTGGCTTAGAGCCACATAAAGGTGCTTCAGAAGAAAGACCTGGTGATCCCCTCCTGAATCTCACTGCCATAGAAATTACACGGAGTGTGTGATGTCTGACACGCTTAGGGTCTCCATGGCAGCTGGAGTGGGGAGGACAGTGGCTGAGGACCCTAAGACTGAGTTAAAAGCTGTAGGTATCGAAGTTTTATTACTTTATTTTTCAAATAGCTTTCGGTGAGTGTTGGGGTGATGTTTTGCTCAGCAGGGTTTCTTTTGCGATTTTTTTTTTTTGGGTGCATTCTATTGATCTCTGTAGGGAAGAAGTACTCTTGAAATCTTAAAATAGAATTCCAGGCAAGAGTCTCCCATACTGGGGTTTAAGTGGAAACTGACGTGCCTCTTCATAAATGTGCTCTTGAAACTAGACACAGCTCAGCCTTCCCTGGTTTAGATATGTTTTCTTCCAACTCTGTCTTTACGCGTCCATCTGGGCTCTGGGTCTAGAGACACTTGGGCAATTGCTCACTTCCTTCTGAGAACTCTCTGTGATCTTCACTGCTGTGTGTCCCTGGAGAGCCTGGGTCAAGAGCGACCTGGCGGTGAGCCTCCTTGTGGGACACATCTGTCCAGGTGGTGTCCTGGACTGTGGCCCTTGTAACAGCGATGAGTGAGAGCTGGCTTTGGCTGTGCCCTCATTCCACCCCTCCTTGGCCCCAGGCAGCCTACCACAGTGAGCCCCAGAAGACCTTGGGGACCAAGAGCCCACACCGTCACTGCCTATTACTTCATGTCCCCTGGAGAGGCGCGGCATGGCCTGGGTTCACCCTCACTGCTGCAGAGTGACCTCTGTGCTCTTGGGGTCCCGGCATGATGATGGAGGGCAAGGTCAGGGGGTGACCCTGACAGGATCAGAAGTGCCCTGTTTCCTGTGGCCCCATGGGTAACTTCCAGTGGGCAGGATGACCAAAGCACCTGTGCTGGGCACCAAGAGGCAAGGATAATAAAAGTTAAAACAATAACATTAATACAGAGACGCCACGCTCCATTGACATAACGTGTTCTGCGGTGTCAAAGACAATGCTTTGCATCCTGCTTTGGTGAGCAGCATGTGGGATCTGAAAAGTGCATGAACGGTGTCTAAGGTGCAACTATTGTTTTGGGGGAATGAAGAGTGATGAGCTTGGACTCTTGGAACATGCGAACTTCAGTCTCCACAGCCCTGAGACCAGAGCTACATGACCAACTGCTTTTAACGGGGTCACATTACATGGCCCTGGATAGAGTGGGAGATAAATGGGAAACAAAACTCAAGATCTATCACTGGTTGGCTAGAGACTGGGGGAGCCCCCAGTGGTCCTTAGTCTCCCTTTAGGCTTGGAACTGCATTCACCCCTGTGCTTCAAATTTCAGCTGGAGGATGGACGGGCTCATGAAGGGAGCAATAACCTCAGGGAGGTACAGACTCCTTAGAACCCCACCCGCCAGAGAACTAAAGGCAGCATTGATCCAAGGACAAAGTTTAGTGGGGCTGGGGGTGGGTAGGGGGGTGGGAAAGGGGAATGGAAACAGGAACCACAGGGAGGCAGTGGGAGGAGTGATGCCCATGAGAGGACAGAATGTGCGTGATGATCTGATCTTAGAGCTTCACCAGTTCATAAGAGAAAGTTAGACCGAAATCATGATGGCGGGCAGGCCGGTGATGTCCACAAGCTGTCTTAGACATCCTCAGAACCCAGGGCCTAGGACTCACCTCAACAGTGAGTGAAGAAACCGGCTGGAGAGTGGGGCTCGGGGCACTGAGGTGGGCAAATGTCAGCATAGCAGAAGCCCCCTGGCACTGGGGGCTGTTGTCCTAGATGACTGGAGCTTTGTGTTGAGCCTACACCTGTCTTTCCATAACCCCAGGCTCCCCCAGACCCCATGACCTTGACCTTTGGAGCTACAGGACCTTGCAGGTCTAGCTCTAGATGGACTGATTCCCAGACCCATACAAACTCCCTCATCGCCCACCTGCTACCCAACCTGACCCCACTTAGGTGGCTGGGGACGTACACCCCTAACTCCAGTGTGGGCACAGACAGGGCCAGGAGAGCAGGGGGCTACAGGGCATGGGGAGAGGCTGAGAAGGGAAGGGGGCAAGAAAGTGGGGGAGTGGAAGCAGGCTTAGGCGCAGGACTTGAGGCAGAACAATGGAGCTCTGGGGCGGTGGGCAGACAAAGCATGAAAGCACCAAAGAGGACCCCAAGCATCTGTTCACCTTCCTGGGGAGCAGGGGCATCCCCTCCCCGTGGTTGTGAACCACTTTCCAGTCTGGGAGGGGAGGCACCCCAATATCAGCTTCTCCAGGAGGCTGAAGTGCAGGGGTGCAGGGCGAGGGGGAGGACTGCGGCAGGCATGTAGCCCCACCCAGAGAGGAGGAGAGAGCTGGGTCCTCATCCTCGCTACCAGCAGCCTTGTTCCCCAATTTCAATGGGCCCACAGGGTAATTAGCCCCGCCAGCTGGAAACTGCTTTCTGAGCAGATGCCAAGAGGAGTTGTTCCGGAGTTGCAAATTATATTTCTTCTGCTTTTCACTTGTACATTTCCCAGCTGCTCCTTCTCCTGACAGCTCCTTTTCTCCTGCCAGGAGCCAGGAGAGGTGATCTCAGGGGCAGCTGGGGCAGTCCTGGTCACACTCGCCCTGCGCCCCATTAGCAGGGACAAAGGCCAGGTCAGGCTCCAGCCTGGACAATGGACGTGGGGTGGTGGTGGGGACCTGCCAGGTGGCTCCAACCACAGCTGTGAGACCCTGAGAGCTGCTTCGCTTTGATCCACTCCACAACTTCCCAGGGATCAGCCACACAGTGGGCAGTTTTAAACATGCAGCAAATGAAGCGCCCTGCCAGTCACTCCTGATGACTTGGGGTCTGCCCTTCAGCCCCTTCTGACCCTGAAGACTGAGAGGTGGACCCGGGACACCCTTAGACATGTCCCAGCACCCTGCCTGGCCCCCTGCCAGCAGACTGATCAATTTGCTGCCCGGATGGCACCTTAGACACTCTGGCCTCTGGCATAGAAGATGCAATGCCCATCACATATCTGTACACATTCCTGTACCTCATCCCTCATTCCCCCCATCAGGACCTTGTGAGGGTCAGAACAACATCTGGATGACCCAGGTGGGCCCAACATCACTCACAAACCAAACTTATCGCTCTGGAGTTGATTCTCACGCTTAGCGACCCTACAGGATAAAGTAGAGCTGCCCATGGGGTTTACGGGAGCAGACAGCCTCATTGTTCTCCCAAAGATCTGCTGGTGGGTTTGAACCGTTTATCTGGTGGTTAACCTGCTTAACACACAGCACCTTCTCCATCTGCAGTGGAAGAGGCAACTAGAGAGGCTGGAGCATGAGGTGGGCTGGGTTAGATGGAGGGGGTGCCTCCACAATGGGAGCAAAAGAGGCCACAGGAACTGAGTTCGGCCAATGTCACCAGCAAGCTCAGAACTACTGCATCAGAGCCCTGCAGGCTGATGCCTGGGTTTCAGCCTCACGTGGCCCACAGTCCAGTAAATAGAGTGGCTTTAAGGAACTTTGTCACACAGCTATAGAAATGGATGTGGGACAAGTATGGGTCCAAGGCAGGCGCTTGAGCGCCAGCTGAGTCTGGGTACTTGTAGGACCAGCGGGGCACCAGCCACAGCATCCAGAGGGGACCATGGGTTGGAACAAAGAACGATGGTATTAGAGAAAGAGGTCACCTCGTGATTTTGAGTCCCTCCTCCCCTGTGGAGGGGGACATGGTTTCGAAAAATTGTTGGGTCCCCTCCCAGCCTGAAGAGCATGCATGTCTCGGTGACTGCTGTCACTGGTCCATCCCTCAAGCCCCTTCAGCGCAACATCAAGCTCTGAAGGGGTTTAGGGATGCTTCCAGGGCCAGTGGCCAGTCAGGGGCTGGTCTGGGAGCACAGCAGGGTTCCTCAGGGTCCTTGTCTCATCTCCTTTGTGCCACCTTCAGTCTCGGGGCACAGAAACGCCCTCTGTGTCTTGGGAAGGTCCCCCTCCTCAGCACATAGAAGCAGGAGGCTAGGCTGTTGCACACATCGCTCAGATCCAAGTTCCGACTCGGCAAGTTCCGACTCGGTGTTCCGAACCCAGAAGGCAGTTCCAAACAGCAAGAGCTGCTTCCGCCTGCACCTGGCCTCGTTCCCACGTTCTAGGGATCTCTCCCACTGGCCTCTCCCACTCCTCAACCCCCATTGTTTCTGCTTCCGTTTTGGAGTTGTGGGTGTGCCAGGGCTGTAGGCAGGAACTGTCCTCCCGCCAGAGCCTGATTTCTTACTAAAAACGGAACAATTGAAACAGGAGTTGCTGACACTCGGGACCCACAGGCCCTCCTCAGTCCCCTCTCGGAGGCCTGGTCACATGGGAAGTGCCGTGCAAATGGCCCACCCTTCAGGAGGGAGAACACAGAGGAGATGGGGTCCTGTGTTACCTGCCTCTAGCCACCAGAACAGACCATCACCAGCTGAGGAGGCCCCTGGGTGGGGCAGGCGGTTTGCACTGGACTGAACCCACTCAGCATCGAAGTGTAATCGAAGATAGAGCTGGCAGTCTAGTCTCTGCTCTGTCACATGGAGTTGCGATGGGTCAGAATTGCCTTGACAGCTGCACGTTTGGTTCTGCTTAGTTTGGGGGGATTTAAGACCACAGGAAGGCGCCCCCTCAGGAATGCATTGAGGAGTCAGCAGGGTTGGTTCCTGATGAACATCTGAGGAGGACCCTTCCTGGCTCTTCTATCTTCCAGTGGCTCCTGGGTTTGCACCCCTGGAAGCAGGATCCAAGTGAGGTGCATAAGCCAAGGATCGCTTGGCTATGCCCAGAACTGGGAGGGAGGCACGGAACAGAGTCTCCTTGTCCCTGCATGCCAGGAGAGGCCCCCAGGGGGCAAGAAGCCAGGGGACAAAGGTGGAGCTTAGCGTGGGTCCCTGACGAGGCTGTCTTCACAATTAGCCCTCATTTCCTTGGGGGAAGGATCTGAGCCTTTGTTTCATCCATGCCCCCTGAAAGCGAGGGTTCCTGACAGAAGCCCAAGTGTGTGTGGACTGACCACTGACGTGTCCTTTCTTCACTCAGTTCCCGTGACACAGTGATTTGCATTTGATGAATAAGGGGACGCTTGGTGGTTCGGATCCGTCCAATGGTACCACAGAAGAAAGTCCTGGCAATCTGTTTCCCGAAAGATGATCCTGTCCTCCCCGCCCTCCACGCCCTCGCTGTCCTCCATGCCCTCCCCGCCATCCCCGTCCTCCATGCCCTCTCTGTCCTCCCCGTCCTCCCTGCCCTCTCTGTCCTCCCCATCCTCCCTGCCCTCCCTGTCACGTGTGGGCCCATCATGCATCACAGTCCACTTTATGGCCAAGGGTTCCATTCTTGTGTTTTATTCCTTTTATCTTCTGGGGACCAACACTCCAGGCCTAGTCTGACCATGGCCTTGTGCTACTCCGTCTTGTGCAGTGGGACACAACCAATCTGCCATCTTGACACCACAGGCCTCCATTGAGGGTGACCCCACACACTTGTGGGGTGTGTGCATGGCACATGCAGACAAGGGGTCCAAGATTAGCCGTGTAGCTGAGAGTGAGGGGCGCGCCTCTCTGGGCCTCAGTTTCCCCATTGATTCCTAGATTGTCAGTCTTTACAGGTGCAGCCAGATTCATCTTCTCCCTCAGAATGGCTGGTGGGTTTGAACTGCTGACCTGTGGCTTGCAGTCCAACTCCTAACCCATGGAACCACCAGAGCGCCTCATCAGAACAATCATTCTGTTCTTTTTCTCTTCTGCTCTTTCTATGACACAGAGGTAATTTGATTTAGGGCTCTCCTGACACTGGGGGTCCTGGTGTGGTGCTGTAGGATAAACACTGGACTGCTAACCACAAAGTTGGTAGTTCAACACTCCCAAGCTACTCCTTGGAAGCCCTTTACAGGGTCGCTATGAGTCTGGACCCACTGGATGGCACGTAACAACAACACTCTGGTATGCCTTCATTCACATATCAATAACAGATTCCCACATGAGTCACAGCCACACTGGTACCAGGGCCAGGGATTCAACACATAATTTGGGGAAAGCCATTCATTCCAGAAAAGTGATTATTAGAGAAGGACTGACCGTGCAGTTGGCTCTGCATACTCGGGCCTGGACGAGCTGGAGGATGTGGCTCCCAAATCCCACCTTCCTTCCTGAGCACAGACCTCTGCTGGAGCCACAGTGCATCGGAGATGGGGGAGAACCAGGGTGGCGAGGCAGAGTTTTAGGGCTGGGACACAGAGGGTTCCCGAGACGTCCAACCATTCAGTCATGACAAAGGGTTAAAAAAATATTTTAAAACCAGAAGAATTAGGTAGTGGCCCGTTACCACAGCTGACTTTCCTGCAAGGGGTCACAACAGAGGGGCCTGGGTAGAGTAGGAGGGAAATGTGGAACAAAACTCAAAATCACAAAAGAGACCAGGCTAATTGGTCAGACAGAGGTGGGTGGAACCCGGAGACTCCAGCCCTTAGTCACCTTTCAGGTCAGGAACTGAACTCTTCCCATGGCCGCTTCCAGTTAAACAATAGATAGGTGTATCCAATGAACAGGGAGCTTCCGCATCTTACAACAACCAACCATATGAGCTCACAAGCCGGGGGAGAAAGCTCAGAGGCAGGAAGGGCAGGAAAGGAGGAGGAAGGGAAACAGGACACACAGGGAGGAAGTGGGAAGAGCACTGTTGCATTGTGGGGAATGCAAGCAATGTCAGGGAACTAAGTGTGTTTGAATTGTTGCATGGAAAACCAACTCACTCTGCAAATTCGCAGCAAACTAAAGAAGAAAAAGTTTAAAAACAATCTTGTGTGTGACTGATGGCTTTTTAAATTGCATAAGTCTCTTGTTCCACAAAGCATGACGTCTTTCTCAGTGAATTCATTCCTGCTCCTAGAAGCTGCTCTTCAGGCCATTGGAAACAAGCATTTGAAATCAATGCCCCAAAAGATTATCCAGTGAGATAGCATGCTTCCTGGGGTGGATGTGTAGCCTGGGTTTGAGGTTTTGGGGGGACACCCTGACCTCACCGTGGTTTTTATTGGTGTGAGCCTGTCGCTGACAGAAGGTACTCTTGTTGGTGTGCCACATGTCTCACGTACCCACGAGGTGCCCTTCCTAGTCCCAGAACAGGAGGGGCTAGAATAGGAAGAGCAGGTTGACCTGGTGCACCTCTCCTCAGTCCACCTGCCTGCTTCATCCATGTGGTCAGGTGCCTGGGTCTTTCTGTGAAGGCCTGCCTCCCAGCAGCCCTGGGCAGGGTGGACGATCAATCAATCAATAGGAAAGGCATTGCAGACAGTCTGCCAGCCACTGCCCAGGCCCCAGGGGCGGCTCTGCCAGTTAAGTCCTCACTTAATTAGAGTAAGAGATATTGACAGGATGTGTGGGAGGGTGGTAAAGGGCCTCCAGGGAGCCTCTGGTGAAGTGGGTGCCAGCCAGCAGCCTCTGTGGGACAAGAGTGCTCCCCACCCTGATGACTTGCCAACAGGTAGGTGATCTCCAAGGGGTGTTCGCAGCCCCTGGGGTGTGAGGACCACTGTCGGGGAGCAGGAAGAAGATGCCAGAGTTTCTGTGGAGGGGGTTCGCTCATGTTATTGACGGAGTGGTTGCTCTGGGCCTCACTGGGCCTCCCAGGGAGACAACTGTACAGCTGGTGGGTTTGAACCGTTGAACTTACGAGTAGTAGCGGAGCACTTAACCGCTGCAGCACCAGAGCTCCTATGCTTTCATTACTGTGGCTGTTGAGTACCGTCGAGTCTGTTCCGACTCATGGAGACATACCTAGTATAGACTTTCCAAGGAGTGGGCTTGTCGGCCGACCCTGAGGTCAGCAGCTGAGCGCTCATCCCTCAGCACCATCCAGGATGGACAGGTGCTTTTGTGTCCCCTTTTTGTGGTCACTCTTGTACTCATTGAACTTCTTGGGTTTCAGCCTCCCAGCTATTGATTTTCCTGTTGTCATGGCAACCAGCGTCTTTGGGGACAGTGGCTGTTTCGTCACCTGGGTTCTTGGGTGGTGGTAGTGGGGAAAACCCACCCGGTACCCCATCTGATGTGAGATGGAATAATCTTGTTACGGCACCCAGACGACCCTGACTGAAGGACCCCAGAAGCCCTAGCTGCAGGTGAAGTTAAGAGTCCAGGCCAGGGCTGCTCCGGAGTCTCCACACTCCTGTTCATCCAGTAGGAGGTCTCTGCCAGCTGACCAGTCAATCAAAACCTCATTGATCTAGCCAGCTCAGAGACAAGAGGCCACAGTAATGGAGAGATACCAAAGAGTGATCTGAAATGTGGATTATCCACAATCAATAACAATCAGCTAGCCCTTAGACAGTGTTCTGCCTTCGCAGCTGTTGTTGTTGATGGCCGTGAAGTTGACCTAGACTCCTGGTGACATCTGAGTCCATCCATCTCAGCTGGTGTCGCTGCCCCTCCTGCAGCGATGGACCCTCTGGTGACTTGCCCTGGCAATGGTCTATTGTGATCCATAGGTTTTCCATGGCAGCAGAGTGGCAGGCTTTTCTTCCTAGTCTGTCTGAGTCTGGACGCTCCCCTGAAACCTGGTATTTGAAATACTGATGGTACAGCTTCCAGCATCTCAGCACCATAGAACCAGTGTCTGGTGTTAGCTCAGAGGAGTCTTCGCCTTCCTGGTCATGCCCTGGCTCTCGACCCTGCTGACCACTTATGACCTCGGTCTCTGTCCTACAGTCAGGACCCCTGACGCGGCCACATGAGGGATGTGTGTCTTGGAAACCCACCTCCCCAGGGTTGTTTAGGAGAGGACACAGAGGGGTCTGGGGTGTCCTCTAGATACCACTCTCAGCCATGGTCCCACTCCCTTTTCCAGCTTGCCCTTGTCTGCCTTGGTATCCCTTCTGTCCTGGTGAAACCCAGGAGACAAGCTGGACCATCCTCTGCCATGACTGAGGTAGGATCCCATCGGCCTGAGGCCCAGGCCACTTGGGGGCCGAGGCACCGGACGTGAGAACAAGAAAGATTAGAGATATTAATTTAATTTGGCTCAGGTCCTAATTGTCTGGAGAAACGTATCACGCACCAACATTAATTTATTTCCACTTAGGGCCAGTTATGCTAACGCAAATCCACTTTAAGTATTAAAACTTGGATTTCGTGAGTCAGATAATACAGTGACTCTGGGAAGCTTGGCTATGAGAAGGATGCCCGGCATCAGCAGTGGAGAGGGGCAGACTCAGAGTGGCTGATGGGTGGGGGAGGAGCCTGGGGAGCACCCCTGGACCTTGGTTGCAGCGTCTAGCAGCAGAGCTGTTATGAGCACCCACAGTGGCAGCGTCGTGACAATCCCCACACCCACATGTCTCCTGGAGATGCCACTTGCACACAGACCTCTGGGCCCTGCTGTCCTGGCTCCCAGGGCAGTGGGAATGCTGAGGTCAGCATTGGACACAGTCAGGAGGGTCTCTGAGGTCCTGCTGCTCCATCACTCTTATGGGGTCTCAGCATTAGTTCCTCACTGACTGTCCTCCAGCTCTGGGTCCTGGCCCACGATGCTGCTGAGACACTTGGATGGACAGTGGCCCCTCAGGACACAGGGGTGGCCTCTGTGTCTCAGGGCCTAGATACTGCCCTGGGTCCAGGGAGACAAGAGGGGGCCAGGAACAGTGACCAGCACACTGAGGATGATGCTGGGGCTCTGTGGGTGCTGGGCCAGCTCTCAGCATGTGACCACCACAACCAACAGATCATGGGCCACAGACTGGCGGTGCACAGACTCCACCGACCTGAGGCAGAGCTCCCCCACCCCATGGTCTCAGGGTCCACAGCAGACCCCACAGTTACAACAGGCCAGTGTGGACACTGTCCCCTGGGGAAGCTGTGTGGTGACCAGCTGCCAGACACCTGCCTGTACAATCTACAGCCACAGTGCAGGCACCTACTGTTGGAGGCCCCTTCCCTGTACACTAAGAGCAAATCTTTGGGAGTGTGTCCCAGAGCTGATGCTGGCATGGACTGAGTGCCACATCAGTATTTGGGGGTGGAGGTGACCCCTCCTACAGAGTCTGGGGTGTCTGGGTTGGTTGGGGCCACAGGCAAGTTCCCACGTCCTGGTCGCAGCACCTGGACATCCACAGACTTGTCCCCCAGACTGTTGGAAGACAGAGACCATGGCCCTGAGCTGGGGGGAGAGGTCCCCCACATATCTACTGCAGGACAAGGTTGTGATGGGTAATTTTATGGATCAACTGAGCTGGCTGGGTGCTGGTGACCAGAAGACAGATTCACTGTAAGTCTGGTTGTGATGTGGAATCACCTGACCTTGAGTAAGGTTTCCCATCCTCTGACATGGCGGGCTTCATCCAACCAGTTTTAGACCTAAGAGCAAAACCGAGTGCTCCACAGGGTGTACGCTGCTCCCAGAGTACAAACGGATGTTTTGCCAGAAGACACCTCCATTCTTCACTTTTCCCATCCCTGACTTGCTGGCCTCCCCACCCAACAATTGCAAGACCTAATTGCTTAAAATGAATATATACCCATCCATTCATCCATCATCCATCCATCCCTCCATCATCCATCTACCTATTCATCCATATATCTGTCTATCTATCTATCTATCTATCTATCTATCTATCTATCTATCTATCTATCTATCTATCTATCTATCTTGTGAGTGGGCTCCAAAAAGTTCATGAAAAAATGGAATTAAAAGATAATGGAATCTTTCCGTGAACTTTTTGAAGTTCCGTCACATGTGTGCGTGTTTGTACTGTGGATGGATAGATGTATTTATGGAGTTCTGGCGGAGCAATGCGCAAATGCTTGGCTACTAACTGACAGGACAGTGGTTCAAACCCACCCAATGGCTTCCAGATAGAAAGTTCTGGTGAGCTACCCCTTTAAGATGGCAGCCTAGGAAACCCTAAGGGGCAGTTCTCCTCTGTCCAGGAGGCTACTGTGAGTTGGAGTCGACACAATGGTCCCCAACAATGACATCTTCATGTGCCTCAAGGGTTCTGTCCTGTGGTCCTGTAGCTCAGAGCCCAGCTGGTGTCTGGGGAGACCACAAGAACAATGCTTCACCCAGCCCTGTGTCCATCCAGCGTCTGCTCTGAGTCTGGTAATGAATTAAGAGGGCCTGGGGCCTGCAGGTGGGTTCAGATGCCCCTACGAGAGGGTCTGTGTGGGGCTGGGACAGCCTCACAGAGGGACCCACAGGGTGGGGGGTGGAGGTCAGGCTCCTCCGGAAGGTGCAATGTGTGTCTCCTTGCAGGAGGGGAGGTGTGGGGGCACGTGCCGTTTACCCTCCACCCAGGGCTGAGGACAGAGTGCGTGCACAGTAAAATGTGCTGTCTGAACAAACAGGGCCAGGTCTCTGCTTATCCACAGAGATGGACAAGATCAGAGGCAGGAATGTGCATCAGTCTAGGGGATGAACCCTAAGTGCCTCGGAAGGACACAGGGGGCTGGGGAACAAGGCCTCCAGTGGGCAGACCAGCCAGACCAGCCACCTGCTGAGGCCTTGGACAAGCCCTCCTCCCTCTTTAGGACAAGGACTTCTGCTTCGTAGGTGGGGTCTGGGTGAGGGGTGGAGGCAGGGGTGTCCTGTGGGAGAGACCGCTGTGGTTGGCTCAGGAAGCTGGCCCTGTCCACACAGACCCTGTGGGTGGGGCGTGAGTTGGTCCTGTGTGGGTGGGCCCGTTGCAGGCCAGCAGAATTTGGCCCCTTCTGTCTTGATGATGAGGTAATGAGCATGAGTGGAGGGAAAGCCAGAAGGTGGGACCGTGAGCATGCCTATCTGGGGGAATAGACCCAAAGCGATGCCATGGAAGAAGGCAGAAAAGCAAGCAGAGACCCCTACTTGAAAGATGTGGGCTGGGGTCTTGTCCAAGCTGTGCCACTTTTGAACTGTGTAGCTTTATACAGTCAGCTAACCTCTCTGGACCTTGGGGCCTCAAGTGTTACAATTGTCTGGGGAATGGACTTCTGTCTAAGATCTGGGCGGTCCACCCCCTCCCTTGGGCCCTCTCTGGTAGGGGGTGGGGCGGTGCTTGGCTGACCTGGGAGGCTGAATCCTCAGTGGTGTGGGGGTGGCTGGAGCAATGTCTTCATTCACCAGGGGCTGACTCACCTGGAGTCACTGGGCAGTGTGACTCATCAGAGGGGGAGGCGGAGGGCTTCCAGGTCCAGATGAGGATACCAGGTCCCTGGGCTCGTGTGCCAACCTTGTGCCTCACTCTCTCCCCTGGACTCTGGGTGCTGAGGACTACTTGTTCAGTGTCCCGGTGCACTGCCTCAGAGAGGAGAAGTTGGGGATAGAACCCAGAACATGGATGATCTGGTTAGGGCTGGCAGGGACAGTGGACGGCTGGCTACTCTCTTAATCTGCAGCCTGGTTGGGGGAGGAGGGGATAGGGCTGGGAGAAAGAAAGGTCCGGGATTTATACCACTGCCCTGCTGGGTGAAATGGCAGGGGGATGGGGTCATGTTGTTGCTGTAAAAGGTCTCCGAGGAGCGCCTGATGAGT
>NW_006408519.1:50558199-50575081 GCF_000296735.1 Chrysochloris asiatica
TGGATGGATGGGTGGATGGGTGGATGGGTGGATGGATGGATGGATGGATGGGTGGATGGATGGGTGGATGGCTGGCTGGCTGGGTGGATGGATGGATATATGGATGGATGGATAGATATATGGGTCGTTATAAGCATGGATGGATGATCTGAGGATGATGGTGCATGGTGTCTCTATGGGTGGGGGTAGGAGATTGGGTGGATGGATGGATGGATGGATCCACAGTAGTTGTGAGGACAGATGGATGGGTGGTAGAGGATAGAAATAGCTGGATGGATGTGAGTGGGTGGGACTCTGGTAGAAGGATGTGTGCATGGATAAGAAGATGGGTAGGGAGCAGGATTTAAGGTAGGCAGGTAGATGATATCTTTGTCCTTGCCAGTTCTGAAAAGTTAAGCTTCCTCTTGTATTAACAGTTAGATACTTGGTGAGTCAAGTACACACCAAGAACTCTGGACTGGCAGAGAGAAACCTGGGGCTTGAGTTTCACTGGGTGACCTTGATCACTTCACTTGCTTTCTCTGATCTTTGGTCCCTCTTTCAAAATGAAGGTTTGGCTTCCTTAGTGCTCCCTAGGTTCTCCTGTCCTCTCTGCTCTCTGGCTTTGGGGCAGAAGTCCATTGTCCTTCCACTCCAGCAGACCTCAGACTCAGGGTCCTCCCAGGGGATGGCAGCTTCGCTGGTCTGTAGGGTGTCAGGCAGGTGGCCTGCCATGATGCCTTCTGGAGTGGAGTGGTCAAAGCCAGCTAGCTGACCAGAACTGGGCAGGTGGCTGGCCCAATTTTGAGACTGTCATTTAGGTTCTGTGGGAGACAATCTGTCTTTGTGACCTCCTCCACTGAGGACATGACCCCCTTCTCAGCCCCAGACGGACCCTAGCAGGGATGGTCAGTGTCCACCACATCCCCTCCCATGACACCCTCCAACCTCAGCAGGAGGGCGTCCATATGAAATGTGAGAAAAAGGAAGACAGAAGCTAAGCTCTCTTCATGGTGATTTTGGAATAACAGCAGTCTCACCAAAACCATGACCAGGAGGTGTGTATGTGGGGTTCTGTCCTGTACTGCCAGTGGGGACAATTGGAGTTTCAGGGTCTGCCAGCTGGGTCCCCTCCCTGGCCCTGCTTCCTGATGCTGTTGAACCCAGGCCTCAGTTTCCTCCATGAACGATGGGGAGCATATGGCCCACCTCCCAGAGTGGAAAGTCTGCCATGGTGTCTTGAGGACAAGACCCCCGACACTTCTGGTCTGTATGGGAGCCATCGGGTGGGCATACTATGACTCTGACCTGTCTTCTGGGCCCTGACCCACTTTTCTGACCTCCTTGGGATGTAAGGCATAACCCAGGCCATCACATACCCAGAAAACATGCCTTCAACAGGAGGAGAGCCAGACTAGGAGACAAGGCCGTCCAGGCTGACTCCCGGAGACCAGGTGCTGCCCCCCAGGCCTGAAGTTCTCCCTCTGAAATGAGTGGAGTAGGTAGAACCGCCTTTCTTGGGTCCCGTTCCCGTTCTGGTATCTGTGGATTTAACTCTGACTCATGATGTCCCATGTGTGTCAGCGTAGAACTGGATCCACAGGGCTTTCAGTGGCTGATGTTTGTAACTAGATTTCAGGCCTTTGGATGGGGTCTCAGAGGCCCTGGTTTGCGGTGGGGACTCCAGTCCAGCCACTTGCCCCTCCTGAGCAGTGGTCTGGATGGACTGGCTGGACAGCTCCCAGATTGTCCCTGTCTGTGCTGGTCTCACAACCAGCCTCTAGGTGGCAGTGGTGGTCCAGCTCCCTCCCTGCTTCGGGTCCAGTGTTGGTCGTGGTCCCTGTTACAGACCCTCCTTCTGGAGCTTTCTGCCTCCAGACCCCGGGGGTGTGGGTGGGGGTATGTGGGAGCGGACTAGGACTAGTGGACAGGAAGGTAGGGCAGCAGTAAGCTTTCCTCTACCTGAGCTGATCAAACATCCCAGCTTCATACCAGAGGGTCCCAGCTTATGCATGTTTGGTCTATGGGGACCCAACCTTGGGACTTCGGCCCCAGTGGAGCTGGCCAACAATGTTCTTCACACCTCAAAGCTCCACTGAGAGAAACTTCGGGAATCTCCTATGACATCTAGCCATGTGTTTTTGCAGCCTTGACTTGGATGCCTCCTGTGATGAGGAGCTCACCACCTCCCACTCCAAGCCCATTCCACCATGGGTGGCTCTTAGCCTCAGTTTGTGGAGTGAAGGGGACACAGACACTCATGCCCACTGACCTCACACCAGGCAGGGGACTGAGGGAGGGTGTGCAATTGTGAGATTCCACTGCAGAACCAACTCAGAGAGTCCTCCCTCCCACAATAGGCTGGGGAAGCTCTCTCCTCTGACTGTGGGGATCGTATGTCTCCATCTTAGAATGGCCCCTCAGGGTTCAGTGATGTGTTGCCTAGACCAGGGCCTAGGGGCTGGCCACAGGAGAGACTTTCTGGAGAACACACAGGTAGCAGGAAGTCACAGGTGTGAGGTGGGTCATCTGGAAGTGTGCAGGAGGGTGAAAGGGAGGGTGGGCCATATTCTATTTAGTGGGAGCGTGAGGGGGAGGTCTGTAGCCACCACAGGCAGAAGAGATGGCAGGTGTAAAGCTGTTTTCATTTCTGCCATATTCTGAGGTCAAGACCAGTGACCAGTGACCAGTGACCAATTCAAGGGGTGGGAAGCAGACCCACCTCTGAATGGAGTGGCTGCAAATGCTGGGGTTCGACCCTCTCCTCCACAGCAGGGAGAGTGGGGGACACTTTGACCTAGTAGGTGTCGGGGTGCGCCGCGGGACGGAGGTGAAGAAAGCCAGCTAAAAGCTCGATGGGTGGAGGGCACGTCAAAGAGGTTTCGGAGATACCTTTCATTCGCTCACTTAATACAAGTAGTGAGGCTTCTACCATGGGATCAGCACTGGATCGTAAAGCCAGTTTGAACCATAAGGTTGCTGGTTCAAACTCACTAGCTGCTCCTATACAGGGTTGCTATGAGTTGGAACCAACTTGAGGCATTTATCAACAGCAGCAACCACCATGGGCCAGGATCCCTGGTAGCACAGTGGCTAAAGTGCTTAGCTGCAAACCCGCAGGAGAAAGGTGAGGCAGTTTGCTTTTAAAAAGATTTACAGCCTGGGAAACCTTGCCCTACAAGGGTGGTACGAGTTGGCAGCAGTAGGCTCGGTTTGGTTTTAGCATGGAGCTGACCCCGGATTAGGAGAGACACGATCCCTGAACCGTGGAAGTGATGTTCTGGTTGGGGCAACGAGGATGACAAAACCCCAGTACATACTCAGTACCTGCTACCCCAAATGTTCCAAGTGAGGCAGGAGTGGGATGCAAGGGAGCTGAGACTTAGCTGAGGACAAGGAGCCAGTTGCAGTGTGAAGAGTGAGGGGAAAAGCATCCTGGGCCAGGGAACAGCGTGTGGGGCCGCTTGGAGGTGCCAGGGTCAGAGGGACATCTCCGCGAGAGGGAGAGGAAGCTGTTGCTGCCTAGCTGGCTGGTCATCACTGACCACATCCCCAGGACTCTGTTGCTCATGGTACCTGTCTGAGGGTGGTGTGGGGGAAGACCACAGCCATCAGGGTGGGCTCAGGGTGGCCCACCACTGTGGGGTAGCTTGGAGGCAATGCAGCCTTGGTGTCAGGCTGCGGGGGGCCTAGCACGTTTATTAAGGCCCTGTGTCCAGCGGGATGCCTCAAGTCCTGAGGGAAGAGGGGGCTTCCTACTGCACCAATGACCCTGGGGGCAGGACCACCTCTTCCACCAGACTGGACTGGCTCTACCTCTGCCTCTGCAGTCAGACTGTACCCCCTCAGAGAGAGGTACCAAAGCCTGATGGCACAATGAGCACCCTCTCCCTCCTTTTTTAAAAAAACTTTCCATTTCTCATGAGCAAATCCACCTCCTAATGCTGGTTCTTGGTTCCATTAGAGCCGACACTTCCAAGCTCATAAATACCCAAGTTAAGGGAAGAAGAAAAAAAAGAAATACAGAGAGGAGCAGCCCTTCCAGCGCTGCACCCACAGGAGAGCCTTATCTCGTGGCCACAGTCTGCTGGAGAGGGAGGGCGAGGGAGCTTAACGGCCCGCCGCTGGGCCCTTCACGCAAGAACTGCAGCTTTCAGGGACAGTGCCCTGGTGGGTGGATGCTCTGCGCATTCCCGGGCTCCGGCTCCCGCGAGTCCGAGTACGCTGGTTTGGAAGGAGACATTCCTGGCTACGCTGAGGGTGTGGGCGGCGCTGGAGGGGCAGTGGCAGAGGGGCCTCGCTTTTCTGAAGACCTTTGAGACCTGGCTTGGATTAAGGGCTTCACCAACTCCATCCCCCCACTCCTACAGACCTGGGAGAAGGACTAATAGTCTTATGCTACAGATGGGGAGCGAGAAAACGCGGAATGGGAGTGGGCGTGCTGGGCTTGGCCTTCATGTTTTTCCTGGACTCAGTTTCCCCATCCATAAGATGAACAGGAAGCATTAATTTGACTCCCTAGATCCTGAGGAGCCGCTCTGAGGACCCCGAGAGAGAGCCTGAGCTCTGGGTGCCAGGGTCAGGATTTCGTGTGCATGCAGGGGTGTGTATGTGTGGGGTCTAGGAGAGAGGGCAGGATTCAGAGTGAACAGTGAACCGGGGCTGGATTTTCCCCTCTTGTTGCTAGTCTCTAAGCCTTACCTTGCTCATCTGTGGAATGGGGTAACTGTCCCTATTTGGGAGAGGCTACAGCAGCTTTGCTGGACTGTCCAGGGCTGGGGTGCCCCCTGGAGCCTGGACACTATCCCCACTTCTCGGAGGATGTGTCCAGTTCCATGAAGACCTGACTCTCGGAGACTGGGTGCCTGATAATCCCCACTTCCCTTCCCCCTGGTCTCGATCTGAGCCAGAGCCGAGGGCCTGAAGTGGAGGATGGAGAACTTGAGCGGGGCTGAAGGGGCCTTTCAACAACAAACCTCAAATTGGAAAACCTCTGTGAGGCTAGGCTGACTCAAGGACAGTGTTTCCTCCGGGATGAGAGCAGTGGGGGGTGGCTTAACCATTCGTGGAGAGTCTGGGGAGGGCTCAGTGTGTCTCTGCTTCCAGGCTGAGGGCACAAGGCCTGGGAAACCTGGAGGGGGTGGGAGGTCTTCTGCGGCGTTTCCCTGACTGCACTGTATCTATCAGTACCCTAAGTGCATGTTGGTTTCCACTGCTTACAAGACAAACCGGCCTCATGCTGAGTGGCTAAGGAGCAGGAAGAAGAGCCAAGGGTGGTCTTGGTTTCTCAGGGGTGGCAGAGGTGGACATGTTGGAAGGGGAGGCAAGGGAGGCAGACATGTTCTGTGCCACTTTATGGAAATAGATCATAAATCTGTCTGACCTTTTTGCCTTTTCAATTTCCTAAATATGCCTCAGTACATTACCAGTCCTTCTATTGTGTGTTTTAGTTTCAGTCCCTGTTATCACAGAAGGGACCCACCTGTGACTGCACCTGTCTCACCCCATTTTCCTTACCTGTCTTGTACATTTTACCCAAACTTCCCAGAGTCTTCCACCCTTCACTGGGAAGACCAGGGAGGTAAAGGAGAGATGAGGCATGTGAGTGGGAAACCAGGTGAGAAGGCCATCAGGACGAAGGTTTTAAAATGACAGGCTTGTTGTCCCAGCAGGTGTCCAAGACAGCATCTGAGTTTTGGAGGAGGATGGAGTGGACAGGTGAAGAAAAGGAGCAAGAGTCCAGGCTGTTGGCTGGCTGCCCATCCCCTGGCAGGCTCTCTGTTTTGTTTTCCTCACCTGTTAAACAAGACACGCCCACATTCTTCCCCCCTTGGGACCTTCCCTGGTCTCCTGGTCTCAGCCAGCCTCTGAATTCTTCCTGGTACACTCTGTCAGAAGAGGGTCAGGGATGTGGAGGTCTGGATCCTGAGCTGGGAGCTAGAAGCCACAAGAAATCCTCTCTCTGCCCTCCTCCAGCTTTGAGGATGGGCAGGCCTACAGTCTTCAGCAGGGCGGTATGGTGGTCACCTCCTCCAGCTGGTGAAGAGTCATCTTAGTGGATGAGGCTGTTTATCAGATTAGCCCAGAGTCCCTGGTGGTACAAATGGCTAAGTGCTCAGCTGCTAAATGAAAGGCTGAAGGTTCAAGTCCAACCAGAGGCACCTGGCAATCTGCTTCTGAAAAATCAGTCATTGGAAACCTCTTGCTTTCAGGGGTGAAGGATGGGGGCAACCTTGGGCCCCATCACTGCCTCCTCCTGCCCCACCTTAGCCTGATTAGTCCATGTCCAGTGTTTCTGTAAATTGCTATTAATGAGTCCTGACTTTGTCTGGGCTGCAAACAGTTAACTGCTCAACCACTAACTGAGTAGTTGGCAGTCTGAACCCACCCTGAGGTACCGTGTAAGAAAAGCCTGGTGATCTGCTTGCATGAAACTTACACAGAACCTCCTGAAGAGCATGGTTCTGTCACACGTGGGGCCACCATGGGCTTGGCTTCAGGTTTTGGCTCTGTCTCAGGACACGGACACTTGGGGTCACACCCGTTGTCCTGCTCAGCCCTCACTGACAGCTTCTGACTGGACATCTCTGCCCTCTCTAGGAATGAACAAGAGGCTGGAAGTGGCCAGGAGTCTTGCTACAGCTATTCCCCACTTGCTGAAGATTGTGGTTCCACTTCCTGTCCCACCTGGGATCTTACATCACCCTTGAATACCTCCCCAGAATCTCTATGAAGGTATAATTATTAACTTTAATAAATGTTATTAGAATAATCATAATTATTAGTAAGTAAATGCTAACCCCCAGCACTGTAGCAAACACAGTGTATCCAGAGTTGCCTGTCCTGATTTGTCCTGTTGGGACCCCCTGCCTCTCCCCACCACTAGATTAATTGGAGCAAATCCTAGACTTCATTTCATTGTATCTGGGTTTCAATAGACTCCTCTGGAAAACAGGGAAAATAGGTTCTTTGAACATTATAATCACACTATGAGTATTGTAGCTGTTGGTTTCAGC
Organism: Chrysochloris asiatica; assembly: GCF_000296735.1. NCBI lineage: Eukaryota > Metazoa > Chordata > Mammalia > Afrosoricida > Chrysochloridae > Chrysochloris > Chrysochloris asiatica. The sequence goes on from NW_006408519.1 coordinate 50,565,195, forward strand.
TGAATTGGCTCGATTCAAGAGGATGCAGCCCCACACCATCCTCACAATAGTTGATAAAGTTCAGTCTCAGCTCTACCTTGGATTGGGTTTTCACTGGCTCATTTTCAGAAGTAGTTCTCCTGATCTTTCTTCTTAGTCTGTCTCAGTGTAGAAATTCCACAGAAGCTTGCCCACCATGAGTGACCTGTTGGTATTTGATGCTTCTGGCATCTCAGTGCCACACAAGCCACCACAGTGTGGCAGACCGATGGATGGCGGTGGACAATATTATGTTATTGTTAGATGCCATCGAGCCGCGTCTGACTCACAGTAAGTCTATGCTCAGCTGAAGGAAGGATCCCCAAAAACAGCAAAGCTGCTTGGTATCAGCCATCCAAACTTATTCCAACTGAGTGTCAACTCACTTTTCTTTTGTTGTTGGATTTTGTGTCTGAATAAAGTCTAGGCATTAAACCTTTTGATGTTCTGATTTCCTTTCATCTCTCTCCTTTGTCCCATACAGTAGAATTGTTCAAGAAAGCAGTCTTCTCTAAGAGTTCTCAACTTCTGGATTTTGCCAATGGTAACCCTTAGCTAGTGCTTAACCTGCCCCTTGGAGATGTCTGGAGACCAGTTGTGGGCCTGGTGGTGGCGGTGTGTGTTGTCAGGAATACTTGTTAAGTGTACTTGGCCCTTCCGGCGCTCTCCACATTACTGTCTGTCTGGTGGCCTCAGTTTTGTGATGTTGGCCAATGCCAGTGATCAATGTCAAGGATCCATTGTTGTTAAGTGGCACCAAGTCAATTCCGATTCATAACGACCCTTTACACAGCTTCCAAGGGTTTTAAAATCTTCGCTGGAGCAGAAAGCCTCACTTTTCTCCCACAAAGCAGCTGGTGGGATTGAACCACAGACATTGTAGTTAGAAGCCCAGTTCTTGTCGTATGTAGCCACTGTGTTCCCAGGGATTCATTAGTGTTTGCCAATGACGATAAGATTTTATTTTTCTCCATAATGGAAAATGTTACTCAGTGTGCTGGGTGTGGGCCTCTCTCTCCTTTCCCCAGTGCCGACCTTCTGGGACCTCTGCAGGCCTCTCTGCAGGCACCCAGGGTGGGATCTTGTGGACACATGGCCTCCTCTTCTCTCTACAAATCTGCTCACATGTGATGCATCCATCTGCGGCGTTGTGTACTCACTTCAAGCTATAAATTATGAACATTTTCCATGCCAGTTCACATCAAGCTGCCCATTTTTTACCCACACACATTTTGTATAAGGTGTATATGATTGAAAGATGAGCGTTCTTAAGGAAACACAGCCATCAGGCCATTCTCATCCCCAAAGAAAAGATGAATAATTCCTAATACCATTCTATGTCCAGCCAGGGCTCACATTTCCCTGATTATATCCTAAATGTGTTTTCATAGGATTTTTATTAGAATAATTCTAAAAATAAAGCGCACACTACTCAGTCTCTGAGTATTAGGGCTCTGAAATGTCTTTGAATTCATAGGCGCCCCCTTCACCCCTCGCTATCTCCTCTGTGGTTTTATTTGTCCTGCACGTCTCCCCGCCTGGGTTTGGCTGATTGCCTCCCCAGGGTATCATTGTGCCGTATCCCTCTGACCCGCGTTCTGTAATTGGTGGAGCCTTCTGAGGTGTGTTCACAGTCAAACTGCTGTTTTCTTCTGTCAGGAGACGCGCGATCTCTCACTCTCATTCTCCTTTGCTGATGTTCACTGCGTTGGCAATCCTTGTCTACATCCATTAGTTCATTAGGGAATGGAAAAATCATGATGCTATGATTTTGCCATTTATGGGCTAGCTGGAATACATCTATGAAAAGAAGGGTTGGCTCACTAATTGTGGGCTACATGGGGGTACAGTTCAAAAGGCTGGACAGCCAGGAGACACACGTCGATTCTTTCTCTTTCTCGATGAGCTGGTTTTCTTGCATCCTCCAACAGTGCTCAGTGAGGTCTAGTCCCCTAATCGCTTTGGACTCACAAATATTAACATGTTTGCTACATTTCAAACATTGCAGATGGAACTGCATTGTGTTTACATTTGGCTTATTGTTAGCAGTGGAAACCAATTCCACTTGACCCCTGAGTTGTTTGGATGTGGTCCTGGTGATTTTGAACATTCCTTTGCTTTTTGGTGTGGTAGGTACTCTAAGCTTACCTTGAACATTTACTGTCCCAAACTTGGACTCAGCCACTTCTCCAGAGAGCCCTAGTTCCTTTCATTGGGAAATGATATTCAGAGTCCCTGGTGGAGCAAGCACCACACTTGGCTGCTAACTGGAAGGTTGGAGGTTCGAATCCATTCTGAAGCATGTTGGAAGAAAGGCCTGGTGATCTACTTCAAGAAATCAGCCACCAAAACCCTACGGCAAGCAGGATCTACCCAGACGCACATCAGGCACCACACGGAAATCAGAGTCGATGCCACACAACTGGTTGGCCCTTAAAGTCTGTGGAGAGTTGAAACCCACCAGCTGCTAGTAGGGAGAAAGCTGTAGCAGTCTGCTTCTGTAAGATTGACAGCCTTGGAAACACTAGCGGGTGGTTCTGCTCTGCCCTAAAGTGCTGCTGGGAGTCACAGTCGACCCAGCGGTTTGATGTTTTTGGTGATCTGGCCACTGGCTCTGTGTATGAAGGGATGGTCTCACTATCACCAGCTGGACCACTGCCTGTCAGCTCTTCATTGGACAGAAACAAAAAACCACATCTTTTTGTTAAGATTCTTCTTGTTAAGTGCCATTGAGTCGCTTCTGACTCATAACAGCCTTATCTGGGGTTTCTGAGGCGTGGCTAGTGGGTTTGAACAACCAACCTTGTGGGTCACAATCCAGTGCTGCTTCTACATCAGGATCTATAGATAGATAGATAGATAGATAGATAGATAGATAGATAGATAGATAGATAGATACTTCTGGTTTGGTGCTGCAGAACAGCATTGGACTGTGAACCAAAGCACTGGCGGTTCAAACCCACCATCCGCTGCTCCTTGGCAACCCTATACAGGGTCACTATGAGTTGGAATTGACTCAATAACATGTATACGTATAGTCACTGTTGTTGCTAAGCGCTGTTGAGTCAGTTCTGACTCAAAGACCCTATATAGGGTTTCAGAGGAGTGGCTGGTGGGTTTGAACTGCCAACTTGTGGTTCAAATCAACCTTTCAGTCCAGTACTTAACCTGCAGCGCCATACCAGGCCTCTCTCTCTCTCTCTCTCTGTTTATATATGAGTTCATAATGATAGTACCAAATCAAACTTAAGCTTTCGAGTTTTCTTTAATCCTTTTGACTTTATATATGAATCTTCTTGCTCTCAATCTTGGTCCCGGCAATTTAAATTCTTAATGACATAAGTGTAACTATGTATTTGCTTTATCTTTGTGTAAAACATAGTTGCAGAATCACAGTCTTGTTACTAACAATGTGATTCCTGGTAAGTTTTTGGATTGCCTCCCCACCCCCACCCCACACTGTTCTCTTTGCCCTTGGGGCTCCGCCTTCCAGGAGCTGGCACAATGAAAGCAGCTATTTCAAACTCACTTAAAACAACACCTCTTTGTGCTGTGAGGCTCCCAGGCAATATACTGTTAGGCTCAGTGCTTTACTTTGCTTTCTATTTTTAGCAACTACTTTTTGAAAAATTTCATTTCATTTCATAATTACACAACATGTTTACATGGTACATTAAAATAATTCTAGCTTCTGTCCCTGTTCCTACCTTCACCTTAGAGATCTTTCTCTCCTCCGTGTTCGGTGGTTTGTTTTAAATCCTTGTAAGTGACTGAGCAGAGTTGTGAACGCCCTGTCTCTACCACTCTGACACACACATCAGTCAAGGTTAACTTCACACTGGCCGGTATCTAAAGTCTCGGGAAAGCTGACCCTACCAGCTGCTCTGTGGCGGAAAGATGTGGCAAACTGGTGTCCACCTCTCCACACCTCTTCACCTATAGACACCACTATGTCTATGCACACCTGTCATGGCTTGAATTGTATCTAACCACCTCCCCCCCCCCCCCCACACACACACAAACACAGACCCCAGAATGTGAGTTAACTTGGCTAGGTCCTGATTTTCAGTGGTTTGTCAATTACATAATCATGCAATCACTCCCATCTCCCCCCATCCCCCCCAGGTGTGACTACTCATTAACTGTAGGGGATTCAGGTTGTGATCTGGTGTGTCTACTCATCATCTTGGGTTGTCAACTGGTGTGACTACTCATCATCTGGATTTGGGTTGTGATCTGGAGTGACTACTCATCATCTGTAAGGTTATTTAGGTGAGCTATAAAACCCTCACTCAGGGCACAGCCCTGACCCATTGGAAGGGGAGTTTCACAGGGATGTAGCCTGCATCACCTTTATCCTATAAGTGATAAGAGGAGAGAAAGGCAAATGGGGGGAGGGACCTAGTACCTACCACCAAGAAGTAAGAACCAGTAGCAGAATGCAGCCTTTGGGCCTGGGGTTCCTGTGCTGAGAACCTCCTGGACTCAGGGGAAGACTGATGCCAATACACAACCAGGAATGCTGGGGCCACAGATGTGGAAAGAAGTCAGGGTCCTTCCCCCAGAGCAGACAGAACCTGCCCTAGAGCTGCTACTGAATTTGGACCCTCTGAAACTATGAGAAATAACACATTATAAATGGGCAAGTGATTTAAGTTATCAAAGACTTCATTAAAATTTTTTTATTGTGAATTATGTGATTGTTTACATGGGAGAACATTACATTCATTCTATCATATATTGTTTCATTGCTATGGATAAAATCCCCTCCATACAACATCAACCAACCAAAGGGTATACCCTGCAAGCCTGCCCCCCTGGTTGTCAGCACACAGCCCCTCTCCATTTCTGTGTCTAAAGTCCCCAACTGCTCCATCTTTCCACATCATCGTCTCTGTCTCCATCTCAGCCATCACTGCTTCTCTGGGTAGGGTCCCGCTCTCCGTTCTTCTCCATTGATGGGACCTCCTTTCTTAGACTGGAAAGTTAATCACTCCCTTCCGTGCTATAAGACATCTACCTTTACATTTCCAACCCTCACAAGCAGTCCTGATAACAATTATTCACTATTGTATTACAAGAGACCTATCCGCATTTCATTTAACCAGCCCCTCCCAGACAGATTGAATACTACTCACTGGAGATTCTATCTTCCTTCATGCCCTCTGGATCTAGGTTCCCTCTTGAAAGCTTGTAAGCCAGTCATTCTTGCCTTTGTAGCACCCCCATTTTGGGTAGCCAATGTCCAAGTTGCCCATCCCTGTTTATTCTGTGTATGGAGGGGGTGGGAATGATTCTTCCTGTAAAGGTTTGTTTCCTCTTTTGAGCTACTGCATCCATAGGTGTAGGTCAAGTTCATCAAATGGTATCAGATTACTCTTTTTTTTTTCCTCTTCTTTCTTCTGGTTGAGCTCTGATCATCCAGTCATTGAAGCCAGGTCAAGTGGGTATTATCAGCAAGTGTGGGTGTTCTTGTGCATATGCCCTCTCTTCTTATCAGCTGCATGCTTCACTCTCCACTCTAGTCCAATGTGGCTATTAAAGACTTCATTTTTGCTTGGATCAATCAACACTCATGCAAGCAGCAGCCAAGAAATCAAAAGATGTATTGCATTAGGCAAAGTGGACGCACAAGTCCTATTTAAATTTCAAGAGCAAAGATGTCAGTTGGAGGACTAAGGTGCATCTGACCCAAGTCCTGGTATTTTCAATTGTCTCATCTGCATGTGTATTCTTTCACCATATTTATGTTGGGCAAATAATACAACAAGGTGGATTATATGAGGAAGAACGTGGCATCAGGATTGGAGGACAACTCATTAACAACCTTCAATATGCAGATGATTCAACCCTGCTTGCTGAAAGCGAAACAAACTTAAAATACTTACTGATGAAGATCAAAGACTACAGCCTTCAGTATGGATTGCACCTCAGTGTAAAGAAAATAAAAATCCTCACAACTGGACCAACAAATAACATCATGATAAATGGAGAAAAGATTGGAGTTGTCAAAGACTTCACTTTGCTTGGACCAACAGTCAACACTCATGGAAGCAGCAGCCAAGAAATCAAATGACATATTGCTAATATTAGGCAAATCTGCTGCACAAGATCTCTTTAAAACATGCAAAGGCAAAGATGTTAGTTTGAGGACTAAGGTGCACCTGACACACAGTATTCTTAATAGCCTTATATTGTGTGTGAAAATTGGACAAAGAATAAAGAAGACTGTAGAATAATTGATGCATGTGAGTTACAGTGTTAGAGGAGACTATTAAAAGTACCATGGACTCCCAAACGAACAAAGGAATCAGTGTTGGACGAAGTACAGCCAAAATGCTCCTTAGAAGCCAGGATGGCCAGACTTCATCTCTCATACTTCCAGTTCCTGGAGAAAGTCATGCTTGTTAAAGAGTCAGCAAAAAAGAGGAAGAGCCCCAAGGAGCTGGATTGGCACAGTGGCAGCAGCAATGGGCACAAACATGGTAATTGTGGGGATGGTGCAGGACTGAGCAGCGTTTAGTTCTGTTGTTCATGGGGTCGCTATGAGTTGGAATCGACTCAGCAGCACCTAACAGCAAGATCAAACAGCGAGGGAATACATTTCTGCTTGTTAGCTTGTGGTGTTTCTATTATAGCAGCACCAGACAAACGAAAACAGCGCTTGTTACCTGTCCACACCTTCTCCACCTGTCCTGCTTACTGAATATCAGGTCCTGGAGCTCACCTGGACTCCAGGCAGTGGTCCTCTTAGCTCGCGTTGTTGTTAGATGCTGGGGATTTGATTCTGACTCATAACGACCCTGCATAGGGTTTCCTAGGAGTGGCTGATGAACTTGAAATGCTGACCTTGTGGTTCAAATCGACCTTGCAGCCCAGCACATTAACCCGCAGTACCATATCAGGACTCCCTTATTAGCTCCTAGTAACATTCAAAGTCTCCTCTAGCTCCAGCTCCAACCCTTCAGCAAGCTTCTAGTCTAAGACTACAGGGGCCAGCCCTGCACCCCCAGCCTCTCCTACCTCCAGGCGCAGCTCCTGCTATAGCTCTTGTCTGGTTTCAGCTGCCCTCCTCACTGCCAACAGACCCAGCTCTGAGGTCACTTTCTCCTAGAATCTTCTTCCTCCATTCCCTGAGTGCTTAGAGCTGGACATCCCCAAGGCGTGGGTCAGGCATGGCTAGGTCATCTTGCTGGACAGCTGGGGATACTGAACTTGCTGAGGTTCCCAGCCAATAAGAGCCCTATCTGAGCCGGTTTTCTGCAGGGCCTGCTGCCCTCCTTCAGCTTCCACCTGGTCCAGCTCGTCAGTGTCATGTCCAGTGGTCTGTATCCACACTCTGGGCTTCTCTTGGGCTCTGGCTCTAGGTGAGGAGGCTGCAAAGAAGCTGGTTCAGCTCCCAGGAGTACACACATCACACACCATCACTCGTATGTGCCCCCGGCTGTCTTGCAAGCCTCTGAGTCGTAGCCCTGGGCCTTTCCTTCCTCTTGCAGCCCCCCTTTTATCTGTCTCCTTCCGGGAAACAACTTCCTTTGTTTTTCTGCAGGCCACCCACCCAGGGCTGGACGTAATGGTGCACACCAGGGCTGGACTCGTCAGTGTGGGGCGGGGCTGAGCCGTTTAGGGGAACCCCTCTGGCTTCTCAGCTGGTGGGAGGTTGAGCCTTTTGGGGAACAGCCTGCGGGACCGCCCGCCGCACCTGCAGGCCCGCTCCTGTGTGTGCAAACACCCCCATTACATCTGATTACCAGTTATTAGTGCAATTAGGTTAGCCCTCTCAGCTTTCAGACCCAGCCAGCTGCTCAGGGCACGGGTAGAATAGCAAACAGCTTCCTCCCGAGGCGCTGTGGGGGCTCCTGAAACCTGGTTCTCCTGAAACCCATCTGCAGGCAGGCTCTGGTTGGCCCCAGTGGGGGTGGGGTACACGTGTGTTCTGAACCTGGGGGTGGAGGCAGGTGGGCCTTCATATTCTGCCCTCTGCCTGGAATGCTGCTCCTCTCACTAAGCCCCCACCCTCGGCAATGCTGACCTTGGGGGCCTGGGTATCCCCTGCACTGTGGGGTGTTGAGCAACATCCCTGGCCTCCACCCTCCCAATTGCTCTGTTATGACCAACAGTAATATGTGCAGACTTTGCAAACTGTCCCCTAGGGGTACAGCCTGTTGAGACCTCCTGCCTTGCCCCTTGATTTGTCCTCAGGTGTCGGCGGGAACAGCTCCAGGACAGACTTCCTTGGGAGCCATCACTCTTCACACTGTGACTTTGTGGGGGTTGGGGCTCCTCCAGGGCAGCTCTGTCCCCTCCTCCCTCCCTTCCACCCTTTTAAGCTCCAGCATTTCACCCCTCTACCCTCACTCCCAGTGGCCCGAATCAGACCCACCCACGCGGCCTTTCCTGACCCTCCCAGGATCTTGGAGCTCACGGCCCCAGCCACTGGACTTGAAAGGACGTGCTTGGTCCTAGAGGAAGAAAAGACTCTGAGGTTGTTTGTTCTGGAGTCGGGAGTGAGGTTGTGGTTTCTGTGGCTCTTCTGAGGCTCAGCTGGAGGGGACCTCTGTAAGCTGGCCCTGCACACTCAGCCACTAGGCAACTGAGCCTTCCTGGCTCCCTGTCGCTGCTATTGGTGATGGGGACTCGGAATGAAATGCTGCCCGGTCATTTGGTGATGAGCCACATCATCGATTGTGGATCAGACTGCTGTGATTCACAGGTTTTCATGGATGGAGTTTTGGCAGTAGACAGCCAGGCCTTTCTTCTTAGTCTCCCTTAGCATCCTAGCAGCACCAAAGTCTCTAGTGACAGTCAGGTGGTGGCTGGACCTGAGTCTCCACTATCACCCGATCCTGTTTCTCATTGTTTGGTGTTTTAATGACCATATCTCACCAACTCTGAAACAAGCATGCTTCCTGGAGTGCCTCTGGATTGGGGTGCGTTTTCCATAGGTGCTCTGGTACTGAGGATGTAGCTGCTGTGGCCAGCACAAGGTGGTCTTGAGCTTGGTCATGGCTGTGGTGGGCTGCTTGCAAGTTGGGGTGCCAATCCTTATGCCACCCTGAATCCCTGCAGTGTGACTGCCGCTTCTTCCAGGGAGGTGTCTAGGGAGATGCAGCCCTGGGCTCTCAGGGTGGACACAGTATGTTCATTGCTAAACTGGGACCAGTGGGTCACCTGTCTCTCCCGCTCCCTGAGGTGACTTGGTCGGACCTGTAGGAAGTGGCGGGGATGAGCTTGTAAATGGACTGTCTAGGAAAGAGCAAATCCTGATGTGTCGTCTATGCTGATCTCTGTGGAGTGAATACTTCAGGCAGCTCATGTGAGGAGGCATCTTAGGGTCCTCCCGGGAGACAGGACTAGTGAGAGACACTTATGCAGGTGTGTGTGTACTAAGGAACCCTGGTGGAACAATGGTTAAGCACTTGGCTGCTAACCAAAACATCAGCCATTTCAACCCTCCTAGGGGCTCTTCAGAATAAAGACCTGGCAATCTGCTTCCCTAGACATGACAGTGCCACTTTGGGGCAGTTCTACTCTGTCAAATAGGGTCACTGTGAGTTGGGATCGGCTTGATGACAGCAATAGAAAGAGAGAGAGAGAGAGAGAGACAGAGAGAGACAGAGAGAGACAGAGAGAGACAGAGAAATAGATAGATAGATAGATAGATAGATAGATAGATAGATAGATAGATAGAGAGAGAGAGAGACACAGAGAGAGAGAGAGAGAGAGAGACAGAGACAGACAGAGACAGAGAGAGACAGTGAGACAGAGAGACAGAGAGGGACAGAGACACACAGAGAGAGACACACACACACACAGACAATGGGGGGAGAGAGTTGCTTCAAGGAGTAGGTAGATTCCTCACAAGGAAT
>NW_006408519.1:50575547-50585342 GCF_000296735.1 Chrysochloris asiatica
AGAGAGAGAGAGAGAGAGACCAAGAGAGAGAGATAGAGAGACACAGAGAGAGATAGATAGAGAGAGAGAGACAGAGAAATAGATAGATAGATAGATAGATAGATAGATAGATAGAGACACAGAGAGAGAGAGACCGAGAGAGAGACAGAGAGAGAGAAACAGAGAAACAGAGAGAGAGAGAGAGAGAGAGAGAGAGAGACCAAGAGAGAGAGATAGAGAGACACAGAGAGAGATAGAGAGACAGAGAGAGAGAGAGACAGAGAGAGAGAGAGACAGAGAGAGAGGCAGAGAGAGACAGAGAAATAGATAGATAGATAGATAGATAGATAGATAGATAGATAGATAGATAGAGAGACAGAGAGAGAGAGAGAGACAGAGAGTGAGAGAGAGAGAAAGAGAGAGAGAGACCAAGAGAGAGAGAGAGAGAGAAATAGATAGATAGATATATAGAGAGAGACACAGAGAGAGAGAGAGAGAGAGAGAGAGAGACCAAGAGAGAGAGATAGAGAGACACACAGAGAGAGAGAGAGACAGAGAAATAGATAGATAGATAGATAGATAGAGAGAGACACACACAGAGAGAGAGAGAGAGAGACAGAGACAGACAGAGACAGACAGAGACAGACAGAGACAGAGAGATACAGTGAGACAGAGAGACAGAGAGGGACAGAGACACAGACACAGACACACACACACACACACACAGACAATGGGAGGGAGAGAGTTGCTTCAAGGAGTAGGTAGATTCCTCACAAGGAATGCCTCCTGTTTGTGTTATTAAGAGCTGCAGAGTCCATTGCGTTCATAACAAGGCTATATAGGGTTGATGAGGTACAGTTGGTGGTTTTCGACTGCCCTTCATTCAGTCAGTTAACAGTCCAGTGCTTATCCTACATTGCGGTACCAGGATTCCTGGTGGGGCCTGGTGGGGCTTGGCAAGTCCCAAATCCGTAGGTCAGGAGTCGGGCTGGAGACTTGGATCAAGATCAGGTGATAGGAAGACTGGGGTGAAGAGAGAGAGAGAAAGTTCTGCCAAAGCATCTGGTTAGAGTGGGGAGGGAGGCAGGACATACCCTCGGGAAGCTGATGACATTAGATTACATTATGGAATCATGACTGGCCTGGGGCTGCTAAGTGACACATGGATCAACCATCCCATGCACACATGGACACAGCTCTCCAGCTCACCGTGAAGCGTGGTGGAAGCGTCCTTATGTGGGTTCTGGACCTTTGACCTTAAGCTGTGTCCAACTCGCTCTCTCAGGACCCACTATTGCCATGTGGACCATCTCAGACTAGCCTGCTAGCAGATGGGAGACCACAGAAGGCAGAGTCAATGTGTTCCGGTCAACACTCGGCCTACTCATAGACATGGAGGCCCCAGTCAAGACCAGCAGAGCTGTTCCCAGGTGGATGAGGGTGCCTGCTTAAACCAGAACTTCCACTGTCCCACAGCAGTGAGGTTACTGCTAAATTCTGCTGCTGGGCTCCACGTCTTTAAACTGTGCATGGGTTTGATTGTATTGCTTTAAGCAAGTTTCCACATTTGGTGTGGTTTGTTACGTAGCGATAGCTCACCGATACACAGTTGCTCACACTGCTGTGTCTTCAATTACATGTGAGTCAACTTGTCTCCAAGGAGATGTGGGAGAGGCTACCCAGAATCCCAGACAGAGAGGCAGGCATAGCTTTGTTGTTAGTAAAACAAAGTCTCCTCTTTGAAGAAATCACCTGGCTCCTTATTTTCTTGCAAAGCAATGGCTGTGGGCTTTTTGTGCCCGGAGAGAGGACACAACTCTTCACTTTCCACTAAGACAAATGCAGAAAGATTAGCCTGACATGGGCTGAGGGATGTGATAGGAGGCAGGTGCAATAGCTGTGTGTCTCAGAACTGATGAAGGTAATCACCACCATGCCAGGAGTGATGACTGGTGGCCATGTTGGCATGCCTATGGTGAGGCACCGACAGGGAACTAAACTGCAGGACATTTTCTCTGTCACCAAAGTAATGTCTTCTGACTTCAGAACCCAGATATAGTCCCATGTCATCGGGAGGGACCAGGCCCTGGAGAAGGACACCATGCTTGGCAAAGTAAGGTCAGCGACAAAGAGGAAGATCCTCAATGAGCTGGGTTTGACCCAGTGGCATCAGCAAAGGACTCAAACATAAGGACGAGGGTGAGGTTGGTGCAGGCAGGACTGGACAGCGTTTTATTCTGTTGGACAAGGGTCACTGTAAGTCTGAACCAACTCAAAAAGACATCACCGAACAACATCACAACCTCACAACTGAATGAATCTGATGTGACAAATGAAACTGATTTGACAAATTACAACTGCCTCTGAGTCTCTTCTCTGCAGGATCATCAGCCCAGGTGTCCAGGGCCTTGGAGTTTTCGGCATAGAGCTGGGAGACCGGACTCTGGGGGAGTAGCCCTCACTGTCTTCCTGGTGTTGCTGGGGGCCTGGGACAAACATCTCCACCTCTCTGTTCCTCTCTTTCTCACTCAACCCCCTGCCCCTCCCCACCCTCCGCGGGAGTCCTGAGCATTCACTCAGGACTCAACGTTCCGTGTGATGGTCTCCTCTTGCCATAGTGAGTTTTTAAAAATAATTTTAATAATGTGTTTTTGAACTTCTTAATCCTGCCGTGGATAAGCACTAGACTGCATGGTCGGCAGTTCAAACTCACTAACTGCTCCTCGGAAACCGTACAGACTTGCTATGAGTTGGAATCCACTCAACGGCATATAACAACAACAGTCTGTTAAAATGCAGTCAGTTTTCATGGGGTTCTGCCCATTCCAGATGGGCCCCAGGTTTCCCAGAACACTTGTAGCAGGGTCAGATCTGCCGGACATGTGACCCTGTGCAGCTGTCCACTCAGCCAGTCTTGTGGTAACACCTGTCCTCCTCTGTCCTGTGGCCCCCTCCTATCAGAGCCCATGAGTGTGGCTGTTTTCATGACTATGACTATTGATGGGTGAATCCTGTTGTGGCTTTAGGACAAGACTGGACTGCTAACAATATTGGTAGGTCAAACCCACCAGCCGCTCCTCAGAAAGCCTGTATAGGGTCTATAGGAGTCAGAACCGACTCCACTGCACTTAACAACAGCAACGTGACTGTGTTTGCCATTGCAGGAGACCCTGGAAATCCGACCCGAAGAAGGGGTACTTCACTGCAAGACCCCCTGATTGTTTCCCACCCACTCCTGGGAGGTGTGACCCTGCTGCACATCTGTAGACCCCTACAGCTTCCCCACCTTCAGCCATGAAGTCCAGACCCCAGTTCTTCCTGGGAGCAAGGAGAAGGGCGACCTTGAACAGGCTGGAAGGTGAATGGCGTTAATAGACATTTATTTTTGAAATAGAACTGACTAGCGAGACAACTGGTTATTAACTGGGGGAGGAATGCTATTTCAGGCCCAACATCAGAAATGCATTTTCCTTTAAGAGCTTTTCCTGAACTTTTAGCACTGGCTCAGCTGTAGGACATGTGACTGAGAATGAGGTCCCCCTCCTAGCACCCTGGGAGAGCACTGATGGCCAGATGAGTCACTGCTCAGCCGGAGATATGTCCTCCTTCACCTGGTACAATGCCCCACACTGTGGTAAGAAGGAACAGGCCTGTACCTGTCCTCCCATGACCCTGTCCCTGCCCTGGACACATTTCTTCAGAAGTCTGCAGGTTAGGATTCAAGTTTATAGCTGGGTCAGGACTCAGCCTGTGACCAGAGTGAGGACGCAGGATGTGATAGGATCAGGGCTCAGTGTGTGACCAGGATCAGGGCTCAGCTTGTGACCAGGATCAGGGCTCAGCTTGTGACCAGAATCAGGGCTAAGGGTGTGACCAGAGTCGGGACTCAGCATGTGATTACGATCAAGACTCAATCTGTGACCAGGATCAGAACTTCATGTGTGATCAGAATCAGGGCCCAAGGTGTGACCAGGATCAGGGCTCAGAGTCTTATGAGTGTCAGGACTTAATATGTGACCAAGAGCCAGGTTAAAAGTGTGACTAAGTATAATGAAGATGTGGACTCCGTGTGTGATAAGGATCAGTACTCAGTATGTGATTAGGATCAGACCTTGGTATAATCAGGATTAGGGCTCAGTGTGTGATGAGGATCAGGGCTTAGTATACGACCAGGACTAGGGCTCAGTGTGTGACCAGGACCAGGGATCAAGATGTGACCAGGGTCAGGGCTCAGTTTGTGAATAGAATCAAAGCTCAGAGTATGACCAGGACCAGGGATCAGTATGTGATTAGGATCAGGCCTCAGTATAATCACGATATGGGCTCAGTGTGTGATGAGGATCAGGGCTCTGTGTATGATAGAGATAAGAACTCAGAGTGTGACAAAGATAAGAACTGTCTGTGGTGAGGATCAGGGCTCTTTGTGTGATGAAGATCAGGGCTCAGCATACAACCAGGACTAGGGCTCAGTTTGTGAATAGAATCAAGGCTCAGAGTATGACCAGGATCAGGATTCAGTATGTGATTAGGATCAGGCCTCAGTATAATCAGGATTAGGGCTCAGTGTGTGATGAAGACAAGAACTCAGCGTGTGATAAAGGTAAGAACTGTCTGTGATGAGTATCAGGTCTCAGTGTGTGATGAGGATCAGGGCTCAGTATACAACCAGGACTAGGGCTCAGTGTGTGACCAGGATCTGAGTCCCAAGTTGTGACCAGGATCGAGGCTAAGAGTGTGACCAAGATTAGGGTTCAGTGTGTAACCAGAATCAGGGATCAAGATGTGACCAGGGTCAGGACTCAGTATGTGATTAGGATCAGGCCTCTGGGTCTGACCAGGATTAGGGCTCAGTGTGTGACCAGGACAAGGCTAAGGATCTAATCAGGATCAGAGAGCTCAGTGTGTGATGAGGATCAGGGCCCAGCATATGACCAGGATTAGGGTTCAGTATGTGATGACGATCAGGCCTATGTAGGTGATGATGGTGATCATGATTCAGGGTGTGATCAGAGGATCAGGGCTCCGTGTGTGATTGGGCTCACGTACAGGACTTAGTATGTGATTAGGGTCAGGGCTTAGTGTGGGAATAGAATCAAGGCTCAGAGTATGACCAGGATCAGGCCTCAGTATAATCAGGATAAGGGCTCAGTGTGTGATGAGGATCAGGGCTCTGTGTACGATAGAGATAAGAACTCAGTGTGTGATAAAGATAAGAACTATCTGTGGTGAGGATCAGGGCTCTGTGTGTGATGAAGATCAGGGCTCAGCATACAACCAGGGCTAGGGCTCAGTTTGTGAATAGAATCAAGGCTCAGAGTATGACCAGGACCAGGGATCAGTATGTGATTAGGATCAGGCCTCAGTATAATCAGGATAAGGGCTCAGTGTGTGATGAGGATCAGGGCTCTGTGTATGATAGAGATAAGAACTCAGTGTGTGACAAAGATAAGAACTGTCTGTGGTGAGGATCAGGGCTCTGTGTGTGGTCAGAGTAAGGGCTCAGTGAATGACTGGGTCAGGGCTATATGTGTAACCAGAGTCAGGACTCAGGGTATAATCAGATAAAGTAGCAGCAGGGAACAGGAAACTGGGGTGAGGGCTCAGTGAGTAACCAGGATCAGGGCTCAGTGAGTAACCAAGATGAGGGTGTGATAAGAATCAGAACTCTGTATGAAGAGGATCTGGCTTCAGGGTATGACCACTTGACTCTAAGGGGTGTGGAATGGGTTAAGCACATCACCTTGAGGCTCCTGCATCCGTTCTGGGGACCCTCTTAGAGCCCCCCTGGCAGATCTGGCACTGCTTTGTAGAAGTTCCCAGAGCATGGAGAAATTTCCCCTCTGGCACCCTGCCTGCCACCACAGCTGGGCAGGCAGGAGGGTCCAGAGTAATACCTTTCTCTCCCAGACTTGGGAAAGCATGTGTCCTCTGCGCCTTGGTGCTGAGTGTGTATACAGTGGTGTCACTAGGGGGTGTAGGGCTGCAGATCAACCAGGTAACACTGCCAGAGCCGTGACAGCAAAATGTCTGTAAGATTCCTGAGCTGCGTTTCTGCAGAAATGTATTACGTTAAACCATTTCCACAATTACTTATGATAAGAGAAACATTTTCCATAAAGCCAGCTTACATTGTATCAGTTTACATACAAAGCCCAACTCGATGCTCATTTACTCATTTTGAACTTTCTAATGTGTTCCTGCCAGAGCTGTCATAACTACCCAATTACAGTGAAGCGTCCGATCACATGGCTTTGTCTGCTGTTGCTTCTGTCATTGCTGTGTTTTTATAGTCACTGATTTTGTCACATTTTCTGCTGTTTTAGCTACAATATTGTTTACTGTTGTTGTCAAATGTTGTCGAGTTGGTTCTGACTCATAGCGACCCTGTATAAGGTTTCTGAGGAGAGACTGGTGCATTTGAACCATTGACCTTGAAGTTCCAACTGACCTGGTGATCCAGTGTTCATCCTACAATGCCATCCTAGGACTCCAATATTGTGGCCATCAATATTTGTGAAGCTTTATCAATAACTGTTTTGAGAATGAAGGAAAAGAAGGAGAAAAATAAAAGGCTTGCATTCAGTTACTAATAATGTAGAAAGATTTTATAAAACAATTTTGTGGCTCGTATTCGTATGATCTGGAGTTCTGGTGTGGTGCTGTAAGATAAGCACTGGACCATAAAGTTGGCTTGAACTGCAAGGTCAGTGGTTCAAACTCACCAGCAGCTCCTTGGAAACCCTATACAGGTTTGCTCTAAGTCGGAACAGAGGCACTGTAGGATAAACACGCCACGTCAAGGTCAGCTTGAGCCTGGAAGGTCAGTAGTTCAAACTTATCAGCCAGTCCTTGGAAACCATACTCAGGCTTGCTATGATCAGAAACTGGCTGTATGGTACTTAACAACGCCAATCTTCATGTATTCTAAGAAATCTTGCATTTAAGCAGTTGATAAGTACATTTATCACTTAGGATTCTGATGAACGAATCCGGCTGCAGGCCGCAAGGTCAGCATTTCAAAACTACCAGCTGTTCTGCAGGAGAAAGATGAGACTTTCTGCTCCCATAAAGATTTACAGCCTCAGAAACCCTGTACAGGGATGCTATGAGTCGGAACCGACTCCATGGCACATAACAACACAACAGTCTGATTAAAATGGATAACTAACCCTGGAGTCTTGGTGTGGCACTGTGTGATAAAGCATTGGACTGCAAGGTCAGCTTGAACCACAAGGTCGGCAGTTCAAACTCACTAGCCACTCCTTGGAATCCCATAGGGTTCCTGAGTCAGAACCAACTCGATAACACTTAACAACAACAACAACAAGGATTCTGTATTGTCTGGCATGAGAGGAGGCTCTTGGGCTGGGGAGCGGGTGGCACCATGAGGTATTGAACTTGGTGACAGCAACCTTAGGAACAGCATGGGTCTAGACTCTCCTTGAGGGTGTCCAGACATCAGGAAGGAGCCAGGAAAACAGGCACCGCAGAAGCCAGTGCCCCAGCAAGCTCCTTCAAGGGTCTTGGTTTGCGCAGTCCTCCTTATTTGGCTATTTGCTGCAAAGCAGGCTCTACACTTCTTGATTAAAACTGTTAATCAAAGGAAACAGCAAAACATTGCAAGGAGCATCTAGAAGACAAGGGCGGGGCTGTGCTGGTGCCGGTGAACCCGGAAGGATCTCAGGATTCCAGGCAGGATTGCAGAGTCCTTCTCTCACACAAAGTGGCTTTCTTCCTCAGTGGCTCCAGGGGTTAGTTAGAGAAAGGCAGGGGTGCCCAGCACCTCCAGTGGCTTGCTTATTCCTGGTTCCTGCGTGATTTTGGATGACTCACTTCAGGTGCCCACTCTGACTTCACTCCTTCTGTCTCGCCCGTGCGGTTCAGTCCAGGAGGACTTTCTCAGATCTGTAGGATGTGTTAAGCCCAAGGAGAAAACACAAGGTGTGCAAGACCAGCGTCCTGCCTTCATGGGCTCAGGTCCCTTGTGTGGGAGCAACAACTGCCAAATTTGATGCTTTGCTGAAGCGAAGCACTAACTGATGAAGACCTCGATCAGTGTGGCTTGAACCTCAACATAAATCACCAAAGCTCCTCACATCTGCACCAGTAAGCAACATCATGATGAATGGAGAAAAGATTGAAGTTGACAGGGATTTCATTTTACTTGAACCTACAATCAATGCTTATGGAAGCAGCAGTCAAGAAATCAAATCAAATCAAATCAAATGCATTGGGCACACCAGCTGCAAAAGGCCTCTTTAAAGTGTTAATAGGAGCTTGGTGGCATAGTGGGTTACACATTAGATTATTAACCGCAAGATCAGCAGTTCAAATCCGCCAGACGCTCTGTGGAGAAAGACGAGGCTTTCTGCTCCTGTACAGATTTATAGCTTTGGAAACACGATTTAGGGGCACGATGAGTTAGATCCAATTCAACAGCACACACCAACAACAAAGTGTTAAAAAGCAAGGGTGTCACTTGGAGGAACTAAGGTGTACCTGACTCAGGTCTTGATATTTTCAGTTGCCTCGTATGCACTTAGCAATAATGGCACTTAACAACAACAAGTGCATGTAAAAGCTGGACAATGAATAAGGAAGACCAAAGAATCGATATCTTTGAATGATGATGTGGTGAAGAATCTGAACAAGCACATTCATCTTGAATTAAGCGTGTTGTCTGGATGGATCATGCTTGGTAAGATAGAGGACCAGCTGACATAAACCAAGACAGTGGTTGTAACAACAGGCTCATACATGGTAATGACTGTAGGGATGACGCAGGACTGGACAGCGTTTGGTTGCATCCGTTTGTTTCAGCATGTCATTTGTCTATGTCCAACCAACTGAATCTGTGCCATTCAAACAACATATCCTAGTGTTGGTGTTGTTGTTGTGTGCCATGGAGTCGGTTCTGACTCATAGTGACCCTGTACAGGGTTTCCGAGGCTGTAAATCTTTGTGGGAGCAGAAAGCCTCATCTTTCTCCCACGGAATGGCTGGTAGTTTCGGACTGCTGACCTTGTGGTTCACAGCCCGATTCGTAACCACTACGCTACCAGAGCTCCTTATCCTAGCATACAGATGTGAAATTTGGTGCTGATGTAGGTCAGGGTAATTTACACAGGGAAGGCATTGAGTTCACAGTTAAGACTTGGACTGGGATTCGATTCAGCCACTTTTCTGACCATGCCCAGAAATTTGCACGTGGTCAAGGTTTTCCAAAAGTTTCCATCTCCCTGGACCTCAGTCAACCAATGAACAGAGGGAAGGAGTAGAACAGTTGAGACAGTCAGCTTCTAACCTCCCCTTTTAGTCTCAGGGTCTCCCCTAGTTCAAGTCTCACCCCCACTCTGCGCTTTGATGAGGAAAGGGATCCTATACAGGAGGAACCCTAAGTGTCCCACCCCCGTCTTCAGTTTGAATTGATTGCACCTTTATGTAAAGAAAACTAAAAACCCACACAACTGGACCAATAAGTAATGTTATGACAAATGGAGAAAAGGCTGAAATTATCAAGTACATAATTTTGCTTGGATCGATAATCAACGCTCATGGAAGCAGCAGTTAAGAAATCAAATAACGTACTGCTTTAGGCAAATCTGCTGCACAAGTCCTCTAAAGTGTTTAAGAGCGAAGATGTCAGTTTGAGGACTGAAGGTGCGCCTGCCCCAAGCCATGGTATTTTCAATAGCCTCAAACGCTATGAAAGTTGGACAATGAATAAGTTGTTGTTAGGTGCTCTTGAGCCAGTACCGACACATAGCCACCCGATGCACAATAGAACGAAGGAAACACTACCTGGTCTTTGGCCAG
>NW_006408519.1:50586311-50588619 GCF_000296735.1 Chrysochloris asiatica
TATTCTCTACTTTCAGCCAAGTTTCCTTTGACATTAGCATTGATACCCCTCATTCCATGTCCTCAATCTGAATCTGGTTTGAACCTTTGACAGTTCTCTGTCAATGTATGGTTGCAGTCATTTTTGAATTAGTTTTAGCAAAATTTTACTTGCATATGATATTAATGATATTGTCTGATGATTTCCACATTCCATTGAGTCACCTCTCTTTGGAATGGGCACAAATATGGATCTCTTCCAGTCACTTGGCCAGGTAGACATCTTCCAAATTTCTTGGCATAGATGAATGTGTGCCTTCAGTGCTCCATCGGTTTGTTGAAAGATTTCAATTTGTGTTCCATGAATTCCTTGAGCCTTGTTCTTCGCCATTTTCTTCAGTATACCTTGGACTTCTTCTTTGAGTATCATTGGCTCTTGATCATATGCGACCTCTTGAAATGGTTGAACCTCAACAATTTCTTTTTGGTACAGTGACTGTGTGTATTCCTTCCTTCTTCTTTTGATGCTTTCTGCATCATTCAATAATTCGCAATGTTGTTATTGTTGTTGTGTGCCATGGAGTCGGTTCCAACTCACAGCGACCCTGTAATGGGTTTCCGAGGCTGTAAATCTTTACGGGAGCAGAAAGCCTCATCTTTCTTCCATGGAACAGCTGGTAGTTTCCAACTGCTGACCTTACGGTTCGCAACCTGATTCGTAACCACTGCGCTATCAGAGCTCCTTCAATAGAATCCTTCAAGATTGCAAGATGAGGCTTGTTTCTTCAGTTCTTTGTGCTTGAGAAATGTTGAGTGTATTTTTCCCCTTTCATTTTCTAACTCCAGGTATTTGCGCATTTCATCATAATGTGATGTTTCCCTCTGACATGTTCTGTTCAGCTCTTGTACCTCCTCGCGTCTTCCATTTGCTTTAGCATCTCTACGCTGGAAGGCAAGTTTCAGAGTCTCTTCTCACATCCATTTTGGTCTTTTCCTTCTTTCTGGTCTTATTAATGACCTTGTGCTTTCTTCCTGTATGATATTCTACATGTCATCCCACAACTCTTCTGGTTTCACTCATTAGTGTCTAATGCATCAAATCTCTTCTTGAGATGCTCTCTAAATTCACGTATGATAGCTTCAAGATCATATTTTGGCTCTCGAGAACTTGTTTTAATTTCCTTTAGCTTCATTCAGCCTGAATTTGCATATGAGATATTGATGGTCTGTTCCACAGTCTGTCCCTGGCCTTGATTTGGCTGATGACATGGAGCTTTTCCACTGTGACTTTCCACAGATGTAGTCAATTTGACTTTTGTGTATTCCATCTGGTGAGGTCCATGTGTATAATCATCTTTTATATTGTTTTAACAAGGTATTTGCAATGAAGAAGTCATTGGTCTTGTAAACTTCTATCATGCAATCTCCAGCATTGTTTCTTTCACCAGGCCATATTTTCTAACTACTTATCCTTCCTCTTTGTTTCCAACTTTTACATTCCAACATTAGTAAATTATAAATATGTTTGATCATTTTCAGAGCAACTGGTGTGTTTGAACCACCAACCTTGTGGATAGCAGGCCAGTACTTATCCTACAGTGCTACTCTAGCACTTTAATTTCATCATCACTGACTTTAGTGGTTTGTTAATAAATATGAATAATAGTTATATTGAATGGTATTCCTTGTAGGCATATGGATATTATCCTATCATAGACAGTGTTATACTTCAAACTAGATCTTGAAATGTTCTTTTTGATGATGAATGTGATGCCATTCCTCTTCCATTTGTCATTCCTAGCATAGTTAACCTTGTGATTATCAGATAATGCAAGTCCATTTTAGTTTACGAATGCCTAGGATATTGATGTTTATGTGTTCTATTGCATTTCTGACAACATCCATGTTTCCTAGATTCATACTTTGTACATTCCAGGTTCTGATTATTAATGGATGCTTACAGCAGTTTCTCTTCATCAGCAGATGAAGGTCCTGAAAGCTTTACTCCATTCGTGTCATCACAGTCAACTCTACTTCGAGAAGGCGGCTCTTCCGTTCCACTGTGAGGGGCTCATTTTCCGGCACTATATCTGACAATATTCTGGTGTTCATCATGTTTCAATATTCAGTAATCTGGTGCTGACAGTGTTCCACTGCTATTCATAAGGTTTTCAGTGACGACTATTCGGAAGTAGTCCGTCTCTCCTTCTTCCTTATCTGTCTGTCTGTAAGCTCTGCTGAAACTTGCCCAGCATGGGTGACCCTGCTGGTATTTAAAGTACTGGTGGCATAGCTTCCAGAATCACAGCAACAGGCAAGCCACTACAGTA
>NW_006408519.1:50592439-50593303 GCF_000296735.1 Chrysochloris asiatica
ATCATTGTTAAGCTTGAGCCCATTGCTGCCGCCACTGTGCCAATCCATCTCATTGGGAGTCTTCCTCTTCTTCACTGACCCTCCACTTTACAAGGATTCTGTGTAATTATCAAAGGTATGAATTGATTGTCATTTTTCTGTGTGATGCTTCTGGATTCTTTGTTCCATGTAACTTTCTATGTTGAGTTCACTTTTGTTTGTGGGTTATCTCATCATTTTTATTTCTGTTGTATCAATGTTTACCAAATCTTTCTGATTTTCCTCTTTTTACAATTTTGATGTACAGCTATATTATTTTTCTTTGAGGTTACCCTGTAATTTATTTATTTTTTTCCCTGTTTAAAACAATCTGTTAGATCTTGAAATGTACTTGACTTCCTTGCCACTTGGAAGTTTTGCATCTACAGTGCTCCCTCTTTTTGCTTTGCCATTGACTTCATTACACATTGATGTTTTTGGTTCCCTTTTTTCAGTCTTGTAGGTTTGTTTTACTTTAAATCCTCTATATCTGGATAGATTTCTGGGCGGTGTTGTCATATATGATCATCTCAGGTTGTTGTCTGCTGTTGTTGGTTCTGAGTCCACAGAACACCCTTTAGCATTTTTTGTAAAGTTTGTCTGGTTATTACAGTTTCCTTTAATTTCTGTTATCATGAAAGCTCTAATTTTGCCTTGTGTTTGAAGGAAAGCATTGCTGGGTATATGATTTTTGGTTACCAATTTTTTTCTTTAAGAATTTTGTATATGTCACCCCATTGCCTTCTTGTCTGCATGGTTTCTGCTGAGAAATCTGAACTTAGTCTTATTGGTTCTCCTTTGTAAGCAACTTTTCATTTTTCCCAAGCTGCTCTCAGGATTCTTTCC
>NW_006408519.1:50593663-50597937 GCF_000296735.1 Chrysochloris asiatica
CTTCCATTGCTTCAGATCTCCTTCTTTGCCCTTTCAATGTACTGTCCATTTCTGAGATCTTAGTATTCATCTTCTGGATTTCTGCTTACAGGTCTTGTATTGTTTCATAATTTACATTTATTTTGTCTGTTTGTTCTTGTGGTGTTTTCCTGAATTCTTCTAAAGTTTTCACTGTGTAACCCCTTGCTTTCTTCTACCTTTCTGTTGAGGCTTTGAATTTCTTTTCAGTTAGTTCTATTACCTTTTCTTCCTCTGAAGCATCTTGTGGCTCTGCATCTTGGTCATCTGTTTGAGCCATTCTTTCTTTTCTTTGTGTGATGTAAAACTGTCTTTTGTCTACAGGGCATTGTCAAGTTGTCATATTTGTAAAAGCAAACAGTGCAATTGTTGGACTCAGAGAGGAGAAATATCTGGAAGGGGGGTTTTGCAATTCAAGGATCTCATAGGGGTGGCTGTGGAAGCGATATGACAGCTGAGTTCCTGACCCTAGATAGACTTCCAATTGGTCTCCGTGTTATCTATGTTCAGGGTACTCAATCTGGAAGTAGTTCATGGGGTTCCTTGATTGAGCTGGTTTCAGTGTGTGTGAGAACCATTGGGAAGCTAAGGGCAGGGTGACTGGTTAAATGCTGGTCTGGTGGCTTTTCAGGTTTTGTAGGTCTAGAGCAGAGACTACCTGAATCCAGACACCAAAGCAGAACAACACCAAAGTGATGCCGCTGGCCCCCACCTCATGCTGGTGTGGCTACCAACCATAAGGCTCTGACCTCCCGGAAAGGAGGGTTTGTGCTGGGGGTGGATGAGGGTGGGAGCTGGCCACACATCTAATCACCAGGGGAGTGTGAGGAAAAAGAAAAAAAAAAACCACACCTTTTCCATCACCCGCCCATATCTGCTCTACCAGGCCTCCCTCTGCTGCCAAACCTGCTCACAAGATGGTGAAGCCATATCTGGTTGGCTATTTACCAGTCAGTCTCCCTCTCTCGTAATTTCTGCTCAGCTTCTCCTCCCAGCAAGCACTCAGTCCACTTCTCTAACCTTTCCTGTGAAGCCCAGGTTGTCAGAATTTTCATCTGTGTCTGTTTTATTTTGTCTCTTGTCTCTTTATTTTAGAGGGTCCATGCAGTGTGTCTGCCTAGTCCACCATCTTTCTAGAAGTTTCCCCTACCCCAATACTATCACTCTTTATGTTGTTCTTTTCTGATGTTTCATGATACCTCAGTTATCTAGTGCTGCTAAAACAGAAATACCACAAGTGAATGGCGTTAACAACCAGAAATTTGTTCTTTCAGGGTATAAGTCCAAATCCAGAGTGCAGGATCTGGGGGGAAGTCTTTGTTTGTTGGCTCTGGGGAAAGGTCCTTTTTTTCCTTTCAGTATCTGCAGGCCCAGCATTCCTTGGAGATCTTCATACATCTTGGCATCAGTCTTCACCAGGATCTGGGAGCGTCAGAGTTCAGGGACCCCAGGTTCCAAGGATGCACTCCATGCCTGGCTCTTCTATCTTCCACGTAGCAGTAGTTCCCTCTGAGCGCTGCTCTCTTCTCTTCCCTTTTCTATCTCAAAAGAGATTCAATCTAGACACAGCCTAATCCCATAGATTACATATGACCTCCTTAACATCATAGAAGTGAGGATTTACAACCCGGAGGAGAATTACATCACATCAAGCTGATCCCATCCGATGACATGATGGGGTGATTACCTCATACTAGATCTCATCATGGAGGTGATAAGTACACCTTGACTATGGAACCACTGAGAGTCCTGGTCCAGCCAAGGTGACACAAAGCCTTCACTATCACACACAATGACCTCTTTTATCATTTGTTTTCTGTTTAGGGAATTTCCTCTATTCATTCTTTAAGATTGTCTGCTGTGACAAATTGTTTTAGTTTTCCTCTGCGTCAGAATGTCTTGATTTCTCTTTTGTTCCTGAAGGATGGTTACTCTGAGGATAGAATTCTGCCTTTACAGTCCTCTTCTTTCAGCACTTGAAAAATGTTGTGGCACTTTCCTTTGACCTCCATGATTTGTGATGAGAAATTCACTGTCATTTGGATGGTTTTCCCTCAGGTAAGGCATTTTTCTAAAGATTTTCCCATTGTCTTTAGTTTTCAGGAGATTGACTACTGTGTGTCTTAGTGTGGATTTCTTTGGGTTTATCTTACTTGTGGTTCACTCAGCTTCTTGATTTCATGGGTTTATGTCTCTTGTCCAATTTGGGGCTCTCCAGACATTATTTCTTGGAATGCATTTCCAGCTCTGCTTACTTACTTTGCACATGTCTTCAGGTAAAGACCTCATGTTTGGTAAAGTCAGCAAACTTGAAGGAATCTCTCCATGAGATCAGGGGCAGAGTAGTAGCCATGACAATGGATTCAAACCTTGAAGATGGGACAGGACATTTTGTTTGGCATCCTGGTGTGACACTGCGGGTTAATGTGCTGGACTGTAAGGTAGGCTTGAAATGAAAGGCCAGTGGTTCAAGCTCACCAGCCACTCCTTGGAAACCCTCTACAGGATCACTATGAGTCAGAACTGACTTGACAGCACTTAACAACATATGCCTTTAAAGTTGCCACGAGCCAGAGCTGAGTCAACAAAAACTATCAACAACTCCTTCTCCTCTCTTCCTGGAATGATAATGATACGACTCTGAGATCTTTTGTGATGGTCCTTCAGGAACTTGAGTCTCTGTTCATCTCCTGATTCCATGTTTTTTTCCTATGTTGTCCTATAATTTTGATTATTGTATCTTCAAGGATGACCTTAGAAGAATTGATGCAGTTGAATTATGATGTTGGAGAATATTAAAAGAACCATGGACTGTTAGGAGAAAAGCAAATTTGTATAGAAAGAAGTACAGCCACAATGCTCCTTGGAAACCAGGATGGTGAGACTTCAGCTTTCATACTTTGGCTATGTTATCAGAAGGGATCAGTCCCTAGAGAAGAACATCATGTGTGGTAAAGTGGAGGGTCAGTGAAAAAGAGGAAGACTCCCAATGACCTGGATTGGCACAGTGGCAGCAGCAGTGGGCTCATGGGTATCAATGATTGTGAGGTTGGCACAGGACTGGGCAGTGCACAGGGTTGCTATGAGTTGGAACCAACTGGATGGTATCTATCAACAACAGTCTTCAATTTCAGGGATTCTGCCCCTTACATTCTGCTATCGAGCCATACATTGAGGGTTGTTTTTTTTTTTTTTTTGTATTTTCCAGTTTTAAAATGTCAGTTGGTTCCTCTTTGTATCTTCTATTTCTTTGCTAAGATTGAAAAATTAAAAAAAAACAAACCAACCCACCTCTTTGTCATGAATTGAGTGAAGGTTTACAGAGTAGATCATCAAATTTACAGCAACAAATCATGCACTTCTTTTCATCTCAATGATCCCAGTTCCTTCAGTGCAGCGTCATGCACCCCAGTTTCTCCCCATACTTCTTGTTTCCATTCCTCCCTCTTTCTCAACCCTTCTGCACTTTGTCCTTGGGCAGATGATGCCATTTTGATCTTGAATTGTTGGCCATTCTGTGGTGTGTTCGCTATTCTATAAATTGTCATTCCCTATATACCTATCTATTGTTTGGCTGAAAATTAAGCCATGGGGTAAGTTCAGTTTCAGACCTGAAGAGTGACCAAGGGCCATAGTCTCACGGTTCCACCAGTCTCTAATGGACCAGGAAGTCTTGGCTTTTTTTACGATTTTGAGTTTTGTTCCATATTTTATCCCACTCTATCCAGGACGTTCTAATGTGATCCTTTTCAGAATGGCTGGTGGTGGCAGCTGGCCACCATCTAGTTCTTCTGGTGTCTGAGTTGTGGAGACTGGTGTTCATGTAGTTCATTAGATGAATTGTTTTCAAGTGTCTTGTTTGCTAAGACTTTTCATTTCTCTGCTGAAACTTCTATTTTTTCCACTTGTTTCCAGTGTGTTTTGAATTTCTCATTGAAGTCTTTTCGTTAACAATGTGTCAGATAATTCTAACATCTCTGTCATCTTGCTGTTGGCGTCCATCACTGTCATCCATCATTCTGTTTGCGAGCCTCCTGGTTGTTTGTATCCTGAGTGGCTTCTGATTGAAACCTGGACATTTTAGGTATTATGTTATAAGACTGCATCTTGTTTAAACTGACTGTTTTACGTGATTTCTTCCGACATCAGAAAGGGAGGGGGTTCGATCTTCTCACTGCCAGGGAAAGATACCAGTTAGAGCTAGAAGTCCAGGTTTTCAAGCAGCCTTGGCTGACTCCTGAGGGGGGCTCCTTGTT
>NW_006408519.1:50598037-50611134 GCF_000296735.1 Chrysochloris asiatica
AGAATGTCTCATCACTGCTTCTCATGTAAGCTGTGCTTTCTCTGGTGTTAGGGAGGAGAGCCATCTCATTACTTGAAGGAGAGGGTGAAAGTTCTGTCTCCTCAGCTGGTCTCCCCTGACACCTCAGGGTTGGGGGACCTCATTATCACCCAGTGGGGATGGGAATCCTGGCTGCCTACTTAGCCTTCTCTGACAGCACCCGTTGGGAGGGGTGCATATCTGAGCTCTCCACTGGGCCTTTTACTGACACATTTTTCTGTGGCTTTTAGCTGGAAGAGTTGGTTATTTTCCATAAGCTTTCCATTTTTCAAGGC
The DNA here is from genome assembly GCF_000296735.1 of Chrysochloris asiatica. Taxonomy (NCBI): domain Eukaryota; kingdom Metazoa; phylum Chordata; class Mammalia; order Afrosoricida; family Chrysochloridae; genus Chrysochloris; species Chrysochloris asiatica. Next base: position 50,598,352 of record NW_006408519.1, read on the forward strand.
TTCGTCTTTCCTCATCTTTTCCTCAGAGAGAGAGCAGGTATTTGTTGTGGCTTTTTTGGATGGTGCATATTGACATTTTTGGGTTACTGGCTTCTTCACTTCCAAGTCTGGGATAGATGAGGCATAAAGAAAGCCCAGAGAACTGAAGACCATGTTATTCCTTGGGTCGTTAGGTCCCCTTTCCACCTGTCAGTCTACAAGTGTTTGTTTTCTGCAAAATGACCAGGGTTTTAAGTTGTCTTTAGTGGGAGGAGAAGGGAGAAGTAAAGCGACTCCATTTACCCTAAATCTTCACTGAACTTGTTGAGTTCTGTGATGGGACTTCTGTTGGAAACTACCCACAGGTCAGTCCCAGAGATTGATTTTAAATTCTTGGGTGCAACTTCTTAGAAATGGAGAGGGGGTTAGTTAGGAAAAGGGGGAAGGGAAGGTCCAGGGAGAAATAGGGGCAGGTGAGTCAAAGAGAGGCAAAGTGTGGCCTGGTAAGTGCATCAAGGGAGAAGGTAACAGAAGAGCAAGAAGTAAGCAGAAGGGAGAGCCATAGAGGATGCTAGACTTTCAACACGTGTTGCACTCACATAAGTAACATGCATGGGGAATTAACATGCATAGTGCACATAGGAAACTTACACCATTTGCAAAAACCATATGATGTGCATGTCATTTGTGTAAAAATATGGTATATAATGTGGAATCCTCCATTCAGATACAAGAGAGAGACTGGATTCCAGACACAGTGTGAGAAGGCAAGTCACTCAGCATAGAGAAAAGCCTTCATGAGGTAGGAGGCCCCAGGAGGCTCTAAGTCATGAAGATGATTAAGCGCTTGGCAGCTAATGAGAAGGTGGGGGTTTGAGTTCACACAGAGGTGCCTTGGAGGAATGACCTGGTGATCTACTACCACAAAACCGTTGAAGCCTGTGGAGCCAGTCCTCCTGTGACATGCATGGGGTCACTGTGAGTCAGAGTGGACTCAATGGAACTGGAAGGAGAACCTTCTCACTGAGAGAGAAAAGGGGTGTACCATACGATAAGTACTGGACTAGGAATCACAAGGTCCACAGTTTGAGCCCGCCAGCCCCTCTGCAGGAGAAAGATGAGGATTTCTGCTCCTGTAAAGATTTACAAGCCTCTGAAACCCTGCACAGGGCTGCTGTGAGTAGGAACAGACTCGATGGTATGTAACAACAACAACTTCTCAACCAGGTACCCGAGGTCTGTTTGATCAGGGTGAGAGTCAATCCTCACATAATCTGGGTCCTCGAGGTTTGTCTGGTCAGGGTGAGTCTTGACATAATTAGGTAAGGACCCTGCTACCTGTATCTCCCCTGACACATCCACAGTTGTTATTTGGGCATCTCTTCTGTGCCTGACTCTGGGGGTAGGGTGACCTGGTGTCCCTCTGGGGGTAGGGTGACTCTGGGGGTAGGGTGACCTGGTGTCCCCTCAGGGGAGCAGCATATCTCAGGAAGTAGAATGATGGGGCCAGATGACTCCAGCAGAAGCCCTTGGTTCCATTGGCCAAGATGTGTCATAGGGAACGCTGGCTATCATTTTTCTTTTGCATCTGAATCAAATTACCATAATAAGGAATTTGACTGAACTCACTCAAATCACTCATCGTCAAAGCCTCACAGACAGCTCTCCCCGTCATATGTATGATGAGGCCACGAGAAGAGGGATGCTACCCTGAGAGATGTTACCCAAGTACAGAATGATGAGGAACCTACTGCTCTTCTCTTATTGTGGGGATGAATATCTTTTCTTCAAAAATTATTATAATCCTGTTTATTGTATTCGGTGACCTTTCTTTTTTTTTCTTTTTCTTTTACTACTTTCCGAAGTGAGTAAAGACTTGATGATCTTTACGGTCTTTCTTTCTCTTTTACTACTTCCTGATGTCAGTAGGGACTGTATGACCTCTCTTCTATTTTTACTATTTCTTGAAATGGGAATGCGTGCCTTAGAAATTTGAACTAGCCAACTGGGTAAGAAAAGAGATTGTGCGGTTGAAGCCCTAGCCAGTGAGGTGAGACACAGCCTTAAGACTTGTGTCAGAGATTAAAAACCCGAATGGTCTGCCCACTCAGTGTGCTCGCTGGCCTGTTCCTGTACAGATATGCACACACACCCCTGGGCAGGAGTAAAGTTTGCTTTGCTAAGGTCACTTAGTCTCACCAAGTGTCTTTTTTTGTGACATTGGAATTCATTTCTAACATTCCTAACCTCCGGATTAGGCTCCATACATCTGGGGTTCCAAAAGGAATAGTTGGGGTTTTCTTAAGCCATCATCATTTTTATCACAATCACCATCATCACCACCATCACCAACACCATCATCACTACCATTATCATCATCACCACTACCATCACCATCAATACTGCTACCGTCATCATCATCACCACCATCACCATCATCACCATCATCATCACCACCACCATCACCAACACCATCATCATCATCATCACTACCATCACCATCAATACTGCTACCATCATCATCATCACCACCATCACCATCATCAGCATCATCATCACCACCACCATGACCAACACCATCATCACTACCTTCATCATCATCATCACCACCATCACCACCACCATCATCATCATCATCACTACCATCACCATCATTACCACTACCATCATCATTGTCATCACCACCACCATCACCACCATCATCATCACCACCATCACCAACACCATCATCACTACCATTATCATCATCACCACTACCACCACCATCAATACTGTTACCATCATCATCATCACCACCATCACCATCATCACCATTATCATCACCACCATCACCAACACCATCATCAGTACCTTCATCATCATCACCACTACCATCACCATCATCAATGATCACCACCACCATCACCATCACCATCATCACTACCATCATCATCGTCATCACCACTACTGTCACCATCATCACCACCATCACCAACACCATCATCATCATCACCACTACCATCACCATCATTACCACTACCATCATCATCATCACCACTACTACCACCATCATTACCACTTCCATCATCATCGTCATCACCACCACCATCACCATCATCAACATTGCCAACACCATCATTACCACCACCATTATCATCTCTATCATCACCACCAGCACCCTCATCATCATCTTCATCATCACCACCAGCACCATTATTACCATCATCAACATCACTACCATCACCAGCATTATCTCCACTATGATCATTACCATCACTGTCATCATCACAACAGCAATAATAATACAATGATAGCAGCGAGCATTTGTTAAATACTATGTTCTAGAACCTGTAGCAATCACTGTATTTACCATATTTCATTTCTGTTTTACAACAACCCAGGAGGAAGAGATGTTATTGCTATTTCCTCAGATGAGAAAACTCAAGCTCAGAAAGATCTGGTAAGTTGATTGATCGCTCACAGTTTGTTAGAAGTTGATACAGGTTTCCAAAGACTTGGCCCAACAGGAACTGGGTGGACTAAGATGCCTTCCTTTTCGTGTGTGTCTGCCATGGTGGGCCCACACTCACCCTTGACCCTGCCACACCCTACATACACATATAAAGGCAGAGATGGAAGGGAGGGAGTCAGTGTGTAAAACAGCATTGGTGGAGCTACAGATCTCCAACCTACAGATCTCCAACCCAGCTGCAGTCTAACCTGCTTCCCTGCCCCATTACTGCCCACCCATGTGAGCAATGTTCTTTCATTTTCTTTGGATGTTGTGCAACCAACCATGGATTAGAGCTATTTTTCCTTCTCTCATCTCCTTTTCTTTTCTCTCTCTCTCCCTTTTTTATTTTGTGTCATTGAATGTTGCACGTGTTCAGCACGTAATGAGCATCAAAGCCTCTCTCCTCATTGACAGTGGAACATGGAGCTCTCCCAAGGAACCTTGAAGTTACCTGAGTAGGGAAATGGGATGTTAGCTCCATGTGCTTGTGGAGAGGTAATGGTGTCTCTTTGCCTCAGTGTCCACATACAAATCTCAGGGAAGGTGAGCCTTGGGGCACGTGACTCCTCCACTATGCCATGAGTGGGTTTTTTCATGGGCTCCCATGTAATGATGGGTGTGGAAGAATCCCCACCTGGACTCATGGCAGAAGACTAGGTGCACTTCACAGAGTGGGCAGGCCTGAGGTCAAGTCCTGGCCATACAATGGATGATGACAGTAGGAAGACTTTCTTCACATTGTTAAGTCTTGCATTTCAGGTAAGAACGGTTGTGTCTGTGTCTGGGAGGTGTTGTGATGGCTCCATGCTCGGTGTGTGTGATAGACTCTGCTGAACTGGGTAATCGCCCCCTGCACCTCCCCTCCTCTCCTGTCCCCTGACTGCAGCATCACAGATGCACAGGGCTGTCATGTGGTCATTCCTCGCTCAGGGTTCCCCTACAAAGGGCAGATGGGATTCCACTTGTCCACATTTGTAAAATCAGATTCCAATGCTGCAGTTGAGGCCACGGTGACACGTCCTCCATCATACCTCCTGCTCCCCAGGAAGCCCAGCGCTCCTCGAGGACTGGCAAGGGGCTTGATGAATATTTCATCATGAGGCTCCTAGGGGAGCGGCTTCACACCGAATCCTCCAGTCTCTGTGACTATGTCTCAGCCTCTTTCTCCTCACTTGTCAACAGAGGACGAGCCAAGGAGCCCTTCCCAGCTCACAAGCTGGTGGCAGGCAGAGCAACCAGCAGAGCTGACACTTTCCTACATGTCTCCTCGAGAAACCCATTCATGTCTGTGAACAGGATTGAGTCCCCAGAGGAGATGACTTTGAGATTTGTAGAGGAGGGCTGGGAAATACCAGATGGTCCTCTCACCCTCACTGTGTGACACCTCCTGGCTGTTCGCCCTGCCACCCTTGGCCTCCTCCCTGAGTCTTGTCCAGCACAGTGTGGGAAGGAAGCTTTCTAGAGCCACAATCAGTTCCCCCATTTACACTCTTGTCCTGATCCTTCCATCTCACCTGTCCACTGGCTCAGGAGCCACCACGAGGTCCTGCTCTGCCACCGGCTCTGTTACTGGGACATGCCTTTGCCTCTCTGTCCTCACTTTTAGCATGGGGACAAAAATAGGTTTTCCTCTGGGGCGTCCCCTGTGAAATCAAATAATGTTTAAACCCCAAACCCAAACCCACTACTGTAGGACAGAGTGGAACTGCCCTAGAGAGTTTCTTCATGGGAGCAGACGGCCACATTTTTTTCTCATGGAGTGGATGGTGAGTTAGAACTGCTCACCTTTTGGTTTGCAGCTCAGCACTTAATCCACGGGGCCAGCAGGGCTCCTTTACAGAATCTGTGGTCTTTGGACTGTTGTTTCTGCTCCACAAAGAAGGGGCTGGCATCCCGTTTTCAGGCGGGAATGATTGAAAGTCACCAGGAAGGCTGAAGGTCACCTAGAGGCCAGTGACTGGCCACGGGCACTGAGGCCACTGTTCCTGTTATGTTCACATCCTGCATCTCCGTCGGTCACTCCTGCCTGGAGCTGAGGCCAGGCTGAGTGGCCAGGGAGCTTCTGCTGGGACTGGTGTTTGGGTGGGCTCCGGGGAAGACCGGCAGAGTGCCCCCGAGACAGTCTAGCGGTCTTTCAGCCTGAAGTCATGAGGCTTTTGTGGGGGTCTCCTGCATAGGGGCTTCAAAGCTTTTCTGCTTCTAGTCCCCCTGTTCTGTCTGTGATGACCTCATCCTGGGCAGGCTAGAGGTTTGGTTAGCAAGGTGTGGGGGAGACCATGCATGGGTGAATGACCGTGCTAGCATGCAGGCCAGGGTTTGGGGGGGCAGCAAACCCAACTGACTTCAGAGCTCTGACTTACCTTCCCAGCTCCGAGTCCCACCCAGAGTGCTCACCTCCCAAGTGCTGGCAGACTCTGAGTGGAGGTCGCTATAGTGGGTGGGACAGGCATGCAGATGGAAGGTGTGGGGAGGTATAGGTATGGAAAGGGACAGGTATGCAGTCAGGGCAGGTATGAGGGAAGGATGGGCATATGGGTGGGACAGGTGTGGGGAGGGAAAGGTTTGATGAGGGAAAGATGGACATGTGGGTGGGATAGGTACATGGAGGAACAGGTGTGAAGAGGGACAGGTGTTCAGGCAGGACAGGTATGTGGGAAGAAGGGGTATCTAGGGATAGGTGCATGGCGGGACAGGGGTGGGGAGGGACAGGTATGTAGGTGGGACAGGGGCAGGGCTGCCTTTTTGGGTCTGCAGCCAGCAGTCACATTTTTGTCCTACCTACTATTTCGTTCTCTGTGCAGGGCGCACAGAGTATGAAATGCTTTAGCTCATCTGTCTGTCCACACACATGTGAGTATGTGTTGGCCAGGGCGTAGGTGTCTAGGCCCCTCACACTCCGAGGACAGGCTACAGTTTGGCACAAAACCCCTGGGAGCCGATTTGGTCTGGGTTGCAGAGGATTCCAGCAAGCCTGTGCCCAGTAAGTAACCCAGTGATTCCTTTAGAAGGACAAATCACAAGAAGCGGTTGGATGGGAGCCAAAGGACGGCTCGGTGAGGGTGCTGTGGGATTTGCCAATGATGAGCTGCTGCGTCGTGCCAAACTGCCCCAATAGGGAGCTGCCGACATAAACGATGGCTCAGCCGCAGCACTGCACAGCCACCGTGCTGATGCGGGTCTGAGTTGACTCATCGCCCCTGTCCGCGGTAGGTGTTATTGTGGGTGAAGACTGACTGCAGCCTCGCATCCAGGTGGCGCTGCTCCATAGACCCCCTCTCCCTTCTGCCCTCTCCCCAGCTCTCCATCCCTGAATTCAACTAACACAGAGCATGAAGCTTAAAAACCTATTCACCGACATTCTAATAGCTCCAGGGGATGAAATTGCTGGTAATTTTCTTCCACTTCATCATTCCTTTAGGTATTGTCTTAGATCCTTATTTTATGTGTTTTGCAGTCAATGCTTATTACTTTAATAACTGTAAAAAATGTTATTCCTAGATTCTTAAGTGATTCTTCTGTGTACAATGCTGGAGGCAGGGGCCTCGTCTCCAGAACACCCCCATCCCCCACTTCTTGTAATGGAAGGAAACATCTGTTGGGGATGTTCTTGGGCATCTTTTATCCCAGCCACCGAGTTTAATGGCCCCTAGGTGACAACACCACCAACATTTTATAGAAAAGGAAATGGCAGCTCAGAGAGGTTACTGACCTGCCCCAAAGTCCCAGACCCCCACATAGCCAGAAGGTGGGGGTCTGGGACTCTGCCCATGTGGTGGTGGGATCACACACCCATGGGCGTGAGGAGGTGGCCACTGTCTTTTTTTGGAGCACATAGGGTCTAGTTAGCGCTGACTGTTGATGGACAGAGGTTCCCAGCTTGGTCTGGGAGGTGGCTGAGGAGTACCAAGGCAGCTGTGAGGGGGATGGGTGCAAAGGGGTATCCAGGGAAGGCATGGGGTGCTGGGGTCCCCAGTGTCAAAACCTGGCTAGACAATGTGGGTGACTGGGCAGGAGCTCAGAGTCAGACATGTGAGTCTCTGAACACTGGGTGCGTTTTCTTCAGCAGGAAAGCAGGAAGCTGGCTTTTGGGGTTAGACTGTTATCCTCTATGAAACCATTTACTTTGTCACTCAGAATGTCCCAGCTTCCACCACTGGGCGCTGCTCCAGTTTCTGCATCCTTTGATACCCATCACTGGGGTTTCTTACTTTCTCTGCTATAAAAAAAAAGACAACCAGGCTCACCTTGTACATCGCCTTCCCTACAGAGCACTGGCTCTGTTAATTGGAAAATTGGAGATGGGAGTTAGACACCAGATTTGGCTGTTGTGTGTGCTCAGTACTATGGAGGTGCTATTGCTTCTAGGCTTTGTCAGCTGACGAACCTGTGTGTATAATCACATCTACAAATATCTCCACATGCATCCATCTGTGTCTATACTAAGCTAACCAAGAACCAAACCACTAGTGTTGAGGCTGTTCCAGCTTGTAGCGACCGTCTCTAGGACATAGCAGAACTGCTCCATAGGACTTCTGAGACTGTGAATCATTATGGGAGTAAACAGCCCCATCATTCTCCTTCTGAGCAGCTGATGAACTTGAACCACACTAGCTGTCACACTGAACCCACTATGTAACCAGAGCTCCTTATGTTAAGCTAAGCGTGAATTCATATTGATGCCTCTGACTTGAATTCAGTGACACCTGGTTTACTTTGCCTACTCCCAGCCTACCAACACTGAGGAGCCTGGCTTCCACCATCTGCTACCCATCCACTCAGTTGTCCATTTCTAGTAAACACACATAACAGTCAGAATTGCAAACTCAGACCCCTTGGATCCCTGAGGGAATTGACCTTATTAACAAGTGTGCAGGGCTTGTGTGCAGTCTCATCTGTCATTTGTCTTACAGTTACAATGTCTTACCATCCAGAGTTGCTTGACCCAATCCATTTCCCCACCCTCTTCTCACTGCAGTTGTTGGTCTTCTCCATTCAAAATGGGGGAAGTAGAGGAAAGCATAAGGAAGCAGCTGAAATTGCCCAGCATCTAAAGGTCCATCCCTCATTTATCTGTCCGAGCTGTACTCTGAGTCATTCTACTCCTGTTTGCCAAATGCTGACATTTGGTCACTTGAGACCATTGACATGCCCCTTGTAGTTTTGTTTGTGCACTTTCAGCACTGATTTGCCAATAGCTTATCCATAAATTCCATATCTACTATGTGGCAGACTTCTCAAGGGACTCCAGAATTCCAAGGAGAAAGAAGCAGCCCTTCTCTGGAGAAGCTCCCAGGCTGGGGTGCAGGGGGTAAAGTGAACACATGCTGACTGTGTGACAAGTCCATGAAGAAGGGGGACTTGGTGCTCTGAGTCTAGGCCAGGTTGGGCTTCCCTAAAAAAGCATCATGTAGGTAGACCCAGGCAGAGGTTCCAGCCCAGGCAGGACAGAGGGAGGGCACACGGCACATGGGAAGGTGTCTAAGATGGCCAGAGTGGCCAGGCACACAGAGCAGGTATGGTGGGAGAGGATTCCAAGTATGTGGGAGCCATGTTGTTGTTAGGTGTGGCTGAATCAGTTCAGCTCATAGTGACCCAATGAAGAACAGAGGGAAATACTGGCTGACTGTGTACCATCTTCACAATCATTACTACGTTTGAGCTCATTGTTGTAGCCACTGTGCCCATCCATCTTGTTGGGGGTCTTTCTCTTTTTCAATGACCCTCTACCTAGCATGACATCTTTCTCCAGGGACTGGTTCCTCCTGATAACATGTCCAAAGCATGTGAGAGGAAGTCTCACCCGCTTGGCTTTTAAGTGGCTTCCTAACTTAACTTCTTCCAGCAGATTTGTTTGTTCTGGTGGTCCATGGTAGTCATTTGTTGTTGTTGTTAAGTGCCGTTTAGTCAGTTTCAACCCATAGCGACCCTGTATAGAGCTTCCGAGGAGCAGCTGGTGAGCTTGAACCGCCGACCTTGTGGTTCAAACTGACTCTGCAGTCCAGCACACGAACCCATAGCACCACACCAGGACCCATGGGAGTCATTGTTGTTGTTGTTATGTGCTGTGGAGTTGGTTCTGACTCATAGAGACCCTGTACAGGGTTTCCAAGGCTGTAAATCTTTACAGGAGCAGAACATCTCATTTTTCTCCCACGGAACAGCTGGTAGTTTCGAACTGCTGACCATAAGGTTTGCAGCCCGATTCATAACCACTATGCTACCAGAGCTCCTTCCATGGGAGTCAGAGAAGGTAGTATTTGAGCAGAGCAGGGTGTACTTGGCAGAAAAAGCTGCCAGCTGTGTTGTGAAGAGCAACTGAGAGCCCGAGTGGACACACCTGGGTGTCTGCAGCTGTTGCTGTTACTGACCAGCTGGCCTTGGTCAAATAGCTATGGTCCTGATGAGGGTCTCCTTTCAGTCGGGATCCTCAGGCTGCTCTGTTTTGCCCAGTCCTTGTTCTTGCTGTTCTTCTCATAGCTTGGTGTGGTCCCCTTCCTTCACAGCTGCTCCCTGTACCCCAAGATGCTGAGGACTGTGCAGGTGGACTGGGGGTATGGCTCTCGATGTCAGCTCTGACACTGGTGGGGGCGATCAGGGCTGCTGCTGTATAAAATGGCAAGTGCACCTTCACTCTTGGGGGCTTGGACTCGCTTTTGTTTCAGATTCAAAGGCACAGCAGTATTGGTGTGGTCACAACTTAAAGCAACTTTGTGATTCCAAGGGAAACTGCTCAAGTTGCAGGTGGAGCTAGGGAGGTAGAGATGGGTGAAGGCTTTGCTTCTGTGGGGGCATCTCCAGGGCCATGCCCCTGTGGGCACCCCCCCCCCCCATTTCCAACTGCTGTTCTCTGCTTTGTGTATTTCTTGGACTTTCACATCCTTCCTCTAAGGGGGGACACCCGGGCTGCAAGGGGCAGCCTCTCAGACTCAGAACTGGGAGGTGCAGACAATGTGTAATGACAGAGGTTAAAGTAGGGGAGGGTGCAGAATCAGGAAACAGATCCCCTGCCCCAACCCACTGCATTCTACAGCTGGCCCAGAACTGACCAGAGTCCTGCCATGGAGTGGGGGAGGGATGCTAGAGGAGAGGGAGAGGCTGGCCTCCAAGTTCATGTGTCCATAGTCCTGGTCCAGGGAATAAGAGAGCCAGCCCAGAACATGCATCTGGGCACAGCTGGGGTGGTGGGACCTCTGGGGGTAGGTCTCCCCAATGCTGGACAGGTTTCCCTGAGATGGGCAGGTCCCCCCAAACACTGATGTGTTTCCCTGAGATGGGCACGTTGCCCCAACACTGGTGCGTTTACCTGAGACCGGCAGGTCCCACCAACACCAGTGTGTTTACCTGAGATGGACAGGCAGGCCTCCCACATACCTTCCTTTATGTCTGTCTCACTTGTGCTCTGATCTCCCCAAACTGAAACTGGGAAGTTGACTGGTGCTAGGAGATGGAACGAGAAGGGAGGGATGGAAGCCCATTGGAAACCTCAGCCATTTTGCTGCCATCTTTCTCCAGTTACTTCTCTGGATTCTTCAATGAAGGACCTGTGATGGGCAGTCTTTCATTCCACAGTATCACTTGTGTCCTTACCCAGGGGCGGAGGAGTCCTTGAGGCAGGTGCAGGGCCACAGGACTGCTCAGCAGCCCAGCCCAATTGTTTTCTGCATGACCAGCGGTCTGTCCTGCTTCCTCAAGGCGTTTGGGGTGGACATGTCCCCATGGCTAAGGCAGGTTAACATGTGCCACCCAGACCTTGCTTTCCTTCTGCTGGGGATGGAGGGACTGTGATAAAGCAAGTTACGGCACCTGTTTTGATACCTCCCTCCAGGGAGATTCTGGGTGTGGCACCCATGATTGTTTCCCATAATGATGGTGGGATCAATGCCCACAGCTCCCCTGTGCTGGTGACCACTGTGGAGACAATCAGCACAGGGGGAGGGAGCCTGTGAAGACCCCACAGAGTTCAGGACTAGACCCTCTGAGCTACAGGTGAGGACAAGTTTACAGGTGAGGATGAGGTTACAGGTGAGGACGAGGTTACAGGTGAGGGTGAGGATATAGACAAAGAGGAGGCTACAGGTGAGGACAAGGCTGGCAGAGGGGTTAACTGATTTTGGGGTACCCCGCTGCACCTGGCTATCTGGGGACTTCCAGGATGCAATGAACCCCCACTTGGCTGGACCTTTGGTTCCACTCAGATGGCCAACTTTGAACAAGCTGGAGGCAGTATGTTCCCCAGACCTGGCGCTCCTGCCCCAAGTCCTACCCTTAAGCCTTGCCCTGTCTCACCTCCGGTGTCCTAGCTCTAGTCCCCCAGTTCTGGCCAGTCAGGGTCTCGTCCGGTTCCGAGTCACTGAGCAGATCCTGGACTTGGCCCGGGAGGGGGCTGGGGCACCGGCCTGTGACTGAGTTCCTCTACCCCCAAAGGCCTGGGCAGAGGGCCTTGGCTTTCTCTCCACCGCTCTTTAAACTCAGCTCTGTAGGGATTAGCATGAAGTATATTAAAAAAAAAAAAATAAAAAAATCAGGGCACAGAAAGCGAGAATTAAGAATTTCATATTCATCATGCCCACACAGGGAAGCTTTCCTAAGTTTAGAGCTAATACAAGGAATCAGGAGCGAGAATGTGGACGGATTTGATGGCATGAAAATGAAAGTCCCAGCAAACCGCCGATTAAAAAGGAAAAGAGAGCGAGAACTGGCCTGGGAAATAGGTCTGCAGCAGGTACGACAGAGAAAAGCTTCATTTCTTTATTAAATAAAGAGCTTATAAGAATTTCTGTAAAGTCTTGGACATGCAGATGAGGGGAATTCAAGGGTTTTTTTGGAGAGGGGTTTACTAAATTGGGAGGGAAAAAAGACAAGCTAAAAACTTAGGCATAGAGAGGAAACTAGGGATGGAGAATGATTTTTACTTTTATTTTTTTATGGGGAATGGTTGAATTGAGGGTGATTTATTTGTTTTCTATTTTCCTGGATTTTTCAAATTTTCTTTCAGGGAAACATTTCACTTAAAACTAAAGAAATGTTGGTCAAAAATATGTGTGGTTATGACCATTCATCTTTCATGACCCATTATTATGATTATTAACAGAATGAGTAGTTACGGGGGTCTTTGGGTGGTACAGACGGCTAATGTGCCTGACTAGTAACCGAAAGGCTGGTGGTTTGAATCTACTCAGATGTGCTCCAGAAGAAAGTCCTGGAGATCTACTTCTGAAAAATCCATTACAAAGTGTAATTCTGCTCTGACACACGGGAGTACCATGAGTGGGCGTCAATAGAGTGCAATTCTACTCTGATACACACGGGGG
>NW_006408519.1:50611309-50629755 GCF_000296735.1 Chrysochloris asiatica
CGCCATGAGCGGGCGTCAATAGAGTGCAATTCTACTCTGATACACACGGGGGCGCCATGAGCGGGTGTCAACGTGATGGAAACCCAGGAGCAGTATCTGTTGCTGGTATCTGTCACACCGGTTCCGACTCATAGCAACCCCGTAGAAGGTTTCCGAGAACAACTGGTGGTTACCAGTCCAGTGTTGATCCTACAGCACCACACCAGGTTGCATAAAAGATGGTTCTTTTAACCCCTCACCTGATTTAATCTGCCCACACAGGTCGAGTCAACTCTGCATCATGGTGACCTTCCGTAGAACCGAGCGACTCTGGTCTGGTACCATCATCATCACTGTTGAGTTTATGTCTAGTGTTGTGGCCACGGTGCCTACCTACTCATGGGGGTTTCCCTCGCCTCTGCTGATGGCCGGTACAATTGTGACAACAATGTAAATTGTGATTAAGTCTCATTTTAGAGGTAGGAGCAAAGAGATTGAGTGAGTGAGACAGAGAGCTGGGCTTGGATGGCAGCCAGCCTGGCCTTGTCCCTGGTGGCTACAAGGCAGGCCAATGAGGAGGGGTCTCTCTGGAGGGACAACTGATATCTCCCAGTTTATACCTCTTGGTGTAAACTCAGCTCACCTGTAAGAGGCCAGCGGTCACTGACTGGCCGCAGGGACCTGTCCCTCCACTCTGGACAGGTCCCGACCTCCCAGCACTCCTCTGTCTCCCATAAATTGAGACAAACAGGCCAGGAGCCAGGAACTTGAAATGAGGCCAGGAGGCTCCTCCATGCGCTCTCTTCCCACACTACAAGCTTATTAGAGAATCCCAAACAAGACCGAGGTATTCTTAGACTAATTGACAAAAAATCCTTGAACCTGATACAGGTTGGGGAAAACAGCAGAGACAAGAGGCAAAAACACAGCGAGGCAGCCTTGGTTTTCTTACCAGGATCGCACGTGCTGCGTGCGCGTGCCTGAGAACCATCATCACAATTATGCTATTAGCAGAGGTGTCCTTAGATGAATTATCTAGAAAAGTCCTTGAAAGCTGAACGTGCAAACAAACTGGGAACAAAGGCCCAGAAAGAAAGCCCTGTTGTTGACAGAGACTGGCTGCTTTCAGCCTTGTCTGCGGCTCCCCCTGCGAGCTGCCCGGGTCTGCGCAGTGGACAGGCTGACCAGGAGCCAGCCAAGGAAGCAGCTTGTGTGACAGGTTCTTTGAGTGAGTGTGTGCCGGGGGCAGGAGGGGGTCATGGGCAGGGCCGGCCGGAGAGAAGAAGGCTTCCTGGAGGAGGTGATATGTTGCTGAGCTCCAGAGACCAAGAGACACGTGGAGGTTAGACAACACTCGGCCCGTGGTTTATTCTGCTGCACTGAGGACATCTGTGGGGGCTCTTCAAAGACCGATCAGCCTGGGGGCTGGCTTTAAGGAGAGGAAGCATGGTACGGGCCTCCACAGTCACGTCAGAGGGAAAGATCTGGTCATTCAGAAGTACTCAGTCAAGAGGGCTATTGCTCTGACTCTGCTAAGAAGAGTTTTAGATTTTAGACACTCAAGGATGGGCAGATGACAGACAGTAGCTCCCATCAGACCTCCCCAACCCATCATCTCTGTGACCTCAGATGGGGCTGTCTGCCCGGTCATCCCTCCATCCTTGGAGCCACCCCAGGGCTCCTCCAGGCCCTGCCTCCCCAGGGGTCCAACCTAAATAGCAATCCTTGTCCTTGAAGCACCCTGAGTTCAGGTCTCATGCCCATCTGAGGTCCCGGCCCAGGGCCTGCAAGCAGTAGGCACTTCATAAGTGTTCTCGCAACACCTGCTCACAGGACAGTGTTTCAGTTTGTGTGGGTACACTTTGGTGTAGGCTTCTCCAGATGAAACGAACACAAACCATGGTCATGTCTGCCAAGAATTCCAGTTCTGCTGAATTTGTTCACCTAGAATTCTTCCAATTCCAACTCAGCCCAAGATCTCCTTCCTGCTCAAAGCTTTCCGGTCTTCCCTTCTTTGATTCCTCAATTCAAACCCAATCGAGCCAATCTGATTTATTTCAATTCCATTCTAGTGGGTTCTGTCCATTCAATTCAATTTACTTTCTTCAACCAGCTAAATTCAATCCCCTCTATTCATTTCAATTTTCCTCAGGCCAGTTCTCAGGTTTCTATTCAAGGTCTGGTCCCTAATGTAACAACTGTCCACCTACTCAGCTTGCCCCTCGGCTCCCACCTTAGATGGTCTTCCTCCTCTTTTGCTCGAGGCCCGCAGGGCAAGGTCCCCCTTGATGTGGGCGCACAAAGAAGCTCCTTCCTAGAGGAAGATCTGCAGAAGGAGGAATTCATGCGTAGCAGTTTGCCGGTGGCAAAGCTTCTTCAAGTTGACCTGCTGGTGTGGAGAGCAGCCCTGGGTGCAAGGCGCCAGCATTGTCAGACCAGCATCTCTGTGGGCAGCCTCCTACTCATGGTGACCGCAGGGACAATAGAACAGGACATTGCCTGGGCCAGCTCCATCTTGGAATTCGAGCTTGTGGCCACTGTGTGTTCTGAGAGCTTTCTAACCTCGGGGGCTTGTCTCCCAACTTCCAGACAATGTTGTGAGCCAGAGAGTGTTTGTTGACTGATTTTGAAAGTAGATCACCAGCCCTTTCTTTCTTGTCTTAGTCTGGAACCTGTCCACCATGGTCTTTGATCTTAACTGGCATTTGAAATACAGGTGGCATAGTTTCGAGCATCACACAAACCACCAAAACAGGACAGACGGACAGGTGCGCAGTGAGTCTCCATGGTAGATGTGAGGTGCCATCAAGTCGGTTCAGACTCAGAGTGACCCTACATAGGGTTTCGGAGGAGCAGCTGGTGGGTTTGAGCTTCCGGCCTTGGGGGTCTCTGGCCAGTGCTGTTACAGCGCCAGCCCAGGAGTCCAGTGTCAGGGGTGGGGGCTGTGATTTTCTGCTTCCAGGAGAGGAGACTGGACTGTGTGCAGTGAAGGCTTGAACTGGGTGGACCCTCCACAGCTGTGTCCAGAGGTGAACCACAGCTACTCTTCATGGGAACAGGTTGATCCTGGTAGGGTTGGGGTGAAGGGTGGAGGGTTTGGAACCCAGGGGATCTCTCACAGGAAATCCCTGAAATCTGGTGCTGCAGGTAGGTTGGGGGAGAATGCTAAGGACCAAGGTCAGTAGTGTGAATGAGAAGGGTGATTGGGAGGCCTGGGTTCAAATCCTGTTCTGAGCTGCTTCCTTTCCCTGGCTGGCTGGCCCCCTCCCCTCTCAACCATGGGTCTGCCCACTGCCCACCTCAGCTCAGATTATTAGAGAGAGTGGGAGGGCCAATACTCCGAATGTGTTTTGGAAGTGTGGTACCAGACTCAGAACGAAAAATCCACAACTGAACAGGGAGAGATGGCCACTTGCTCCGACCTGGGATCTCTTGTTCACGAGACTTCACTCCTGGGACCCAAAGCCGGTTCAGTCCTGGTCCCTAAGCACACCTGCGGTATTGGCGCCGGGTTTTCCTCCCTCTCCTCTCCCATTCAGTCAGTCTTTGGCTTGTCAAATGGAACTTCCCTGATAGTCCGAGCAGGGGCCCTTTCTGCCCTAACTATGGAGTTTGCATACACCCTCCCTGAGAGCAGGAATTAGCACCTACTGAATACCAGACTCTGCCAGGCCAAGCACACACTGTTCACGTGTCTCATGATAGCTCTGGGGGGCAGACAAGGAGATGGAAGGTCAGAGATGTCTCCTGGCTTCCGCCAAGTTGCTTGTCTTGGCTTTCCGTGATCCCCAGCCCCCTCTGTGCATTGTCATTTTGATGTTGCAGAAGGGGCAGTGTGAGCCAGCAGTGGGGCCACCAGCCGGATGTCCACAGCAAGGCTGGCAGGCTGGCTCCCCCAGCACATCTCTGGAATCTCCAGAGACCCCCTAGCCTGCAGGGTATTCAGTGTCGCCCCACATGGTGGCTGGGGTGGGGAGCCTGTCCCTGCCCACCAGGCCCTGTGCCCACCCTTGGAGCGTGAGGGAGTTAATTTCCCAAACACCATCTGAGCCGAGTATGTGCTGGTGGGAATGACGGTGTTTTACATTTTAAATTAGAAATTGCATTTTTTCTCTGCCAGAATTAAGGAGAGAAATCAAATGGATGCAGTTCCAAAAGGGGCTGGAGCCGAGGAATGTGTCTGACAGGCGCTCTGTTGAACAAACAGAGCTAGGCCTCCACCGCGTGTCTGCGGGCTGGGCCTGGGCACCCGAACGCCAAGATTGGCTGTAGCCTGAGGCCAGGCGTGTCTGCCTTCGGTGCCAATGTGGGGTGGTAGGCAGACCTGGGGGAGGCCCTGGTGGCACACAGAACACGTGGCTGCATCTCCCTCCCTGGGGGCGGGACCCTCAATGTCCGCTCTGATGAATCCTTGTGAGCAGCTGGGGGATCTGATGAACCTGTTTGAGGCCTGGTGATGCCTGCTCTCAGAGGCCAAAGCACCCTTTAGGGGCAGCCATGTGGATGTGGACAGGAAGATTGGAGGGCTGAGTTTGAATTCCGGTTCACCTCTCCCAGACGACGCAGGGACACCCCCATACATAGTCTTTCTCCAGGTCTCTCTCAGAAGTGCCAGGAGAGCCAGCTGATTGTATTCCAGGGACAGAGAGGAGGCCCAGTGGACACCCCCACAACCCTGGGGTGGCCCCTGCCTCCCGCTCTGAGCCCTGTCTCAGTGGCTGGTGCTGCCCCCTTGGGCTCCACCTGGTGGGCCCAGAGTTCCCAGGAGGGCCTGGCACCATGCCCCTCCCATGGCATCTGCCTTCTCCAGCTAGTTGTTGTTTTTATTCCTGATGCTGGTTTGTGATGGAGGAGACCCAGGTGCTCCCAGGGGGTTCTTGGCTGTAGACTTTACAGAACCAAATGCCCAGGTCATTGTCCTAAAGTGCTGCTGGGGGCTTCAAAATGCCGAGCACAAGCCCTTTGTGCCTCCAGGGACCTTCCCATTCTATAGCGGGAGAAACTGAGGCCAGGTACCTGATGACTGGGGTTGGTACTGGAGCCACACCAGGGCTGCCTGTTTGCCTTGTCAGTTAAGGGGTTCCCTGGGGGCTTCCCTGTGGTCAAGGGCTGGGATGGTCCCTCCCTCACCAGGCACTGTGTTCCCACCTGCAAAGAAGGGCACTGACTCCCAGAGACAGCCTGTGGGTTCTCCTGGGCTGAGTGCTGAGAGAGAGAACACAGTCCACCTCGGGGATGGGCTCTGGGTCCACCACAGGGGTGAATGCTGAGTCGGGGAGAGCTCTGTGTACTGCAGGGTTGAGCCCCGAGGTGGGCAGAGCAGGCCCTCACCGCCTTGCCAGCAGAGAGGCGCCTTGATCAGGGCTGTGTGGAAGCAGACGCAGGCGGAGCCTCCTGGCTGGACCCTCGCTTCTCTCCTTTAATCACTGCCTGGTTCCTGGTGGGATGCTGTCTCCTGGGGCTACACCCGCTGTAATTTGCACTATCTGTGACAGCCGCTAGCCTCTCTGTAATGTTCCCAAACAGTGCCAGGTGCCTATCCCTGGGATGCCTGGCCACCTGTCCATGGGACCATTAGCCCAACACCCCCTGACTCTGTGCTTGCTGGTTCTCTGGGCTCCTGCCTGTGTCTCCAGGGCCATGAACCTGCAGTGCCCAGAGCTCCATAGTGACTGCCTTCCACCCTCGTCCACCCTGTCACCTCAGCTGGAGTTGGAGCTGCTCTTTCAGATGTCCCCACCTTTGAGCTGCATGACCCAGGCCCATGCATCCTCCATTGTGTGGGCCCCGATCCCTGGGCAAGTGGTCAGATTATAAACAGTGAGGATGGGCAGTACCTGAAGAACCTCTCCGTCCAGTTGATGAGGACTCTTTCCCTAGCTTGAGGGACTGACAGCCTCCCATGTGGTCACTGGTGTACTCTTCCCAGATCATCCCTCTGGAACCACGGTTATTGAGAGGCCAGTCTCATGGGGACACATTGCCTCTGTTGGGCCAAGCCCAGGAGGCACCAAGGGTGCAGAGACCCTCAGCCCTCCCTTCACCCCGCCTCCTGAAAGGGACCTTCCCAGGGGTCTCTGTGCCCTCCCTCCAGGCCCTGGGCTCTGTGCTGCCTTCAGGTAACGCTGAGTCCATATCGTGGAATGTTGTTGTTAAGTATAGTCGAATTGGTTCTGACTCGTAGTGACCCTGTATAGGGTTCTGAGGCTTTAAATCTTTGTGGGAGCAGAAAGTCTCATCTATCTCTCACAAAGTGGCTGGCAGGCTCAGACCATGGACTTTGTGGCTCGCAGTCCATGTTTCTCTCTCATACAGAGCCACTACTCTCCTGTGCTGTGGAGTGTCTGACTGAAAAGTACAAACATCTGTCCTGAAGTCAGTTCTGACATGGAGCCCTGAGGGGTGGGGGTTCCAGTCTACCCAGAGGAACCTTGGAAGAAAGGCCTACCAATCTCTTCTGAAAAATCAGCCACTGAGAAGCCCGTGGAGTCCAATTCTGTTCCAACACACATGGGGTCGCCGCGGAATGCCGCTCAGTAGCCAGAGAGAGCTGACTGCCATTCAACTTGGATGGGTCTCAAGGGCATTATGATGAGTGGGGGAAAAAAGCCAATCTCTAAAGGTTACCAACTGTATGACTCCATTTATATAACATTCTCTAAGTGATACAATTACAGAGATGGAGAACAGATAAGTGCGGCCAGGGCTTAGTGACATGGCAGGGAGGGCAGAGGCCACTCAAAAGGGCAGCATGGAGGGGCTGGTGCTGACGGCCACTCTGTGTCTGATGGAGATGGTGGTGGCTACACTCGTCTGTACATGTGATAGATGGCATAGCATTGCACACAGACACGCACACACACACACAAGTACACACATACACACAGGCACATGTGTGTGCACACAGGCACACTCATGCACACAACACAAAGGCAAATAATACACACAGACACACACAAGATATACATATACACACACGCACACAGGGACACAATGCACATGTGCAAACATATATATACACACAAGCACACACATGGACACAAGGCACATATGTGTGCACGCAGACACAAACACATGCACACATGCCCCATACACAGACACACACACGCACACATGCAAACACACACATGACAAGGCACACATAAGCACACACAGACACACATGTACACAATGTGTGCAATGCACACATGCAAACACACATGCACACATGCACACACATCGACACATATGTGCGCAACACACAGACACACATATACACACATACAAACACGCACATATAAAGGCACATAGAGACATACATGATATACATACACACCCATGTGCACAGGGAACACAACACACATGTGCAAACAACAGAGAGAGACACACACGTGTGTGAACGTGTGCACACACAGAGACGCACACACATATTTAAACACATGATCACTCCCCCACACACTATATACCAATGCACATGTGCATACACATTCACAAATGGACATAGCCACACAGAGAGACACATGCACACACTGCACATATGTGAGCATAAATATGCATGTGCACACACAGAGACACAGACACACATGGCACGCACACATGCACACACTGCACATATGTGAGTGTACATATGCACACACATCCACACAGAGATGCACACAGGCACATGGATACACACGTGCACACAGGCACACAGACACACAGGTACACGCTGCATGTGTGTGTACACATATGCACACACAGGTGAGTGCATGCAAACACTGGTGCATGTGGAAAGGTCTGCACATGGTTCTGATGCTGGCTTGCTGGGATGCTGCATGGCTGTAACAGGGATGTAACTGTTGAAGGAAGCTGGGCGAAGGTTACAGGGACGTCTTAGTACTGTTTCTGCAGCGTCCAGGGTCTATAACTCAGAGGAAAACAGGTTTTTAAAAAGTGAGATTGAGAGATGAAGATGGGGGCTGGGAGGCGGAAGGAGAGCAAGAGGTGAGGAAGAGGAGGCAGAGGGGTGAGGAGCCCCTGAGCAGAGCAGCATGTGCTCTTCTGCAGTCCTGGGGTCCTGGGGGGCTCCTGCAGCGAGGACTTGTGTTCCTGTGTGTGGATGGGGATGGGTGAGGGATGGCCAGGCTGGGGGGAGCAATGAGACCACAGGCAAAACTCACAGGAGGGGATTGAAGAGGGTCCTCCCCCCTCCTTCCCTCCCATCCCCAGCACGTCCTCAGGTGAGGATGTCAGGGGCTCATTTGTGGCTTAATCTTGCCTGTGATCTTATCTTGGCACCAGCTGCCGGGCGGCTTGTCCATCGATTCTGCTGCATTAGTGCAGAGCCTCTCCTGTTAGCTTCCGAGGCATCTCCAGTGGCTGCCATTGACGATGTGGCCAAGGTGGGAGCCTAGGGGGTAGTGGGGGGTTATTATCCACCACACACTACCTCCTGGGCCTGGGTGTTCAGTACCAGCCGGCTTTGGTAGGAGGTCTCTGAATCCCCCCAGAGCCGCCTGCCAGTCCCGTGAGCACCCCATACTGGGGAGGGGGTCTCCAGTGCTGTGTTCTGGATTTTTCCCTAATGTGGGCTCCAGGACCAGCCTCTCTGGGCACAGTCCTCCAGGAACCACCCATGAGTGTCTCTTGGGGGTACTGTGGACCACACTCCATACAGAGGATGGTTTAGAACTCAGGAAGGTGGCCAGCAGAAGGGGAACCCTGGGTGCCCCCCACCTCTTCATTTGGCCACATGGTTACCACTCCCTTTGCCGAGGACTCTTCCAGCAGACCTCTCCTGGGCACTTGAGGGCAGGAGCACTGACTTCAGAGACCTTACTTCTCCAGGGACCCTCCCCTGCTAGGTCCCCCAGGCCTCTCCTGCTGTTGCCCATGGGGTGGGTGTGCTCTACTCTACTCTTCCTGAGGTCCCACCTGCCCCGGCTGCTCTCTGCTGTCCTGTCCCTGACCCTGCCACTCTCTGCATCCCCAGCTCTGAGCCTAGCAGAAGATGGGATTTTGGGAGCGTTTGGGAATGGGGGTCGGGGTGGAGGACCCTCTTCCTGGGTCCCCATGGTCTGCAGCCCAGGCACCTGCCTGCACCTGAGAGTGGGACCCTGGTTTCTCCTGCTGTCCCCTAGTGGCCAGCGCTCACCCTGGGGAACACTCTGTCATCCTGGTGTTGGACAATTGGCCTCCTACTCATTCTCTGGGGAGAGGCACAGAGCTGGGGGGCAAATGACTAACAGGGTGGGGACCTTCCATCTTGACGGGCTCAGGCAACCCCTTTAAACGTCTGTGGGGAGTTTAGGGTTCGCCTCTCCATCCTGCTCACATGTGGGTTCTGGTGCCCTTTTTAGGGTACTGAGTTTGAAGCAGTAATCTTTAGAGAAGACAGAGCCCAGCAGACTGTCCCCGGGATGAAGACCCTTCTCCCCAATGCCTGAGCTGTGGGCAGAGTGAGACCTTTAATCCACTTCCCAGATGAGGAAACTGAGGCTCATCAAGTAGCCCTTTCTGGACCACACTCAGACTTGTCTGTCCCCCAAGGCTCGGTTCAGGGTTCTGCCCAGGATCCCCAGCCCAGCACTGGTCTGCATCGCGGTCAGTCATATCCTGAGAAGCCTCCCCAGGTACAGGCAGGGGCTCTACGGGTGTGTCCCCCACCCCCAGCAGCAGCCCCTCTGACATCGTGGTGCCTAGCTCCATGCCTCCCGGAAGTACAGGGATGGAGCAGAGGTTTGCTCTCAGGGTTGCTCACCCCAGTTCCTCCCAACCTCATGCCCGAGAGGTGGTCTCAGGAAGTCTGTGTATCTGGGCATGAAGCTGATGGAGCCATCAAATCCCAAACCTCACCCCTCCCTCAGTTTGGAACCTGGGGACCCCCTATTAGGAGGCTTTGCCAGCGGGAGGGCAGGTGAGGCTATTGCCCTCCTGGCATGCTGGGCTCAAGGAGCTCCTGGTTCTTCCACATAAATAGATGAAGCCTTTAAAATTTAATAAAAAAATCCCAATTATAAGAGCTATTCACCATTTACATCAATCACAGCACTGATGTGTTTATACCCCAGCACCTGATTCCTCCTGTAAGTCACTTTATACCTTCTGTAACTGCTAGCTGCCCAGATGAACTGGAGGCACACTCAGGAGGCGTGGGGCCACCTTACCAGTCCTGGCTCCCACCCCTGGCACTGGGGAGGGGATTGCCCACAGGGCCCCAGAATTGGACCACAGGACCCCTGGCCTCCTGTCTGCAGCAGAACATACCACTGCTAGGGGCAGAGGGAGGAACCGGGATTTGTTCTCTCAGTTCTGAGGCATGCTCTCTTAGGGAGGGTCCTTCCTGGTCATCCCTGGACATCTCTTCTGCTGTCTTTAATGTGCCTCTCAAAAATGAGAGGTTTAAGAACCACTCTACTCCTGTCTGACCTATGTAAATAGAGCAAAAGAAAACCCCAATTTTTAAACAGGGTCACGCACCTGACACAAAAGCAGGGTCTTCAAGAAGACATTTTTGGGGACACAATTCAGTCCATAATGCCCACTCCATCGTCCAGGAAGTCCTCCCTGCCCACTTCAGGCCACAGAGCTCTTCACAGACATGCTGGTCATCGCTGCATTCAAAAGGCTGTGTTCAAGCCTCCTTTCTTCACCACCACTAAAGTGGGCGGCAATGTCCAATCAGACTATAGCTGCATGGGGGACTCTGAGGAGCATCGACAGGGCAAATGCTCATGGCACAGTGCCCTTGCCAGTGCTCCAGGGTCATCAGGCAGGGCTGCGGGACGATGGGACACAATCCGTGGTCAGTCTCTTGTCATTGTGGGGGGCATGATCATGCTAGTGTGGGCAAAGAGAACAGGAGATTCACAGGAGGGGCAGGAGAACATAGATCTGATACTCACCTGATACTGTTTTACTGAGTGGCCTTAGGTAGGTCTCTTGACCTCTCTGAGCCTCAGTTTCCTTGTCTGTGCAATGGGATTATTGTGAGTTTGAGTAAGTTAGTGTGTGGTGGATGCTTAATCCTGCTTCTGGTGATGTCGTGACAGGAACCCATGCCCCTTGTCTTCTCTGTGCCCATGGTGTTTATTGGTGAGCTAAGTGTGTGGGCTCTGGCATTGGACCCACTTGGATTTGACTCCCAACTCTGGGAAGGTCATTAACCCTTTCTATGCCACAGCACATACCTCTCAGGGCTGGGGATGGTCCTGGAATGCAGATGTGATGGTTGGAGTAGAAGCAGCCTCTCTGGGCCATGAAATGACTTTGGGAATGAAGGTTATGCATCATTGGAGCCTGAGCCCCAAAGATCACAGGGTCAGGGTGCTCTGAGATTGTCCCATAATTGTGGGATCTAAAATGTCTCCAAGATGTGAAGTCTGTGATGCAGGGACCTGAGCCCTACTCTGTCCTGGTCAGTAACTTTGTGCTTGGGTGGCCATCATGCCCTCAAGGATTCTGACACTGGGCATTGGCTATGTGGTGCCTGCCACACGGTCAGGCTCACCATCGATCATGCCACTAATTATCTATTAAGTGCCTACTGTCTACCAAGGACCCCTGGTGGTGCAGTGGGTTAACTGTTGGGCTGCTAACCAGGAAGTCAGTAGTTTGGACCCACCAGCCACTGTGCAGGAGAAAGATGAGGCAGTCTGCTTCTGCCAAGATTTCCAGCCTTAGAAACCACATGGGGCAATTCTCCTCCACCCTGCATGGTCACCGTGAGGCAGCATTGACTAGACAGCGGCACGGTTTGGGTTTGTATCTCGTAAGTGATGAGCTGAGCAGTTTGTACATTTTATTCCACCGAAGATTTCCAAATCTGTGCTGGGATCATAGAAGGCGCTCACAGAGACTTAAAACAGAGCCAACGGTGCAGGCGATCGATGAAAGGGTGGAAGTCTGTGTGCATGCCAAAGTGCCTCCGAAGCAATGCCTGGCAACTCATGTCCCAAAAACCAGCTGTTGAAAGCCCTATGGAACACTGCTCTGCTCTGATGCCCACGGGCATGCTATGGGTCAGAATCAGCTCACTGGAAACTGGTTTTAATTTATTTATTTTAATTAACAAGTAAACCACCACCACCACAAAACTCTGCTACTACAGAGTCAATTCTGACTTACAGCAACCCTGTCGGACAGTAGAACTGCCCCGCAAGGTCTCCAGAGCTGTCCGTCTTACACGGAACAACCAGTGGATTCAAAGCCCAGACCTTTCTGGATACGAACTGAACAATGCTTAACCCACTGCACCACCAGGGCTGCTTCTTTTAAATAAGAGAATAATTCATTTCTCCCTTCCCATGAGCCTGGAGCCATCCTGTGCCCTCCTGAAACTCTGTCCCTTTGTCTGTGTGTGGTCAGAAAATCACTAGCTTGTCCCCCTGTATGTGCCACGTGGGCCTCAACCCAGGTTCGAATACTGCACCCCGTCTGTCAGAACCCTGGGGAAAACAGAGTAGACAGACACACAGACAGACACACGAGACAACAAAAGCAAAGAGGGAAAGGTGGGGTAACACACAAAGACCCAGAGACGTCCACGTGCCACCAAATGGAATGCAAGGCAACAAAAGATAAAGCAAATGCCCAATGGGGGGGTGGGGGCGGAGAGGAAGAGCAGATTCTCAGCAAATGTGAGGGTTAATATCATTCATCTGTAAAGTGGTCACAAGCCAAGATGAGCAACAGGAGTGGTTGTTGTGAATTGCCGTTGAGGAGGTTCTGACTCTAGCGACTCTGTGTAGGGAAAAACGGGGCTGGGCAACCTCAAATAGATTACTGGTCCAAGTGCAGGGCTGGCAGACTCACGGGAAGAGTAAATACAATTAGGAGACCCAGGCAGGGCATATAGGCCCCTCACTAATCACAAAGCAGATGCTCATTAAAAAACAGTGCCCATTTTGACGGCAGGACAACCCGCTGGAGAATGTGGTAATGTCCGATGTGTGTCTTTGGATTTGAGACAGGCTCTCCCTAGGTGGCCGGCCATTGGTGGAATGCATCTCAAGATTTTGAAGTCCCCCACTTAGGCCCAGAATTTAATTTCTGGGGTGTAATCTGAGGAAGTCATCGTATATACAAAAATAGATATATTTTTAGAAAAATAATTAGAAACAAATCTAAATGCTTGAACATGGGGAATGGTTAAGTAAACTGTCATTTATCTAGCTGAAAGAATATTAGAACCATTAAAAATAATGTTTACTGAAGAGTATGTGTACAGAACCTTGTGGGGAGTGAAAAACAGCACCCTATCAGGACATATCGTATAAGCTGACTCCAACAGTGGAAAAACCCAAACTACCACCATATTAAAAAAAAGTCTTTAAAAAAGTACATTAAAAATAATGAAAGGAGATGTATCCCAAACATTAGCAATGACAATCCCAGGGGGAAGGGCTCAGTGGCCAAGTGCTCCATAGACTGCTTGGTGTTACTTTTCAAATTTTGCAGAATCCTAGCTGTCCCCCTAAAGGAAAGGTTTGATGGCACGACCCAGGATTTTCCCACAGTTTCTAGGTTGTGAAAAATAAATTGCCATGAAAGGAAACTCGCGACTGTCTGCAGCACCTTGCCTTTGGCTTCTCGCTGTCCGGGGACCCCCTCTCAGTGGTGGGACAGGCAGAGGCAGGTGTGAACATACCTGATAAATCTTCATGAGCAGTCATGAAGGCATTCTTGTGGCCGGCGGAGGGAGTGGGAGCACGCTGAGCCGGGTCTTGTCTGAGGGGCATGTTGGTACAAGGATGTGCATGCGAATGGGGTGAGCTTTGTATGGAAGCCTTTCCTGGTGCCTCCCGGGGGCTGAATTAGATCCACACCACCAGCATGGCTGCTCAAGGTCTCTCCATTTCCAGGGTCCCTGAGGTTCCGTGTCTCCATGAGGACTGGGAATGACAGGGTCACCCTGTCCTTCAAGCTCCCAAGGGGACTCCACAGTGGCTCACCTTGTCTGGCTGTGGCAGGGGTCCCCCATTTGCTGGGGGTGACTGGTGGGGTCCACAGGGCATGGACAAGTCTCAGGACTATTAGGAGCCCCTCCAGATCAACCTCTCCAGCACCTGGTACCTGTAGGGGGCCCCTCGGAGATAAGCCTCACTCTCACATTGGAACTGCAGTCCCCAAGCATCTTTGGGTAGGGTGACCTTGTGTAAAGGGAGACAGGGTTAGTATTGGGTACTGTCCACCCTCATAGTCACCCTGCCAGGGGGTAGCCTTATACCTGAGCGTAGATGGAAGAGTTCAGACAACCTTTCAATGCCCAAGGTGCCAGGACCAGTGAGGACCCATGGCAGGATTTGAACCCAGGACTCCACAACCACAAGGATGCACTCCTATAAACATGATCATGCTAAATGTGGTCAGAAGCCCTGGTAGCACTGTGGGTTAGGCAGATAACAGAAAGGTGGGTGGTTCAAAACCACTAGAAGCTCTGAGTGAGAAAGATGAAGCCGTCTGCTCTCATTAAGATTTCAGAGTCTCAGAAATGCCACACAGGCTTGCTATGAGTCAGAACCGACTCAATGGCATTGCTGGTTTTGGAATGTAGTTAGGAGCCCCTGGGGGGTACAAATGGTGATTCTGTTCTGCTACTAATGGAAGGGCTGGAGGTTTGAGTCCACCCAGGGGGCACTTCAGAAGAAAGTCCTGGAGATGTATTTCTGAGAAATCAGGCCTTGAAAACCTCTCTGAGAACAGTTCGACTCCGTCACACGTGGGGTTGCTGTGAGTCACAATAGATTCCACGGCAGCTGTGGGTTTTTCTCATGAGGTCAGGACTCATTTTAGGGAGGTGTGCAACATCTGGCGGGGGTAGGGGGCTGAGACTGGGTGTGCTCATCCCACCTCATGTTGGGGACAATGGGTCAGTCCGAGGACTCTGTAGGTGTCCCCAGGACTGTGTTCAAGCTGGTCACTCCCTGTCCCTCTCAGGGACAGGCGGGTTCCCTCACCCAGCTTGCTCAGCAGGGCTTTTTTCATTGTTTGCCTGCCTGTTAAGATAAACACTTGTTTGGTTTTAAGGATTTCAAGGGGCTCTTGTTATGTTTGTGCTTATAAGTGGCCAGCGGGGGCGTGGGGGAGGAGAGGCTGGGGATGCAGGAGTCTCAGGCAGGGGAATGTGTGAGCTCCCCAATGCTTTGCTGGCTGGGTTTTGGGGCCTCTGGATGCAGTATCCTGAGCACACTCACTTGCTGGTTCTGTGCACATTGTTGGGTACCTGCACGAGCTGTGCACTGTGCTGACTATAGGTTGTGGAGTCAAGGACACCCCAGGCTCCAGAGGAAGCCAGAAATCTGTCACCAGGGGGAGGCTGGAATGCTGCAGTCTCTGTGCAGCCAAACCCCAGCTGGTGACAAACCCCCCTTTGCACAGTCCCCCCAAATCTTCCACCCAGGCTGCTTTGTTACTACCTGTGGCGACGGTGTATTAGCTGCTAAGTATCGCCAACTCACGGCCACTCCACATACAACAAAACAGGGATGGTCCTCAGCTGAGCATCTAGGGTTTCCCATGACTGTTTTAATGCAGATTGCCAGACCTTTCTTCAGAAGGGACTCTGGATGGACTCAAGGGTCCAACTTTTCCATTAGCAACCACACGCATCAAACAGCCTAGTTATCAGAGGAGCAAAGAATAAGATCAAACATTTCTCCAGAGAAGACTTTGTTGGTGTTAGATGCCAGGGAGTCGACTCCTACTCATAGCAATCTTATGCACAACAGAATGAAACACTGCCCAGTCCTGCTCTGTCCTCACAATTGTTGTTAACATTGAGCCCATTACTGCTGCACCTTCCTTTCCTTCTCTGACCTTCCATTTTTTTTGTTGTTGCTAATTGCCATCGAGTTGGTTCCGACTCATAATGACCCTTGTGATTCAAAAGGATATTGCGGTCCAGGGCATTAATCCTGCAGTGCTACGTCAGACCCTCCGCTTTACCCAGCATCATGTCCTTCTCCAGGGACTGGTCCCTCCTGACAGTATGTCTGAAGTATGAGAGATGAAGTCTGGCCATCCTGGCTTCCAAGGAGCATTCTGGTTGTACCTCTTCCAACATAGATCTGTTCATTCTCCTAGCAATCCAAAGTACTTTTAATCTTCTCCAGAACTAAAATGCATCAGTTCTTCTACAGTCTTTCTTATTCATTATCCAGCTATCAAATGCATACGAAGTGATTGAAAATATCATCACTTGGGTCAGACACACTTTTGTCCTCAAACTAACATCTTTGCTCTTGAACACTTTAAAGAGATCTTGTGCAGTAGATGTGCCTAATGCAATATGCTGTTTGATTTCTTGACTGCTGCTTCCATGAGTGTTGATGGTTGATTGGAGCAAAATGAAGTTTTTGACAACTTCCATCTTTATTCCATTTATCATGAAGTTTATTGGTCCAGTGGTGAGGATTTTTATTTTGTTTACATTGAGGTGCAGCCCATACTAATGGCTGTGGTCTTTGGTCTTCATCAGTGAGTATTTTAAGTCCTTTTCGCTTTCAACAGGCAAGGTTTTATCATCTGCATATTTCAGGTTGTTAATGAGTCTATTTCCAATCCTGATGCCACATTTTTCTTCATACAATTCAGTTTCTCAGATTATTTACTCAGCATACAGATTGAATAAATATGGTGACAAAAGACAACCCTGGTGCAAACTTTTCCTGATTTAAAATCATTCATTGTTCCCTTCTTCTGTTGCCCCTCTTGCTCTATGTACAAATTCCTCATAAGCTCAATTAAGTGTTCTGAAGTATTCATTCTCTGCAATGTTATCCATAACTTGTCATGATCCACACAACTGAAAGCGTTTGCATAGTTAATAAAGTACAAGTAAACATCTTTCTGGTATTCTCTGCTTCCAGCCAAGATCCATCTGATGTCAGCACTGATATTCCTCGTTCCACATTCTGGTCTAAATATGACTTGAGCCTCTGGAAGTTCCCTGCCAGTGTACTGTCGCAGACATAAAATTCAGCAAAACTTTACTTGCATGTGATATTGTCCAATGATTTTCCCATTCTGTTGGGTCACCTCTCTTTGGAATGGGCACAAATACGGTTCTCTTCCAATCAGTTGGCCACGTAGCTGTCTTCAACATTTCTTAGCATTGATTAGTGAGTGCCTTCAGTTTGTTGAAAGATTTTAATTTGTGTTCCATCAATTCCCAGTGCCTGTTCTTTGTCAATGACTTTAATGCACCTTGGACTTCTTCCTTCAGTATCATTGGCTTTTGATGGCATGCTACCTCTTAAAATGGCTGAACATCAATCATTTATTTCTGGTACAGTGACTCTGTGCATTCTTTCCATCTGCTTTTGTGCTTTCTGCATCATTCAATATTTTACTCATGTTGTTGCTGTTAAGTACCGTGTAGTCAGTTCTGACTCATAGTGACCCTGCACAGGGTTTCCGAGGCTGCAAATCTTTATGGGGCAGAACGCCTCATCTTTCTCCCACAGAACCGCTGGTAATTTCAAACTGCCGACCTTGAGGTTAGCAGCCCGATTCGTAACCACTATGCTATCAGTCCTCCTTTTTTTTTTTTTTTTTAACTCACAGAATCCTTTAATATTGCAGTTTGAGGCTTAAATTTTTTCCTCAGTTCCTTCAGCTTGAGAAAAGCTGAGCATGTTCATCCCTTTTGGTTTTCTGACTCCACATCTTTGCACATTTTGTTGTAATATTTGACTTTGTCTTCTTGAGCTGACCTTTGAAAATTTCTTTTCAGCTCTTTTACCTCTTCATTTCTTCCATTTGCTTTAGCATCTCTGTGCTGGAGAGCAAGTTTTAGAGTCTCTTCTGACATCCATTTTGATCTTTTCCTTCTTTCTTGTCTTCTTAATGGCCTCTTGCTTTCTTCCTGTATGATGCTCTTGATGTCATCCCACAACTCTTCCGGTCTTCGGTCTTTAGTGTCTAATTCATCAAATCTGTTCTTGAGATGATCTCTAAATTCAGGTGGGATATCTCCAAGGTTGTATTTTGGCTTTTGTGATTTGTTTTCATTGTCTTCAGCTTCAATTTGAATTTGTATATGAACAATTGATGGTCTGTTCCACAGTCTGCCCCTGGCCTTGTTTTGGCTGATGATACGGTGCTTATCTTGACTACACAGATGTAGTCAGTTTGTTTTCTGTGCATTCCATTTGGTGAGACCCATGTACACAGTCATCTTTTGTGTTGTTTAAAAAAGATATTTGCAATGAAGAAGTCATTGGTCTTGCAAAATTCTATAATGCGATTACTGGCATCATGTCTATCACCAAGGTCATATTTTCCATCTACTGATCCTTCCTCTTTATTTCCAACCTTTGCATCCCAATTGCCAGTGATTATCAATATATCTTGATTACATGTTTGATCGATTTCAGACTGAAGAAATTGGTAGAATTCCTCAGTTTCATCCTCAGTGGCTCTAGTGGTTGGTGCATAAATTTGAATAATAGTAGTATTAACTGGGCTTCCTTGTTGTTGTTGTTGTCAGGTGCCATCGAGTCAGAACC
>NW_006408519.1:50631926-50643173 GCF_000296735.1 Chrysochloris asiatica
AAAACTTTACTCACATAGGATATCAAAGAGATTGTCCGATGATTTCCACATTCTGCTGGGTCACCTCTCTTTGGAATGGGCACAAATACGGATCTCTTTCAATCATTCGGCCAGATAGTTGTCTTCCAAATTTCTCGGCAGAGATAAGTGAGTGCCTCCTGTGCCGCCTCACTTTCTTGAAAGATTTCAATTTTGATTCCATCAATTCCTGGTCCCATGTTCTGTGTCAGTTCCTTCAATGCACCTTGGACTTCCTCCTTCAGTATCATTGGCTCTTGATCATAAGCTACCTCTTGAAACAGTAGAACATAAAACATTTCCTTTTGGTACAGTGACTCTGTATATTCCTTCCATCTTCTCTTGATGCTTTCTGCATCATTCAATAATTTGCTCAGAGAATCCTTCAATAACAAAAGTTGAGGCTTGGATTTTTTCTTTAGTTCCCCCAGCTTCAGAAATGCTGAGCATGTTCTTCCTTTTTGGTTTTCTGATTCCAGACCTTTGCACATTTTGTTGTAATATTTAGCTTTATCTTCTCAAGCTGATCTTTGAAATTTTCTGTTCATCTCTTGGATCTCTTCATTTCTTCCATTTGCTTTAGCATGTCTACGCTGGAGAGCAAGTTTCAGTGTCTTTTCTGACTTCCATTTTGACCTTTTCTTTCTTTCTTTTTTGACCTTTTCTGTCTTCTTAATGACTTTTTGCTTTCTTCATATATGATGGTCTTGATGTCTTCACACAACTCTTCTGGCCTTTGGTCTTTAGTGTTTAATGCATCAAATCTGTTCTTCAGATGATCTTTAAATTCAGGTCGGATATATTCAAGGTCATAT
This sequence comes from Chrysochloris asiatica, assembly GCF_000296735.1. Taxonomy (NCBI): domain Eukaryota; kingdom Metazoa; phylum Chordata; class Mammalia; order Afrosoricida; family Chrysochloridae; genus Chrysochloris; species Chrysochloris asiatica. The sequence continues at coordinate 50,632,760 of NW_006408519.1, forward strand.
TTTGTATCTCATGGACTTGTTTTCATTTTCTTTAGCTTCAATTTGAATTTGCATATGAGTAATTGATGGTCTCTTCCACAGTCTGCCCTGGCCTTGTTTTGACTGATGATATGGAATTTTCCATCGTCTCTTTCTGCAGATGTAGTTAATTTGATTTCTATCAAATTGTCAGTTTGTCGTACTGCAGTGGTCTGTGAGTTGCTGTGATTCTGAAAGCTATGCCATCGGTATTTTAAATACAAGCAGGGTTACCCATGGTGGACAGGTTTCAGATGAGCTTCCAGGTGAAGACAGATTAGGAAGAAAGAGTGATGAACTACTTCCAAACATTTAGTCACTGAAAACATTATGAATAGCAGAGAAATACTGTCAGATATAGTGCCAGAAAATGAGCCCCTCAGGTTAGAAGGCAGTCAAAATGTGGCTGGAGAAGAGCTGCCTCCTCAAAGTAGAGTTGACCGTGATGACACAAATGGAGTAAAGCCCACGGGACCTTCATCTGCTGATGGCAAACAACTCAAAATGAAGGGAAACAGCTGTAAATATATATTGAAATTCAGAACATGGAATGTATGAAGTATGAATCTGGGAAAATTGGAAGCTGTCAAAAATAAAATGGAATGCATAAACATCGATATCTTAGGCATTAGTGGGCTGATATGGACTGGTATTGGTCATTTTGCATCTGACAACCACATGGTTTACTATGCAGGGAATGACAAATTGAAGAGGAATGGTGTTGCGTTCATTGTCAAAAAGAACATATCCAGATCAGTCATGAGGTATAATGCTGTCTGTTATAGAATAATATCCATATGCCTACAGGAAAGCCCAGTTAATATCACTATTCTTCAAATTTACACACCAACCACTAAAGCCAGTGAGGATGAAATAGAAGAATTCTACCAACGTCTTCAAACTGAAATTGATCAAACATGCAATCAAGATGTATAGATCATTATTGGTGATTGAAATACAAAGGTTGGGAGCAAAGAGGAAGGATTAGTAGTTGGAAAATATGGCCTTGGTGATAGAAATGATGCTGGAGATCACATGATAGAATTCTGCAAAACCAATGATTTGTTTATTTCAAATACCTTCTTTAGACAGCATAAGAGACGACTGTACACATGGACCTCACCAGATGGAATACACAGAAATCAAATTGACTACATCTGTGGAAAGAGATGACGGAAAAGCTCCATACTATCAGTCAAAAACAAGGCCAGGGGCAGACTGTTTAATAGACCATCAATTACTCATATGCAAATTCAGCTCACTAATAATGCCTAGGATATCAATGTTTATGTGTTTCATTTCATTCTTGACAGCTTCCAATTTTTCTAGATTCACACTTCGTACATTCCATGTTCCAGTTATTATATTACAGATGTGTGCTTGTGTGTAGTATATTATGAAGTCCTGGGGTGGTGCTGTAAGAAAAGTACTCAACCATAAGGTCGGTATGAACTGAGGTCGGTGGTTTAAACTCACCAGTTGCTCCTTGGAAACTCTATACAGGGTGGTTATGAATCCGAACCAACTCAAAGGCACTTAACAACAACAACAGCATTGCGTATTGTAAGTTGCTGCAGTTAGGTGTCATTGAGTAGGTCCTAACTCTTAATGATCTGTTGAACAGAGTTGAGCTACCCCATAGGATTTCCAAAGCTGTAAATCTTTTCAGAAGCAGATAGCCTCATCCTTCTCCCTTGGAGAAGCTGGTGGGTTTGAACCGCCGACCTGTGGGTTAGCAGTTAAGCACTGCAGCCACGACACCTCCAGCACTCCTAAAATAAGCAAGACGTCGGTGCCATCCACTATTAGGAAACTGCAAACTGAAGACTCTAAGATATTACGATTCCATACCTACTAGGGTGGAAACTCTTCCTGGTAGGTGATAAAATTGGATGTGGAGAAACTAGATTCCTTGGTGGGAATGGAGAATGTGCCGCTGATATGGAAAACAGTGTATCAGTTCCTCAAAAAGTTGAACCATTTTTTGCTGTTGTGAAGTGATGTCGAGTCGGTTCTGACTGTCAGCGACCCTGTAGAGGGTTTCCAAGGAGTGCTGGCGGGTTTGAATCGTGGACCTTGTGGTTAGCACTCCAGTGCTGATCCTACAACTCCACCACGTTAAACCATATGACCCATGAGACTTGAAAACAGGGACTCAAAGAGACACGTGTCCCAGTGTTTACTGCGGCGCTAGTCCCAACAGCCAAGTGTCCAGCCACAGATGATGAATAAGTACAGTGTGGTCCATCCATACAGTGGGATGCTATGCATCTACACAGAGAAATGAGGCCCAACACAGGCTACTGTGAAGGACCTGTGAAGACATGACCAAGGTGGATTTGTGCTTACCTCAGCCTGAGGCAGTTCCTGGGACAAGTGGTGAGAAGGCAGGGACATGGGGCTGTAAGAGGAGAACAACTTGTTTCGAGAGTTGAGATGGATTTGATAGATTTTGTAGGATTCATAGGATTTAGACAACCAAGACATCTAAGCGGAGAAATCAACACAAGGGACACAGGAGGGGAAGGAAGGAACAGCCAGCTGGACGGGCTCCCACTGGCTCAATCCAGACAATGTAAGCATGAGGGTAACAGTTGTGCATCCCGAGTGGTGCAGCGGGTGAAGCACTGGGCTGCTAGTGGAAAGGCCGTTAGTTCTAACCCATCAGGAGAGACACGAGGCAGTTTATGCCATAAAGATTCAGTCTCGGAAACCCTAAGAGCAGTCCTCCTCAGTCCTAAAATTTACTATGAGTAGGAATCAGCTCGATGGCAAGGGACTGGCTTTGGTTGCTTATTGCAAGGAGCCCTAGTAGTGCAGTGGTTAAGCACTTGACTGCTAATTGCAGAGTCAGCGGTTCAAACCCTCCAGCTTCTCCATGGGAGAACGATGGGTCTGTCTGCTCCCAGGAAGATTCACAGCCTCAGAAACCCTCTAGGGCAGCTCCCTTGTGTCCCACAGGGTGGCTGTGAGTTGGAATTGACTCTATGGCCGTACATTTTAGTTTTGGGGAAAAAAAGTAGCAACTCATGAGTCCCTATGAATATAAATATATAAGTAAAGGAATGAATAAATGGAATGTTTGAAAGGAATGCAATACCAGCGACTCCCAGATTACAAATGAGTTCCATTTCTAACTCCATCTTTAAGTCGAATTTGTCCGCGATTTGGAAAATTTAGGTAAGGTTTGTATATTATATGCTAAGACAAGCATAATCTAGTCAGGTTTGCCTTAGTGTATAGTATACAGCATACCTTTCTATGCAAAACCCCCCACAAAAAACACTAAATAAAACTTCCAAATACACTAAAACACTTTAACAGATATGTTGTTTAGGGCTGCCGAGTCGACGCCGACTTATGGAAACCCTGTCTAGGGTTCCCGACGAGCGGCTGATGGATCTGAATTGCTGACCTTGCAGTTCAAACTGACCAGTGCTTATCCAACACCACCACACCAGGAGTCACGAACATAGCAGTACAGTAATAATAATAATGACATTTTGATGTGCATTGCAAAGCAAAATCCACTGGTTCTTATGAACGACTGTATGCATCTTTACTTTTTCATCTAATGACTGGTGTGCAGTTGTTGGCCTACAACTATGGGTTGTACGTAAGAGGGATGTTTGTAGTTGGGTTTGCATTTACACAGCTTCAGAGTATCCCCACATCAACCACACACTCATACAATACTTATTAATGACACTGGGAAACCAGTAACTTTGCAGTGGAGAAGCTGTCAGACGCCCCCATAAGCAAGCGAACATGAGTAATTGTGTGCCAGGCACCTAATGGGGCACAGAGAATATGGGAGGCCAAAGGGGCCCACTAGAAACGTCATCTCTAAGAGGCATCAGAGACGCCAAGTTGAGGGATGTATTGCCGAGCACCTGACCAGTAATCTTCCAGCGTACAGGCAGCTCCTGCTTGGTTTCCAGGTGTACCTTTGAGGATCTGTCAGTCAGTCAGGCCAGGTGCAGCCTTGAGTGTAAGAGAAGGCTCCACTGCTTTGTACCCACTTACAGAGGCTCCTACAGTCACGGAAGGTGGTAGTGGGGAACAGCTTTTTGGTTCCGTCCTCTCAAAGGGAGAGCAAATTTACATGACATTAAAGAGCAAGAAAGAGATGTGTGCAAGTCGGACTTGTAACTGGGGCTCCTCGGTCAAAATCATGGCAGAGAACGGTCCCAGGTTGAAGGGGCACAGGGACACACAAGCCATTGGAAGCTGACTCTGAGCTGGATTTCATTGTGGTAAATGGTACCACTGGGATGACTGGGGCAGTGAATGGGTCTGAGGGGGAGGGCCTCTGAACCCGTGGGAATCTCCTGATTGTGATGAGGGTCTGTCAGGGATGAAGACGCTTTGGCTCCCTAAATTTGGACACAGTCTCTAGGAAAGGACACCTGGTTGGTATAGTAGAGAGTTGGTCCAAGTGAGGGAACCCCACCCCCCATGAGACGGACTGGAGCTGTAGACCCAACAAAGCACCCTAACAGTCACATAGACATCATAGGACCAGGCGTCACTTTCTTGGGTCCTACATGGGCACAGTGTCCATCGGCGCCAAGTCACTGGGGATTAACAACACAACACAGCACACGCCATGGGCTCTCGGAAAAATGGACACATCCGTGTGAGAAGAATACCGCCAGAATGCTCCTGAGAAGCCAGGATGGGGAGAACTTGGACAGGTCACAAGAAAACACCAGTCCCTAGAAGAGGATGCCATGTTAGCAGAGTCATAGTCAAGGATAAGTCCTCAGTGTGTGGGACTGACAACATGGCCACAGTGATCATGAAGCGGGCAGAGTGTGCTCTGTCGTATGTGGTGTTACCGAGTCAGAGCAGACCCAGTGTTGGCAACTCATCACCTTCTCCACCGCCTTCACCACTACCACCTCTGCCATCACTTCCATCACCTCTGCCACTGCCACCATCACCTCCACCACCACCACCACCACCACCACCATCACCATGCTGGCTGTATGAGTAGGATAATATCCTAGTTGGTGAGAACCATCTACTCAGCAGGTGGGCCAGGTCCTGTGCCAATGGTCCAGGGGAAGAAAGTGTGCGTAAGTTTGAGAATGTCTAAAATAACAGCCACCTGAGGATCTTGTGAGAAGAAGGATCCAGAACAGGACATCCAAATCCATGAGGTGGGAGTAAGCCTAGGATGTTGAAGACCATTGAGTAGAACAGGAGGTTGTTCTGCAGGGTAGGAGGCAAGGTGACCATGGCTGCTGACAGGAAGTCCTCAGCCTACTTCTGACCCCCTGCTGGTGCCTCCCTCCTTTCAACCCCATCACCAGAGAGGGTACCTGAACTCCAAGTGTGTTCCCACCAGTGGCATTGAAGTACATGGTATAGGAAAGACCCTATGCTGCCCTCAGAACATGTCCAGATCACTCACTGAGACTCAGTTTCCCCACTGCTGGTCAGGGTTTGATCAGCTTTGGCTTCTTGGCTGGCCAGTTCCTAGACTTTTACCTTTTGAGGGTGACATAGAGCTGGGGGGCTAAAGAAGGACCACTAAGACACAGGGACGTACTCTTGAGCTCCAGCCAGGTACTCGTTGATACTGTCTCCTCACCGGCAGTCCCCAGGTCAGAATGGAGACTCACAGAGGAGCCCAGGAAGCAGAGGACCACCCTCAGCTCACTGTCTGGTCTCTCACACAGGCAAGGTGTGGCTGGGGCCATGTCTCCTTTTCCAAGCTCCTATGACTGGTGGAAACCCCATCTCCTGTAAGCTGCACACCTGGTGTTCCTGTTGGAGCCTCTGAGCTCAGGGAATGTTCAAGTCCACGTACGGGTGCACCAATTTTGTCAGGCCCACCCAGGACTATCTCCCTTGGGCTCACCCCAAAGTCTAATTGTTGTAAGATAGTGTTGAGCTCATTGGCTGCAACAATGAGGTTGGAGCAGGTCCAGGCAGTGTGTGCTTATCTTGCAGTGCCACACCAGGACTCCAGCTATCACATTAGGTGTGAGTTAATGAAATGTGTGACTAAAGAAAGCAGGCTAATTTAAAAAAAATTTTTTTTCTTATTGTGAATTGGGTGAAGGTTTATAGACAAGATCATCAGCCCTACATTCAGCAAACTATACACCTTGTTTCACCTCAATGATTACAGACCCTCTCTGCAACGCTTCTCCCACTCCCTCCCTGTGGCTCTCCATTTATACCTTACATTTCACAAGTGAACAAGGCAACAATATTTGATGTACACTTAGAAAACAAAAAAAGACATATCTTCATTTAAGTGCCCAGAGGGCACATTCTGCTAGCCTGTCTACTGCTCGCAGGTACACAGCCACCATCTCTGCTGTCACTGTTTCTCTAGGTAGGATCTCACACTCCACTCATGCTCTTCCTTCTTGATGGTCCTGGGATCAACTGCTCCTGAAATGAAAGATTACCTACTCCTCCCTTTTAGTCATACACCTTCTAAAATTACAGTTGTGACAATTGCAGTTAATCCTGGTAATAATTAGTCACAATTGAATCATAAAACCTTATCCCCATCGACCCCCAGCTCCTTTCACCAGATCCATCTGAGAAAGATGGAAACTACTCAGTGGGGATTCTACCTTATCCCCCTCATTCTGCAACTAAGCATTCGTTGTTGTTGTTATGTGCTGTGGAGTCGGTTCCGACTCATAGTGACCCTGTACAGGGTTTCCGAGGCTGTAATTCTTTACGGGATCAGAAAGCCTCATCTTCCTCCCGCGGAACAGCTGGTAGTTTTGAACTGCTGACCTTGCGGTTCACAGCCCAATCCATAACCATTATGTTACCAAAGCATTCATACAAGGTTGTAAATTGGTCACTTTGTGCTTTTGTAGGCCCCCCAACCCATTTTTTGATAGTCAATGTTTAAATTTCTCATTCCTGTCATCCCAGTATGTTGAGGAAGCCAGATTGTTCCTTCATAGGAGGAATCCTTCCATTCCAGTTGAAATTTGAGTCACTGCATTCATAGGCAAAAATCTAGTTTGTCAAATTATAACAATTTCCACTTGTTCTCTTGGCCTTGGAAGCCCACTTCTACCCTGGCCTCCAGGGCCACGTGAGTAGGAGTGTTGTTCTTCACAGTTCTGTTCACCCTCAGGGGTGGGGGGTGTACAGTGGACCACGGTACCGGGGTCTTGCTGAGGAGGAGACATCTGAGGATGGGAGAAGAAACAGGTCTGGGGAGAGGTTCAGGGAGAAGGGGACTTAGGCACAGCATGAGCCAGCCGCCTGCACCCAGAGGAGACACTTGGGGCTGCATCCCACCTTGAATGGGGGTGGGGTCCTCCCTCAGTGCTGAGTGAAAGATGCCACAGCTCGTTGGGAGCCACCTAGAGGACTGGACTGAGGACCCCAGATAACAGAGTACGGCGGCTCCCCTAGAGTTTTCCAGGATGTCCACTGTATACAGACAGATTACCAGGTCCTTCTTCCTGGGGTGGCTGGTGAGTTCGAACCACTGACCTTTCAGTTAGCAGTTCAGTGCTTAACTGTTGGGTCACCAGCATTCCTTTTACTTTATGAGTGAAGAGTGTCATCAGCCATAGGGGCCGGCGAGGCAGAGAAGGAGAGAGGGACAGAGAGAGAGACACACACACACACACACACACACACACACACACACACACACGAGAAAGGGAGACAGAGAGAATGAGAGACAGAAACACATTTAAGATGCTCTCTGCAGGTGAACTGACGGGACAAACCTGCTGGACAGGAACCTGCAGAAGACCCACCTGAGGTCCCCGGAGCAGTATTCCACTGAACTCAGAACAGAGGTGTCTCTCTTCCCTACCCATCCTATCCTCAGCCCTCCCAGCTAATGACCCCAGCCACCCCAAAAGAGCATTCTGAAATGCCTACCACAGGCCCCTGACTCCCACCCACCCTTGTCCCACAGCTTCTGCCCCCCCCCCCCATCTCATGATAGGAACCTGTTCACCTTATCTGCACCTGCCTCTTAGTCTTTTTGCTTCTGGGGTCCTTTACTGCTTTACTGTCTGACCCCACCCCCACATTCTCCAGATCTGGGCTCAGACAGGAGAGGCCTCTCTGCTCCCCAGAAACATCTGGATACCTTTTCCCAGGGCTTCCACCATTCTGTGCTCCTTAACCCTGTGCTGTAAGGCCTAGAGCCCATGGTGAGTTTCCTTTATAAACAACTCCTTCTCTGCCCTCTCCTCCTCCCTCTCAGCTCAACATCCCTGGCCTCCCCAGGAACTCAAGTCCAGACAGTGGAAGGAAGGGAAGGAGGGAGGTGGGAGAGGAGGGGCCTGGGTGTGTGGTATTCTGCAGGGCGGGGGCTCCTGGGGGCTGGCAGCAACCCCACAGGTTGTGGGGGTAGGTGTTTGTGCTCTGAAGGTCATCTAGCTTGGCCGGGCCTCCTTGGGGGTGATTCTGAAGTGCCTCCTGTGAGGAAGGAGAGCTTACAGGAGCACCCCGCCTACCAGGAGGGGTGGGAAGCAGCCCTAGACCTCTCTCCCTGGAATCTTTTCTATTTTTAACAGGAGTCCCGAGTTGGCAATTGCTATTCAACTCAGGGGAGGCTGTGAAATAAAATTGTGTAATAGAATTTATTCTCCCAGTCCTCTTATTAAATCTCACCTTAGAACAGACACACTCAGAGCCCCGGGACCCTGTGGGCTCCTGGGGACAGGCTCCCTAGGCTGTCACCTGCTTGGTCAGCCAAATAGGTCCCAATTGGCAGACCAGGATATTTAATCAGTTCATCAGCAGTGGCAGGGAACCCTGGACCCAGGCCTGGGCAGAACATCTCAGGTCCCCCTGGTCTTTCTGGGAGGGCTGGAGCAGAGGCTCAGACCCAGCACTCCCTCCTGCCTGTGCCTGTTTATTCGTCCTGCTCCCCTAAGCCGGGACTCTTCCAGTCTTCCCACCCAGAGCACTGCCCTGCTGGAGCCCCCAGGCCCTTAGTGGATACTCAGCAGTGGGAGCTCCTAGCAGCAGATGCCGGGCCCCACAGCACATCAGCCCTGCCTCACTGTGCAGATGTGGGTGGCAGTGGTCTAGGGCAGGCGCCATAGTCTGGGGATCCAGGCACCTCCTACACCTACAACAGAAAGGGACAATGAGGAGGTGGGCTAACAGGACCCTCTCAGCACCTACCCATCTCATTGTATGGATGGGCTCCCATCTTCCCAGTGTGCCCCAGTAGAATCTTCCTACGTCTCACAAACCCTGACTTCTGAGAGTCCGCATAGCCATTCACTGGTAACATTCCCTATCAACACCACAAGGAGCTGTTTGCTATAACTGGGGTTTCTGCCTCTTGGGTTCCAGCACCTCAGCCCCCACCTCTGCTACTATCAGGGCTCCAGCAGGCTGAGCTGGGGGTGCGGGGCAGGGGGGGGCACTGCTGAGTCAATCATACAACACCCTCTCTGTACTCACCCCTCCCGTCCTTGGACCACAGCTGGCCTCCTGGAGTCAAGAGGCAACCACCCACACATCCTAAACATGGCAGTACTTTTAGAGTCACTTTCCAGTGTTCCTGTTGGTGGGACAGGGGCTGGGGCAGGGATGGGGGTGGGGTGAGGCATCAGTACTGTGGCGTACCCGCTGCAACCTCACAGGTGGTCATTTCCACAGCCCCACTCAACAGACAAGGAAACAATTCAGAGGTTCCCCACTGTGCATGTGGCTTAGCTTGGAACCAAGCCAGGGGCTCTCAACTCCACAGGCTGTTCTGCCCCTGGAGGCTGCCTGCTGAGTATTGGGAAGACCGCCCTTCCTTCCCGCCATGCCTGGTAGATGAGAGCCAGGAGTGTACCCACTGTCCCCTGGGAGACCTTTGGACTCTAGCTGTATCCCAGGGTGAAGTCACCTTCCATGGAAGGAGAGAGGGTCTCCTCCAACAGGCCGTGGGGCCATTCAGAACTCTGGACAGGGCCCGATGGCATGATGGTCTGGCCCCTAAAGCTCCCTCTAGCGCAGTGATTCCAAGACAGGCTGCACAAAGCCAACATGAGGTCAGTGTTTAAAGAGTGTCTGTCCCCAGGGGCCACCACAGACAGGAATCAGAACCCCAGGGAGTAGTCAAGGCCTGGCTTTTTAACTTTTTTCTTAGCAGCATAGATGGTTCTATTGGTGATGTTAATTCTGGTGCATAGTGACCCCATCCATACACAACAGAATGAAACACTGCCCCATCCTGTGACACGCTCACAATCATGCTCTGTTAGAGTCCATTGCTGCGGTCACTGTGTCAGTCCATCTCCTTGGAGGTCTTCCTCGTTTTTCCAAACTCAACAAGCATGATGTCCTTCTCCAGGTACTGGTCCCTCCTGATAACATGTCTGAAGTACGAGAGACCCTATTCCATGGTGCCTTCATCCTTACATGGTGCCTTCACCATCCC
>NW_006408519.1:50643559-50650749 GCF_000296735.1 Chrysochloris asiatica
TATAGTCACTATTCCATGGTACATTCACTATTCTATGGAAGAATTGCAGCCAGAGTGCTCCTTGGAGGCCAGGATGGCCAAAATTCGTCTCTTATACTTCGGACATATTGTCAGGAGGGAGCAGTCACTGGAGAAGGATATCATGTTTGGCAAGGTGGAGGGTCAGAGAAAAAGAGGAAGACCCCAGCGAGATGGATTGGCCAAGTGGCCGCATCAATGGACTCAAGTGTGGCAACAATAGTGAGGTTGGCCCAGGATCGGGCAGTGTTTCATTCAGCTGTGCATAAGGTCACTATGGGTCAGTACTGACTCGATGGCACCTAACAATAACAACAACAACATGGTACATTCACTATTTCATGGTGTTTTCACTATTCCATGATATAATTACTAGTCTATGGTATATTCACTATTCCATGGTGCAGTTACTCTTTCATGGTGTATTACATTATACCAATATGCAACTATTTCCTGTAAAAGAGGTACAGACTTAATAATAGTAGTAATAATAGTGACAATGCCCAGCAGGTGTTGAGGAATACTTCGCTGTTTAGTCCATCTTGAAACCCTCCTGTTGCGTCCAGTAAGCCGGGAGAGCTCAACTCCTCACTACAAACTGCCCAGAATCACCAATGCTGCACTGGCATGAGAACTGGATGGGCGGAGGGGGCATGCATGCAGGCAGTCTGCACCACCAATTGTTCGTCACAGTCTGCTGTGATAGTCAGGGGAACCCAACTCTGACACCCAGAACGAAGTCAGGGTGAACGAACTCGTAATCTGTGGAGCGCCCTGTGGGAGTAGGGTGGTTCCGGAGAACTCTTGGCTTCCTTGCAGGAGACCCAGGTTCCATTTCCACCCAGTGCATGTTGCGTGCAGTCTCCACGTGTCTGTCTGCGGAGGCTGGCATGTTACTGCAGTGCTGAACAAGTGCCAGTGGAACTTTCACAAGAAGAAAGCTCTGGTGATCTGCTTCTGAAATCTACCAGTGATGACCCCATAGACCACGTGATCCGATCTGTACGTGATCATGGGCTGGGGAAGTGCTGGGCAGTGTTTTGTTCTGAGGTCACAACAAGAACAACCACACAGTGTCCTGTGCTGCTCGCCACTCTCCAGCCCTCTAGTGAGTTGGACAAGGCTTCTCTCCTCCCACCAGCCTGGGGGTGGGGTGGGGTGTCTGGACTCCCACCTGCTTGTCTCTGACCCCTTCCTGCCCTTTGGTTTCTGTCTTTCTCACTCAGAGCCATGTGCCGGGGCTGGTGCCTGCCACATGCCGACAGCATGGGGTCAAGGTCCACTTTATGCAGAACCTGTATTTTACAAGGAGGATGAAACTGAGGGGCTGGAGGGAAAGGACCTGGGCAGGGTGTCGGGTCCCCTCTGCAGCCAGGGTCTCCAAAGTGACACATCTGTCAGGATCCTGACCCAGCCCGGCAGTGAAGATGTGTCTATGATGGTGACTTAGGCCATCACTGACCATTGCCAGTGGTTGGGGAGGTGGGTAGACATTTTCCAGCCCAGGGCCCATTGCAGGGGTGGGGGTGAGAGCCCAGGGCCCATCGCAGGGGTGGGGGTGACAGCCCAGGGCCCATCACAGGGGTCGGAGTGAGTCAGTGTCGCCTCCTGATGACACCCTGTACCTTCTCTTCAGACCCGTGTTTTCGGTTCTTTTTGGGGTGGACTACGTACCGGGAAGACAAGCTTGAAGACTCACCTTTTCCTCCTAACCGTCCTTTGCTGCTGTTGGGTGCTGAGGACGCGTCATCTTTGTCATCTGCTGACTGCGTTTCATTCTTCCTAGGGTTTATGAAAACACTTCATCTGAAAGGCTCCTGGCTTGCAAACCCACATCCGTCCAGTCAGTCCTGACTCATGGTGATCCCATAGGTTAGACTAGAACAGCTTCATCAGAAGTCAGCAGACACGTCTTTCTCCTGCTGAGGGGCTGCTGGGTTTGAAACTTGGACGTTTCAGTAGCAGCTGAACGCTTAACTAAGAGCCCCAGACCAATCTCATGACCACTGAGTCCACTCCGACTCGCAGTGACCCTGTAGAAAGGGGTAGAACTGCCCTGCAGGGTTTTCTAGGCTCTCATCTCTAGGGGAACACACTGCCTTATTATTCTCCAGGGAAGCGACGGGTAGGTTTGAGCTGCTGACCTCTAGTTAGCAGCTCAATGTTTAACCACGGGAACTCCCACACTGACTGAATGAAGGACCTTTAATTTTAGGGTCGAACCCTGGACCAACAATGTGGAGCATCCAACTGGGTTCCCTTCTGCTGCAGTATCTGCAAGCTCTCCTCCAGTCTGAAACTCTGACCTGCCGATGGGATGGTACTGTGTGTGCCATATTTGGGTGGATCTTTATAAATGTTTCCATGTCTGTTGTCCCATTTGAACATCAAAGCTCTGTGAGAGCGTCTCCCTTTTCTAGTGAAGACTTGGAAGGGTTGGTCTGCGGCCCCAGACCGATTCCCTCATCCCCTCATCTCATCTGAGTGCGTTGACCCTCTCTAAGTGGGGAGACTTCTGACCAGGCCTTATCCCAAAGATGGACTCAAAGTGGGGTGAATTTAGCCCCTGCTGGCCACATTCGGGAGGGAATAGGGTTAAGTATCCAACTAGGAGGCATTCAATCCAAACTTGATGACAGACTCAGCTGACAAATGGGTGTTGATTCAGGCAAATGATGCCAAACTGTGAGTGGCAAGCAGGGAATACCCCTCTGAGGCCAAGTGCCCCTCCCTATTTTACAGAAGAGGCCATTGAAGTTGGAGGACTGCACCGAGCGGGAGAGACCCTGGCCCCCACTTCATGAGAGACCAGCTCATGCCCTGGGTCTGCCACTGACATTTCGTGCCCCCAGGAGAGCCCTGGCGGAGTCCCCCTTTCCTTGCTCAGCTTATGACATGGAGCCAACAGTCAGTGAGTCAGGCCCTCGCCTGCCCCCCTACCCCAGGCCTCCGTTTCCATCTCTGTAAATTAGCATAATAGCAAGTCCTCCCTTCTTTAGAAGGAGCCTTGGGGGCACAATGATTAAGTGCTCCGACGCTAACTGAAAGGTTGGTGGTTCGAACTCACCAGCTGGAGATGTGTGTTCCTGTAAAGGTGAGAGCTGAGGAAATCCTATGGGGCAGTTCTACTCTATCTCTATAGGGAACTGGAAACGCTGAGCGGCACATAAAAGGCTGTTTATGCTGCTCAAACAGGCTTCCAGTGGCTGAGGGGTTGGGGGTCTTCTTACCCCTGACTGGACTTTGCACAGCAGTTCCTGTTGGAAAAGAAGAGGGGACCGAGGGGTGGCCATGGGGTGTGTACAGACAAGATCGCTGTGGGTGGCACTGAGTGGATGGTCCTGGATGTTTGGGGACAAAGCCCCTGGATCAGTCCTGCAGGTGGGTCCTGGCTCCCCTGTCGTCTGCTGCTTCCCAGGGCCTGTCGGTCTGATTGTGGGGGAGGGCAGCCGGGAGTTGCAGAGATTCCGAGCTTCATTATTAGTTTAAGTGTTACTCAGCTGGTTTATTGAATTCTCCAAGTCAGGAAAAATTCCGACGAGATAAGAAGTTGATATTTTCAGAAACACCAGCAGCGAGAACTGTGCGGGCGGCCAGGACAGAGTGAGGGCCTGCCTGGCATGAGAATGTCTCTGTGCCCGCCTCCCTGCTATGGCACAGGCATGCACACATACAGGCACAGATACATGCTGACACACACATGCACCCACGTGTATAGGCATGCTCATGCCAGCGCATGTGAACACACAGATACATGTGTCCACACAGACACACTGACGAACACACAGAGGCAAACACACATGCCTATACACACATGCACATATGTGTATAGACACGTTCATGTCAGCACATGTGAACACAGAGCTACATGTGCACACAGAGAGAGGTACACATACATGTGTACACACAGACACATACTGACAGACACACAGGCATATGCACAGGCTCACACATAGACAGGCACCTACACACACACAGTCACACACAAAGACACACACACACACAGTCACACACAAAGACACACAGGCACACATACCCATGCTCTCAACATACACATATATTTGCACACACATACATGTACAAATAAGGAGCTCTGGTAGCGTAGTGGTTACGAATTGGGCTGCGAACCTTAAGGTCAGCGGTTTGAAACTCCGCGGGAGAAAGATGAGGCTTTCCACTCCCGTAAAGATTTACACCCTTGGAAACCCTGTACAGGGTCGCTATAGGTCGGAACTGACTCGACGGCACTTAACAACAACAACAACACATGTACAAATGGACCCATAAACACAAGGCACATGTTAATACACAGGTATATAGACACATGCACACACTTATTCAACAATCACACCCACACAATCCTATACACACATGTGCACAGGTATATAGGCACACATGTGCACAACACATAAATGCACCCACATGTGCTCATGCCCCTACACAGAAGGCACACACATGTGCATGTACCATCCCCCCCCCCCCCCCCCCCCCCCCCACACACGCTCACATGCATACACGAGGATGTACACACTCACACATGCACTGACTTAAGGATTTGGGTCAGCAGTAGCTCTGGGGACCAGAGAAAGCCAGGCCTGCCTTCCCTCCAAGCTCTCCCTCCCACTCCCTCTCCAGACTCTATGATGCCCTGTCCCATCCTCCCTGACCATGTCCTCTCAGCTGGTCCAGTCTGTCAGTGGAGACACAAGGAGACATCACCGGCAGTGCAGTGGATGTGAGCCCCTCAATGCACTGGACCTTTGGTGGGGGGAGGGGAAGTATCCCCACACTGAACCAGAGCCCCAAGGCAGACTGCCTGTCTTGCCCACCTTGGAGGCCAGTGTCAAGCAGTGTCTGGTGTAGAATTGCCATTACAAACAGTTGTTGATGAAAGGGTGAAGAAAGAATCATAGGGCAGGGACAGGCACAGTGGGCTGGGGTCTAAGAGGGAGGTGAGTCTGGAAGGGAGACTTGCCTGTCTGTGTAGGTGTGGGGTTGGGGAGGAGGTGCAGCCCACCCAGGAAGACTGCATGCAGGGGTGGAATTGCAAGGTTGACAAGGGGCAACATGGTTACTAGTATCATGATTATGGCCAAGTGGGTGGGCACCGGGGCTTATCCATCCTCTAGGCACGCCCATGCAGAGTGAGTAGGAAATGGGGTCCCAATCACCACTGCCCTCCCCCTTCCTCCCTGTCCAGGTGAGAAGGGGGCCAAGAGAGGCATCCACTTTTAACCAGGGAAGGTGTTACTGTTGTTTGGTGCGTCCACAGCAGTTGGGACTCGTGGTAGAGCTGCCCGTATGGTTTTCTAGGCTGTCATCTGTACATGAGGAGATTGCCAGACCTTTCTTCTGCAGAGCTGCTGCTGAATTCTAACGGCTAAGCTTTTGGTTAGCACCTGAGCAGTGAACTGTTTGCAACACCAGGGATCCGTGAGCAGGGAGCTTAACCCAGTGATTCTCAAATTTGGGGGTTTCAGGCATCTGTAACCCCCAAGAACAATTCAGGAAGCCCACAGGAACTATAGTTTTCCCCCATGGACTTCAAGCAAAACAACACAGGGACCCTGGACTAACTACAAAGCAGGTAGGAGAACCAAAGTGATTTGCAACAACGTAACACCATGCCACTCTGCTCTCCAGTAATTTGGGTTTGGAAATAGAGTAATGGTAGCTTTTCATGAACAAGAGCTCTTAGTGTTCCATGTAATAGGTCTGTTATTTTGTAAGTAAATGAACATTTCAAGGCCTGTGATGTATCTTCTCTAACACTGTAAACACAGGTGGTTATTATCTACATAAACCAATGCTTTCTGGGTGCTCAACCCTGTGTAAGAGCATGAAAGAGCTCCACACTGAAATAGACTAGGAAGAACGGCCCGGTGATCTCATTCAGAAAATCAGTAAGAACGTCACGGAGTGCAGTGATGTGATCCCGTTGTACCAGGGCTGACTCTAAGGTAACCAACAACACTGGACTAGCTGGTGAAACAGCTCTGGGTCTAGGTAAGGTCAGTGGTGGGGAATAAAAGTCTCCAGGGTCCAGCTTCTTCCCCAGACCCCAGATGGTCCCCCTGCTGGGGAGGAGGGAAAGATGGGAGTGGAGCAGCCTGAAGAGGATACCTCTGCCCTCCAACTTCCCAGAGAGCTGGGCATCCAGCAGGTCAGGTCTCCTTGCTTGGACTTTGTACTTGGCTACCTCAGGGTGCAGTGTTATGATGGGGGGTGGGACTGGGAGCCAGGACATGGGGCTTTATGTCCTGGTCCTGCCCCATCCCCACTGCCCTTGGCTGAGCCATCCTGACTGGAGCTCAGCCACATGAGCATGGGTTAGTGAGTGATACAGAGGGCTAAGCATTGTGCTGAAGTGGGAGGAGATCACCTGGAAGCCAGGGCAAGCAGAGACCCTAAGGGTTGGAAGGCAGGCAGGGGAGGCTGACCAGGGGGCTGCTCACTGTCTAGGGACTGCCGTGGGGAAGGAGGATAACAGACCACTCAGGAGACACTGAGATGCTGGCAGCTGGCTGTTACCTGTCTTGCCCAACACCCCAAGGTCCTCAGGACTGAGTGGATGTAAGTGAATCTCAGGTCCCTGAACACTTGGTTGCACCTGTGTTCCACAGGCTTTAGGGTGGAAATGACAGCAGCCTCATGGGTTAAGGGACCAGGGAAGGGAGACACACTCCTGCTGCTGATGGCACCAGAGATAGTCTCTCCCGGATATTGACAACACAGCCTTCAGGATTTTAATATCATGACTCCATGGGGACCGTGATGTCTGCTGTAACTAAGCACTCGGCATCTGAAAACTGGGTGTGGGAGGAATCTACTCACCCATCCATCTGTACTTCCTTACAGCAGCTCCTTCACTCCCTCACTGACTCATCCATCCATCCACCCTGCTCTAGCCACACACCCATTCATCTAGCCACCTGTCCTATTGGTTATTCATTCACCTTCTCACTCTCCTTCCCAACACCTCATCTTCCAAAACGTAATAAGCATCTATGTGCCAGACCACATGTTAGGGAGCAAAGATGACTTGTACATGTTCTCTACTTGCAAAGAGATTCAAAGTCTAGGAATGACTGGACTGATGATGCTGATGATGGAGGTGTTGTTGATGGGGACATTGATGGTGGAGGTGAAGATGGTAATGGTAGTGATGATGG
>NW_006408519.1:50651669-50672028 GCF_000296735.1 Chrysochloris asiatica
GAAGATGGTAATGGTAGTGATGATGGGGATGATGATTGTAATGGTAATGGTAGAAATAATGATGGAGGTTATGGTGATGATGATGATGATGCTGATGATGCTGATGATGGAGGTGTTGTTGATGGGGACATTGATGGTGGAGGTGAAGGTGGTAATGGTAGTGATGATGGTGATGATGATTGTAATGGTAATGGTAGAAATAATGATGGAGGTTATGGTGATGATGATGATGATGATGATGATGATGATTCTAATGGTAATGGTAGAAATAATGGTGGTGATGCTGTTAATAATAATAATAACTAACCATTTTTAGCACATAACATGTGCCAAGCAATATTTTCAGCCCTTTACATGCATTAAGTCATTTAAATCTTAGGAAAGATTTATGTGGTGGAAGCTATGAAAAGTCTCCTTTGGTAACCGGGGAAATGGAGGCACAGACAGGCACTATAGCTCTGGATGGTTGGGACGACTTTCAAGCCTATGCTGTCTGGAAGAAGACCCAACACTCAGCATCATGCAAAGCAGCAGGGGTCTTAGAGGAGGCCAGTGGGCACAGAGGAGGGTGGGATTCTCAAAGGGGAGGTGCCAAGTATGCCTGGGAGCTACCAGAGAAAAGCCTTCTGGGTTTTAAAGATGGAGCATGAAATTGGCAAGCACTGTACCACTTAGAAGGAAGGTGGTACCTAGAAAGGTGTAGGATTTGAAAAGAGGGTGTTGGGGTTTGGTGGGTGGTGAGTCAAGGGAAGATGTGGGGAGACTTGGAGGTCAGGGTGTGGTAAACCTGGGAGACTAGGATGGTCATGCTTGAGACTAGTGAGTGGGCTGGTCCCAGTGGGACAGCTTCAGAGACTACACCATGGCCCAGGGGCTGGACAAACCCTCAGCATCAGAGACCATACCATGGCCCAGGGGCTGGACAAACCCTCACTTGCTCCAGGCTGAGATGCATGATTAGAGGTGCGGGACATGTAAGGGGGCAGTGGTGGTCTGTCCAGAAAATGTTGGTGTTCAGAGGAACTGCCCAGAGAGTGGCCAGTGGTGGAACCACTTCAGGGATGGACCAGCAGAATCCAAGCCAGAGGCCCCCAGAAGGCTCAGCGAGGGCAGGTGCTTGTCCCATGGTGGAACAAGGCCCCTGCTCCTGGGATTGGTCAGAAGTTGCGGAGGGTGTTTACAAGCTGGGGGTCCACCTACAGACCCTGAGAGAAGACCTCCAGACACTGGACCTCAAAATCAGTGTGTCTTAGCTGGTGGGTGCTGCTGCCTCAGTGGTCTGCTCAGAAAAGCTCTCTGGTGGGAGAGGGAAGTGAGGGAACTTGTCCTGGTCACCTGGGCCATTGGTAGTGCCCACTGGCCTTGACATTGTCCTTTCTAACCCAGGGACTAGACCACACAGACTCCTTGGGTTTCTGAGAGAGTCAGAAGTCAGTAGTGTTGGGAATGTAGCCCTTGTTTATCAGTGACTGCTAGCTCTATTTTCCTGGGGTGCAGATACATAGGTATCTTCTTGGCCTCTGGGCCTCAGGTTGGCTGTCCATTAGCCCCGAGGGGGTCAGTCCTTCCCCAGGGCTTGGGCATTGCTGTAGACAGGTACAGCTGGGCCCTGGTCCTGTATCACAGACACCTGCATTTAGGTGTGGCCACACCAAAGCTTTTCCTGCTGGCCCAGGTAGCTGGGAAAGCTGGTACTTGGAGGTGGGAGGGAATCTTGAATCTATTCCCATGCCCACACCACCAGTGCCAAGATGAATGCTGAGATGGTACATGAAGAAATGATCCCTGGCTTTCAAATATCGACTTGTTTATTTTTAGTTTTATTAAAATGAGTCTGTTTGGTGCCTTTCCAAGGTTCCCGGTGTGATGATCTCTGCTCTCAGATTGAATGTGTGTGTGTGTGTGTGTGTGTGTGTGTGTCTGTTCAGTCAGGCCCAGGGGAGCTGTTGCACAATCAGAATGCTAATGAGACCCTGATTGTGCGTCTGGGTGCTGCCTCAGTCCCCTGGGCCCTGCTGCCCCAAATGCCGCTGGGTTTCGAGGCCCCCTGGGGAGCAGCCCTGTGCTCTCTGGAAATGAGACCTCAGCTTAATGCTTCATGGAAGTCTGGGGACTCAAGGAGACGGAGTTTGTAGGGATCCTGTTAAGCTCTCTCCCTTCCTACCCAGAGTCCACTTCCAGGCCACTGGGGGGGTCAGACCTGGGGAGCCACTGTCCAGGGTTCTGGCCTCAGTAGTGGCTCTGTAGGACAGAGCAGAACTGGCCCATAGGGCTTCCAAGGAGTCCCGGTGTGGTGCTGTAGGATAAGCACTGGATTGCTAGCTAACCTGAAGGTCGATGGTTCAAACCCACCAGTTGCTCCTTGGAAACCCTATACAGGTTGCTGTGAGTCAGAACTGACTGAACGACACTGAACAATCTTTATAGAAGCTAAATGCCACATCCGTTTACTTGGAGCAGCTGGTGGGTTCAAACCGCTGACCTTATGGTTGGCAGTCAGCGCTTTAACCATGGCACCAGCAGGGCTCCTGAGCCCGGACCAATGTCCTATGACCAAGATCACAGACACCCACCTCCTTCTAACTCTCACCCTGGCCTGGGACTCACCTCACTCTCACCCTTGAGGTTTCCTCAGGGGCTGCACTTATCTGGCTCTGAGACCCATGGGTGCCAACAGTGAAGCACTCATCTGATGACTGAAAGGCTGGAGGTTCAAGGCCACCCAGAGGGACTGCCGAAGAAAGGCCTGGTGAGCTGCTTCCAAACAACCAGTCTTTGAAAATCTCATGAGTACGTGTCGGGTTGTACTGAGTTGGGGTCAACTGGACGATAAGCAGTTTTTACTGATGTCTCCAAGCCAGACGAAGGCCAGGGATATTTGGCCCCTTCCTTTCTTTAACTGTCTCAGACATTTCTCTGACTGCTTGGTGGGCCTGCTGCTGAGCTAGAAGGTGGACACAGGTCCAGCCACCGTGGGGCTCTGGTGGGAGACAGATTCGAAACTGCAGGAACGCATTCAGCACATGGCACAGGGGAGGATGCTGTTAGGGCCCAACGTGGCTTTCCCCTGATCTGAAGGGCAGAGGAACAGCCCTGCAAAGGCCCTGGGGCAGCAGGTATGTGGTGCTAAGAGGGGGGAGTGCATGTGTCATTGAGAAGAGTGGGGTGGGGCATGGGGAAAGGTGAGACCCTACAGGTGGAGGCTGACCTCACAGATCTGGTAGGTGTGGAGGAAGGCCATGGGAGGTGGACAGGAGAGTTGCATTCCCTGGGAGGATCTGGTGAGGGCGCTGTGACAATGGGACTATGGGACAGACAGGAGTCATGCTGAAGAGGTAATGTCCACCTGACCTTAGTCATACGAGGGGCAGGGGTAGCCAGCTGAGGCAGGCAGGGTGACTGGGCTTCAGGTCATCTGGTGGCCTGTCTGGTGGAGGTGGCAGGGAGTCCATGTGCCCAGAGTAATGGTTTGTTGAGCATCAGTGGTCTGCCCACACTTAGTGCCCCCTGCCCTTTCTCTCAGATTGCTAACTGTGCCCACCCAAGAGGACACAGGAAGGGAGTGGGAGTCCCCAGCATATAGTTATGGCTCCTCATGTTGTTAGCTGCTATCACAGATACACCATGGACAAAGAGATCAGACTCTACTGGACCACAGGGTTTTCATTGGCAGTAGATTGCCAGACTTTTCTCCTTAGTGTCCCTTGGTCTGGAGGCTCCATTGAAACTTTTTCAGCCTCCACTGACCGGCGGGTGGTGGCAGTGTCTGAGGTGAGCTGGTTGGGATTTGAACCTGGGTCTCCCCTCTCTGAGTGCTCAACGTGCATTTCTTGAGTGACTGAGTACAACGCATGCATGTAGGTGTGTGCCAGTCTGGGCCAGCCCCTGCCTCTGGCCCCTCATCATGGGAGTGGGGCTGGGCATGTAGGTCCTGGCTGTGTGAATCGGAAACCCCAGGCATTTGCTTTTTTCCTTGCTCTCCTCCGCCCCGTTTTCCCTGCACCTGGCGGCTAGGGAAACGCGGAGGCCGCTGCTGCCTTTGTTCCTCTGAGCTGTGGCAGGTGTGGGGGTGGTGGGCTCTCAGTGTTGGCTCCTGCCTGAGAAGCCTCCCCCTGCACCTGGCTTTGCCCCCACTCAGGGACGTTCTTTCATGAGGGACAGGAGAAGAGACTGAGACAGAGAAAGCTTATACCTGGAGCTGGACTGTCCCTGTGGACCTGGGTCCTTTCAGCCTAGCATCTGGGCCCCTCCCCTCTCCCAGCCCCTTCCAGGACCCCCGTGTGATGCCTGGTCAGCTCCTCACTGGAGAGTCGGGGCCTGTGGGGGTGCTGAGGCACAGTGATGCTTACACACCCACAGAAACCTGCTGCTATGTGTGAGAGCCAGCCAGCCACGGGAGTCAGAAAGCATGAGTCTGGGTCAGTATCTGTTCAGACTTGTCACTCACAAGCTCTGTGACTCTGGACAGATCCCCAACTTCTCTGTCCTCCGTGCCCCTCCTGTGAAGAAGGGTAGTGGTAATGGCCTCCAGGGGAGACCACCAGGAGAGTCCCCGTCTCAGCTCTCACCCCCATGTGTGCTCTGGTCTAAGGAGTCCCCCTGTTGTCTGGGAAGGGGGCCGTGGTGGCTTCAAGGCAGGATTCTCACTTTCCACCCAGGAGACCTGAGTTAGAGCCCTGGTCAGTGTGCCTCAGTGCAGTCACTACAAGCCAGTTGGTGGAGGTTTGAACAGTTCCCAGACTAAGAGAGATGAGGAAGAAAGTCCTGGGGATTTATTTCTGAAAACCAGCCAGCTGAAGCCCTGTGGATCCCAACAGCTCAATCCCGACCCCATCTTAGGGTCAGCACAGGACCCAACAGTGTTTTGTGCAGGGGGTCTCTCTGTTGGGGGGTGACTTGACTTGATATCTGGACATGGGGGGTGGTTGGCCCACAGGCTCGGATGTGCACAGGGGTCCTTGTGACCTGACTTCCTTTACCCGAGGGTAGCAGTGTTCCAGGAAAGGCTGAGGGGTTCCTTGAGGGGTGGTGGGGAATCGGGTCAGGGTGGGGCAACTTTGACTGAGGAGAGGGGCTGTTAGCTTTTGTTTGGTGTGTTGAAGGAGCAGGAAGGGTCTGGGATAGAGGGGATAGTCTATTCACTACCCCCTCAGCCAGGCCCCTGTATAGGTATTTACCCTTAACTCCCGCAAGTCCCTGCATGGAAACTGAGTCCCCGTTTTGTGGACAGAGACCATGGGCAGATGTGCTGTGAGGCGCCAGGCAGCTGCGGTCGGCTCAGTGTTGACATGGCCATGGATGCTGCTCATGGTAGCTGAGGGGGCCCAGTCCACCTAGGGGTCCCAGTCTACCTAGGGGTCCCAGTCTACCTCGGGGTCCCAGTCTACCTAAGGGGTCTCAGTCCACCTAGGGGTCCCAGTTCACCTAGGGATCCCAGTCTACTTAGGGGGTCTCAGTCCACCTAGGGGTCCCAGACCACCTAGGGGTCCCAGTTTACCTAGGGGTACCTCAGGAAAAACACCTGGCAATCTACTTCTAAAAACCCAGTCACTGCAAACCTGGTGGAGCGCTGTTCTACTTTGACACACGTGGGGTTGGGGTTGATTCTGAGGTTCAAACCTACCAGCAACTGCGAAGTTGCTTGTGGACACATGGCTGCCTAAGTCAGGGTTGATGAAATGGCAAGTCAAAAAGACGAGAGAAACTGCAGCTCTGGCAGCTCCCAGCGGCTGACGCAGGAAGCATTGCTCACACATCAGGCAAGGAGGTTTTGCTGCAAGGACGGTGGAAGGGGTCCCTGGGTTCCCGCACAGCACAGCCTGAGTTCTCTGCAACTTCCTACAGGTGACCACCTCTCCCCGACCCAGGGCAGAGAGGGGATCTTAGAAGACCATCCTTACAGGGTCTCCCAGCTCCAGTGTGTCTCCCAGTCACCCCCTCATCTCTACTGAGGCTCTCTGGGGTGGGGTGTCCTTCAGGCTCAGAGTTCTAAGGCCCAGGGAGGACACTGCTGTCCTGTGTGAACTGGGGCAGGAAAGGCAACTTCTAGATGGTGGTGGTGGGGGAAGTGGAAAGAGGGGAAGATGCTGTTGGGATGGAAGCGAGGACCATTGCTGCCCACTGGCCAGAGGCCCAGCTGGGTTGAGGTGCTGAGACTGGGGGGGCCTCAAAAGACAGAAGCTCGGACTAAGAGGATGGGTGTGTGGCCCTGGGAACAGCGGGGACAGGGGAGGTGGTCTCTTGGACGTCTGAGAGTGAGGCCAGGGATGTAAGGTAACAGGTAACGGGTACCGCCTCTGGCTGCACCCTGCCTCCTCGAGGAACGAACACACGGGAGCCCGTGACCGACACTTGCTGCTCCTGAGACCGTGGCCCGAGGGCAGACAAGGGCACAGCTGGACTCAGCCATCCAGTCTTGGCACATCACTTTTCCAGAAGTTTCCTCCCGTCTTCCAGTCCCTGCTGCACCCCTCTGGTTGGCTCGCTTCACCAGAGGGAGGGACTGTGGTGGATGGAGTCCCCTGGTGCTCGAGCCCAGGTCAACTTCTTAAATGCTGGACATGAGGCCACTTTCACGGAGGATTTATCTGTCTATCGGTGGGAGGTGGGATTTATCCTCGGCTACTTCACTCTCCCTCCTGCATTCAGCCTAAGTGATTCTCACAAGTGCCCCAGATACGTGGCTGGAAAATACGACCACATCCCACCTGACTGCTCTGTTTGTCCTGCGCAGGCTGGCTGGGATCTGGGGCCAGCCACATCTCCCCTGGGGAAGTGGACTCAGAAAGTGCAGCATTGCCTGCAGGGTTAGCATGTAGCAGTCCTTAGAACGTGTTCCCAGCCATGTGACAGTCTGTTGGCCAGTGTCTCTGGGCACAGGTTCACCCACTGAAAGGAATGTGGACCTTGTTAGGGGCACTGCTGGACAATGCTCTCACCTGTGAATGACAGGCATTAGTTCAGAACAGGTCACCCGAGAGGTTCCCTCTGGACTCCAGACCTCGGTCCTATTCTGCCAGGGAGGAGTCTCCACGTGGCTGTTGTAAAAGCAGCTTTCTGAGCCCTGACAGGTACCTCACCTGCACCAGGTGCTAAGCTGGGATTTATGTTCTTCATCCTGTCCTGCTGCACCCTCGGGCATGCTGTTCATGGGGGGTGGGGTACTTAGTGTTCTTGCTTGGTCCTCAATGCAGCCAGCATCCAATGATCACCTATTGCGTGTTGGACCCACCTCAGCCAGCCTGCCAGGAGCACATGTTAGTCTGTGGCCTATGGACCTTGCCCCGAGTGCTCTAGCCAGGCCTGGACACTCAGCAGGGCTCCTGGGACAGCCCTTCCTCGGAGGAATGTTAGTGGGTTGCCATGGTGACTGCCCTCTTCCTGCCCTCTCCTCCCCAGCCACCAGGGATCACAGTCCCCCCTAGAAGATGGCCTGTGGTTTTCTGCTGTTAGGTGAGGCACCCTTTGCTTCACTGAGGTACGTCTTACTTGGGTTCATGGACTATGGGAGGCTGTGAATGTGGAGGGTCCTGGCAGAGGGTGGGATGCCCCAGGAACTGCTGAGTTGCTGGGGCTCCTAGGGGCAAAGGGACCCCAAGTATTGGGTAGCTGCTGTGAGCTGAGAGGCCCCTGGCCCACTCCAGGTATCTCTGAGCACTACATGGCCCCTTCTGGCCCCAGTTTCCCCTTAGGGGCGCCCCTTGGACAGGGGCGAGCCTGGGCACCTCCTACCTCCTTCAATGTCAGGGAGGAAATGAAAGTTCTGGAACACAGTGTCTTCACACTGACTTCTCAGATCTCAGACGTTTTAATAAGAGGCTGTGTGGTGAAGGTCACTTGCCGTGGGCCCAGGCACCTCATAAATTAGGCATAGATGTTTGCGAAGGTGTCTTTGTGTAAATAGAGTTATCTTGTTGGATGAAGGGTCAGCAGAGAAGGAGGCAGGACGGAGGGTTGGTGATGCAACACGGAGCAAAGGCCGGGGTGGGGGTCTACTTTTTGACTGTGTGACCTAGACTGAGTTATTACCACCTCCACATCCTGTCTCAGAGACCCCCGGCCAAGGTACCCCCCAAAGTGGACCAACAGTCCATCTGGAATGGCATCTGTTTCACTGAAGCCCCCGAGCTCTTCTCCCTCATTCTCTCTTCCTGAGGCCACAGGTCCCTGGAGAAGGTCATCGTGCTCGGGACGTCGAGGGTCCGTGGAAGAGAGGAAGACGCTCAGTGAGATGAACCCACACAGTGGTATCAATGGTGGGCTCAAACATGACAACAATTGTGAGTGTGGCGCATGAGATTCCCTTCTGCTGTGCACGGGGTCCCTGAGAGAAGGAATAGCTTCTCTAGTCCCAGACCCGGTGCCATGGAGGCCTGGGCCTCGAGGACCAACCCCTCAACCCCCCGCCCCACTTGATGGAGCTTCAGGAACCCTGGGCATGGAGGGGGTGGCCTCGTCTCTTGGGAGCTCCTGGGTCCTGACTTGTGTAGAGGACCCCACCAAAGGACTTTTGTCTCTGGTGGTGTTCAGGGGTGACCCTGAGTGGGGTGATTCAGGCAGGACCAATCCCCAGTACCGAGGCTCCCTCCAGAGACAGTGTTGGGTGGATGGGGTGGGGAAGGACTGCAGTCGGGGGCCTCAGAACTCTCAAGTGAGAGGGGCTGAGGGTGTGGCTTAGTGCTTTGGTCCATGTCATGGGAAACTGGACCCCCATGGATGTTCCCTCCCCTGGGGGATACTCACTCTGCTGACCTTGGGGCTGTTGTCTCCATGAGACCTGACCCTTCTGGTGATGGAATTGGGGCCTCCATGGGCCACCCTAACCCACCTCTGCACACTTTCCCTGCTGGGGTCCCCATGGGCCTCCCTCACCCTAACCCAGCTCTGTACCCCTTCCCCTCCTTGGTTGCCGGAGACCTCCCTCACCGGGAGGTTAGCTCCTCCTCCTGGGATCCCCGGGGCTTCGTGGGGTAGAGCAGGCCTCGCTCACACCCACTTCTAAGCACCCCAGATCTCCCCAGCTAGCGGCTCCTCAGAACAGATAAGACTTTAAGAAGCTGCCTCAGGCAGATAGATCCGTGGCTGCTTCCTCCAGGGTCCCAGGGCAGATTTCTCTTGGAAAGCAGTTTTTTTGCTGTTGGTTTTTCATTGGAGGTCTGGGATTGGGGTTGGCGGCCTCAATGTCACCCAGACTATTGCTGGGGTCTCTGGGACTGGAGGCAGGAGTTCCAGAGCCCCAGAGACCCCAGAGACGCCAGTGTTACTTACCCAGTTCTGTCTGGTGGGAAAATGGGCCAGCCTGTGTCCTCCAGTCCTCAGCGTTGGGTACCAAGGGCCCACCAAGACCTTTGAGTTGCTCAGTCTCTGCCTCTATTTCCCTGCTGGCCCCTCGACTTCACCTTGGGGCTGAAGCCCTGGGCAGGCCTCATTTGGGCCTCAGTTTCCTGATGGGTGAAATGGGTCACTAGTATTTCCCCATGGGGACCCTCAGAACTGCTGGGGGCCAGTGGTGCAGTGGGTATGGGCATTCACAGGGATGGATGCTCACTGTTCCCCCACCATTGGTGACCTCTTCAGGGTCCTGGGACACTCTGGTTCGGACGGGCCATCGTCTTTCCCCAGAGTCCTGCCGGCTGTCCCTCAGCCTCCACACCTTCATCAGCTGCCTCTGAGCCTGCAGGACACAGCTGTCCCTTCCACAGCCGGTGGCTGGTCCACTTGTTCTTGATGACCTCCTGGAGTTTCATCTCCCCTTCCTCTCACTTCTTTTGAAGTTCTTGTACTTGTCACCCCCTGTCCCCTCTCTTTATTCTGCCTGGGTTCTCAGCAGTCCCCACCTTCCCTTTGGAGTTTACGTCCTATGTTTCCTCGCCTCTCTTCCCCAGAAACTGTCCATTCGGCACCTGGGTCATGGGTAGGTTCAGCCCTTGGGGATGGAAGGGCAGAACCATTCCCCAAAAGCAACCAGATCTGTCTTCCCTTCGGACCACAGCCCATTCCCAACTCTGTGCTCTTCCCCCCAGGCCTGCCTGGAGATTTTACCCATGGATCTCTGGGTGTTCTTCACCCTGGCCAACCCTCAGCCTCTCTGAACCCCACCATTCAGATTTGGTCACTGTATCCCTGGTCCTGGGCTAGCTGGGTGGACCCTTGGTATGAACACAAAGGCCAGCAGCCTGTGTTATGTGAGGACATTTTAGAAGGACACAAAGAACATTTGAGCTGTCCTAGCGTCTAGCAAAATGAGCAGAGAACAGTAGCTTCAGCGGAGATTTCAGCTAAGGACTCCAGTCTCTTCCAGAAACTCAGGGTGGGTGTGGCCTCAGGCGGCTCCTTTTCAGCCTCTCTGGAAATATGGACACAATGGAGGTCAGTGGACACCCTGGGACCAGTGATGTAGTAACGCCCAACAGATGGTACCTAGTTACTCCTGATTCAGTTCTGACTTATGGAGATGCTCTATGGGGCTTTCAGAGGATGATGATTTGAAAGTATCAGACCTTTCTCCTGCAGTACCTCTGCTTGGCCTTGAACTTCCAACCTTTCACTAAGCAGTGGAGGGTGTTGACTGCACCGCTCAGGGACATCATAGAGCTGTGATCTGATGCCATTGAGTCAATGTGGACTGATGATGACCCCGTGAGTGTCATGTGTCAGAGAAGGACTTTCCTCCACAGAGCTCTTTTTTCCCCTCTTCTTCTCTTATATATGTGTTTAATTTTAAGCTTAATTTACTTCTGAACTATAGTTTTTGTTTCTCCTGGGATATCTTTTTCTTCTGTGCAACCTCCTTTTCTGGTTTAGGAACAATTTGTTCCTTTTCAGTGAGGATCGTCTAAGTGTGGCGGGGGTGGGGTGCTCAAGAAGGGATGGATCCGACCATGAGCTCTGTAAGTTCGGAGATGCATCTTGGGAGCTTTGTTGACCTGAATGTGCGCAATGACCAGAGAATCCACATCTGACCCCTGAGTTCAGTATTGCTCTCTGCATTTTGAAGCATGTGACACGAACATTCAAAACTCTGTGTCCAATCCCACTGCTTGACCTGGGCACACCTACCAATGCCAACATTGTAATGTCAGAATGGTACACATTGCTTCTGCAATGTGCCATCTTTCAGATATTTGGTGGTTTTCTGGAATGCACACTCTTGATGACCTGGGCAGTCTCAAAGGTGTTCTTAAAATGGACCCGGAGATTTGAACCTCATGATTTTCATGATTTTGTGGGGTTTCCTGGGCCAAGTAAGTACCTGACCATTTTGCGAGATTACCTCAGGTCCTTTATGGGAAGAGGAGATATACTCAACAGGGTTTTCAGTGGCTGATGTTTTGGAAGTAGATTGCCAGGTCTTTCTTCCGCGATGCCTCTGGGTAGACTAGAACTGCCAACCTTCAACCATCCGAACCCTGCAGCAACTTCTAAGCAAGTGAGTTTCCACCAGTGTCATTGTCCTGAGCACATTATTGACCCATTTCACAGTACCTAATACTCTGGAAAGAAGGGTAATTTTGCCTGAGGGTGGTGGCAGGGCCTCCCCATCTTCCCAGGGTCAAAAGGAAAGCATCCCCCTCCTCCCTGGCTCCCACCCCCGTTAGTACCAGCGCTGGCTCCCAGGGGGCGCTGTGGCCTCACTGCTGGCTCCCAGCCTTGGGGACCACTGAAAAATGCAACTTGTGATGTGCAAACTCTGGGGTGCGATGTGTGTTTTTCCAATCAATAGCAGACACGCAGTCCTGAGACGTTCCTGCCAGAGTCTTCACACATCTGCATCGGAAGGATTCCAAATGAAAAGTCTTTTCCTGTTGAGGAAAAAAAAATGCAAAAAGGAAAAAGAGAGCATTTGCTTGATAGATTAGAAAAATTTCCACTTCCCAGCATTCAAGCAAAGTATTTGTGTTGCTTGCGCCCAATTACCCAGGGTGCCGGAGGAGAGTGGGAGGGTGTCAGGTCTTGGCCTCAGCCTTGGCCTCAGGTATCCATCCTGCCCAGGGACTGAGGACCAGCAGGCTTCCTGTACAAGGCACCAGGGCTGGTCCAGGGACCCAGAGACTGGCTCTGGTCCCAGCTCCCTCTTCCATCATGTTTGACCTTGGAAAGGTCACCCAGCCCTTTGAGCCTAGCTCTCTGGGCTCTAAATTGGTTTTGCTAAGTCAACATCACAGGGTTGCTGAAAAGGACAAAGCATTTGATCCAACCGAAAGTGGAGCACCTACAAATAAAATTGATTAACATTTTTATACCAATTTGCAGTTCAAATTGTACTTCTTCAAAGTGCTTCTGCACTTAGCTACTCCCTGATCATGGGTGGGTGGTTGGGTGAGTGGTGGTGGTGGGGAAATCATGCTCGGAGAAGAAGGGACTGGGGCCTGGGGGTGGGGAGGGAGCTGCCCAGCAGTAGAGAGAGGACCTGCAGGGCTGGTATTCCTCAAACAGCCTGCTTGTCCCAGTCTGGAAGGGCTGTGAGAGGAGATGACCTTGGGGACCTGGGGTGCAGTGGTGGGCTTTACCTGGGGGCACCCTGAAAAACCCAGCAGAAGGGTTTTCTATCAGTCTGACTGGGTGAGTGCAGCAGTTTCTAAAGTTGAGTTTCTGAGAAAAGTGGGGGGCTTAGTGTCCATCAGCACAGAGATACAGGAGAGGGGTGGGGGTGGGTTTCCATCCCTGGAATCAGTGAGGGCATAGAGAGAAGCTGGCTTTCTGGAAGAATCCTTTCTCAGACTTGGCATTCTCTGGAAGCCCCACTCCTGCTTCCATAGATCCTGGGCCTGAGGACCTTGCCTCTCCTCCATCTCCCCACCCTCCCTGTTCCTTGGGCAGTACCTGCCCCCACCCACACCCTAATATCCTGCAGGAGGGAAGGAGGCTCACTGAAGTGTGGCCATCCCCCTTGGGCTGTGTGGGCTGTGAAGTCTCCTGGTTGCTGTCCTCTCCATTCCATACCCCCCAGGCCATCGTTCCTGCCTGGAAAGTCAGCAGGGCCCTGGCATCTCCAGTACCAGTCCTTGCCTACTGAGAACTTGGGCATGTCATCTGGGATTTGGCTGAGTCTGGGTTTCAGGGAGACCCAGTGGCGCTGGGCATCATGGTGTTCCTCCTTCCAGACCCAATCCTCTGGGAAGCCTGAGCCTGTCCTCCCACCTTCTTCCCTGGGGGGTTCCCAGCTGGGACCCTCACCTCTCCGGAAGGAAGGAGCTGGTTAAAGTGACTCACCATCTACAAAAGGCAGTGAGTTTCTAAAGTTCTCAGGGGACCCTGGGGAGACTAATTTGAGGACATCTTCACAGCTCAGCCCATAGCCAAGCCTCAGGAAGCCTTGTCTCTCCACCTGTAACATGGGGACCTGAAGCTGGTGGGTGCAGGTGGGCAGTCTGTAGAGCTGGGTCCTGACTCACCTGGGAGTTGCCCATGCCTCTCACTGTCCAGAGGCCTTTACTTCTTGACCCTCTGTGTCTATGACCTGTGTCAACAGGGACCCATCCCTTTCCCACCTGTCCAAATCACCACCACTACTTGAGTGACTAGGAGCCCCCAACAATGTGACCCAGAACCTGGTCCCTGAGTGCCCAGGTACTGCAACACATGGGAGGGGGGGGGGCTCTGAGGACCTTGCTGCAGCTCCCACCACTTCCCCCTCCTTCAGTCCCTCCTCCTTTCCATCCCCCTTCCTGCCCCTCCCTCCCTCTTCCCCCTCAACCCTCCTTCCCTTCCACCTCCTTCCTCTCTCTCTTCCCCTCCTTCCTTCTGTCCCTCCTCCCTTCCCTCCTCCCCTTCCTTCCATCCCCTTCCTGCCCCTCCCTCCCTCTTCCCCCTCAACCCTCCTTCCCTTCCACCTCCTTTCTCTCTTTATCTCTCTTCCCCTCCCACTCCCTCCCCTTCCTCTTCTTTCTCCTCTCCTCCTTTTCTTCTTCCCCATCCCCTCTTTCTCACCCTCTCTTCCCCTCCTTCCTCCTTCCTCTTCTTCACTGCCCCTTTCCCTGCTCTCCCCCTTTGTCCAATAGGAGTGACTCACACATCTGCCTCCTACCTGCAGGGTGGCTCCCAAGTCTTTACTGTGAAGGTCTCTGTGAGCAGACTCCAGCCTGAGCACCTGGGGGCTGCCTGGTCTCCCCAGGTGAGGGAGACCTGGACTGGCTGGAAGATGGCTGTCTCTCCAGGGGCAGACTTCCTGCATGTCCTCCCCTCCCCAGTGGAAGAGGCCCAGGGCTGAAGCTGGAGCCCCCAGGCTCCCAGGCCTCAGGGGTGTTGAGGAGAAGGTGCAGGGCACACAGCTTCAGGCAACATGAAGTCACAGGAGGGAGTAGCCAGTAAAGGGTACAAGATGGACATGTGTTATTTTTAATCACGCACCATCCTCTCAATCAGCCCTGGTGGTGCAGAGGGTCAACCTTGGGCTGCCAACCAAAAGGTTGGTGGTTCAAATCCCCATCAGCTGCTCTGTGGGAGAAAGATGGCACTGCGTACTCCCACAAGGAACCCTGGTGTGGCGCTGTGGGTTAATGCGCCAGACTGCAAAGCCGTTTGAACTGCAAGGTCTGCATTTCAAGCTCACCAGCTGCTCCTTGGAAATTCTATGCAGAGTCGCTGTGGGTCGGAATCGATTAAACGGCACTCAGCAATAACTCCTACAAAGACTGACAGTCTTGGGAAGGAGCAGTTCCACTCCGTCGTCCTAGGGAGGCTAGGAGTTGATACTGACCCAGTGGCAAAGGGTTGTTCTGGTTTACCCTCCTCTCACCTGTCACCAGGTAAATGGTCCCTCCTCTCCCTAGCCCACCCCCAGCCTGGGGATGCCCTCCAGAACATGTGGCCCAGGTCTCAGCCAATCACAGCTTCGCATTCCCACGGCCACA
Source organism: Chrysochloris asiatica (assembly GCF_000296735.1). NCBI lineage: Eukaryota > Metazoa > Chordata > Mammalia > Afrosoricida > Chrysochloridae > Chrysochloris > Chrysochloris asiatica. The sequence goes on from NW_006408519.1 coordinate 50,666,522, forward strand.
GTGATTAGTTGAGGGCTGGGCACATGACCTGATGAGAACAAATCAGCAGCAGCGAGTCTGGTTGGCTGGAAGAAGATGCTGTGAATCTAAAATGACCAAGTGGCTCCTGCCCCCACAGAACATAAAGGCAGTGCCATAGCTTCATGTGTCCCAGGAAACTAAGGCAAATTGTACTTTGCTTCTAGCTACTGCAGTTCAAGCTCACCAGCTGCTCCTCTGAAACCCTATACAGGGTCGCTATGGGTCGGAATCGACTCGACGGCACATAACAACAACAAGGACAACACTGTTAGTTGGCCAGCGTGATGACTCCATAGGATAAGCACTGGAATACAAATCACAAGTTGGTGATTTGAGCCCACCAGCCCCCCTGCAGGAGAAAGATGAGGGTTTTACCAGCCTCCAAAACCCTAGAGAGGATTGGACTGACTACGTTTAACCCCACTTAACAAACACCAACGCTTGTTAGGTGAGCATCTACTATGGTATGGCTGCAATTGCGAATAGTCTGAGATGAATCCCATAACTATTTGCAGGGCAGGCAATGTTAGTCCATCCTGTGGCTGAGGCCGAAGCTGCCCCGGAGCCTGTGTACCGTGGGGGTTTGTGTACTGCTCAGACTGGAAGTCAGGCCACTGCATCGTGACTACCAGGAGCGTCATTCATGATAGACAGGGATCATTGGAACTTTCAGACCAAGAGACTAGCAAGAGAAGCCTGGTGGTCTGCTGCTAAAACTCAATCACTGGAAAGTCTGTGGGTCACAACAGAACCTTTCCCGGAAAGTGCTGGAAGAAGAGCCCCAGGTTGGCAGGTGATGAGAATGTACACTGTCCTAACAATGGATTACAACAGGTCAGCAGTTGTGGGGATGGGGTAGGACCACGCAAGGGGATCACTTAAAGGAGCCAACCACACATCAGCAACGGGGCCTCCTGAAGATGGGGCGTTTCATCCGCGGGAGTTCAGGGATTTAGTTTAACGGAAGGATAAGAACTGGATCGTGCAAATGGTTAATGTGTTCAGCTGCTGCTCACTGAAAAGCTGGAATTCCAGTCACGGGCAGTGTTTCCTTCTGTTGTGCATAAGGTTGCTATGAGTCGGTACTGACTCGATGGCACCTAACAACAACATCAACAACAACAACAACAGAGGCACCTGCTAACCTGAAGGTTGACAGTTCGAAACTACCAGCGGTTCCGTGGGAGAAAAATGAGGCGTGCTGCTCTTGTAAAGATTTATAACCTCAGAAACCCTGTGCAGTCAGAACCGACTCCACAGTACTTTACAACAACAACAACAAGAGACACCTAGGAAGAAAGTCCTGGTGATCTGCTTCTGAAAACCCTGTGGAATAGGTTCTAGTCTGACACGCATGGGGCTGCTGTCAGTTGGAGTTGTTTTGAGATCAGCTGGTTTAAAAATTTGGGCTCTGGGGCTCGATTTGCCATGTGTGTGTGCTCTTTGGGAAGGCACGGTATTGTCTTGGCCTCAGTTTACTCATCTGCCAGCAGAGCAGATAGACTGGCAACACTTAAATCTTCTGCAAGGACCCCCCAGCCCTGCCCATTGCCTGAGTCTGAGAACTCTGCACACCTCCAGCCCCCATCTTCCTCTGTGCTCTGTGTCCAGGAAAGCTGAAGACAGAGTGCTGGGGATAGCCACCCCATTCCCGCTGGATTATGCTCCCCGTTTAATCCCACTTCATTAAAAACCCACCGCCAATCCTCTTAGAGGCATGTGGAGTGGATGGGATGTAAGCAAGGTGGGGGGAACCGGGCTGAGCCGTCCTCCTGAGAAAGCTGCCCAGACAATTTACATATTTATGAAATCTTTTCCATTTGCCAGGCCCCATGTGCACTAAGAAATGTCACATCTGGTTTTAAACTGGGGCTCTGTGGTCCTAGAGTGAGAGCTGACGTTGCTGCCGAGGCCTCACGGGAGTCTGGAGGTGAGGGAGCAGCTAGAGCAGCAGTGACAGGCTGTGCCACCTCAGGCAACTCACTTGACCTCTCTGGGCATCAGTTTCCTCTTATGTGAAATAGGGACACACAATGGCAGGCAGTGCTGGCATGGTCCCTGGGGACCCTTACCCAATGTCATTCAATCCTGCCTGGTACCTGGGGCAGAGCCTGGGGCCTGGCAGCCACGGAGATAGTTGGAGTCAGGAAAAGTCATAGGCTGGTCTAAGAATTTAGACAAAACCCAGATGATTTTATCTGAAGGTGGGTTAAAAGCATCATCCCAAATCTACCTTTGTCCTGTCAGCACCCAGAATGAATTCCCTGAAAGTGTTTTTTTTTTTTTGATTCACTGTTAGAAGTGAGAAGGAGGCGTAGGATCCCCTGACCACCAGCACTTTCTGGGATAATGGAGGTGTCGTCAACCTGTTCTGTTCAGTACGGTGACTGCTGAGGACTTGAGCTGTGGATGGTGCCACTGAAGCACTGATTTCTCAGTTTCATTGATTTTCACCTTCAAATTCAAGGCAAAGAGGTACCTGTGGCCAGTGGCCTCCCTGTATTGGAAAGCAACGTCTGGAACAAAGAGCTAGCAGGCAATCAGGACCCATGATTCTGTACGTCTGAGACCAGCTTTCCAAGAACACTAAAAATAACCCTTGGGAAAAAAACGCAATAGCGCGCTGGAAGCGAGAAGGCTGAGTCTGGCGGGCCGGGGAGGAATGGGGAGGGGTGTGGGACCGGCTCAGCCCGCCGAGTTCGCCATCTGTCCAGCCAACTTTGCTTGAGGGGAAAGAAGATGCTTGCCTAGTCCCTATTTTTAACGGTGTTTATCTTGAGATGTGTGACACTCAACAAGGGAGGAAATGGAGGTTCATGCCCCTCTGTTCTGTTGTTCCCATGATCCCACTCCTCCAACCACCATGAAGGTGGCTTCAAAGTCAGGGACAGAGCCCTTCCCGAAGCTTTAAGATGCAAACAGAGCTGTGGGGCCGCCGGTCACATTCGTCCACTCTGCAATCATGGACAAAGAGGCTGGCCCTGAGATGCCTATTTCCATCACTCCATCACCATGGCCAGCTTCTTTGTTCTAATGTTCTGGTTGTCTCAGCCCACCATTTGCCTATCCATCACCACCACCACCTGGGCCACAACCACAACCATCACCCATAGTCCTTACCATTGTCACTTCTGCCTCTCAATAGCTGTCAGCACAGGGCCAGGAGCTGGGCCATCAGTCACCCCTCCCTAGGAAATGTCTAGAGCTGGGCATGGCTCTTGTGTCCCAACTTCACAGGCCAGCCCAGTCCCTGGGAGCCGGAGTGGGTCTGGGCCTGCCCTCCTGGTCTGGCTTCTTGGCGCATGATGACACATGGACTCTGTTTGTGCCCTGACCCCTAGTGGGGCAGGGCAGGACCCACTCCGACTCAGGAGGGCTGGATGGAGAGGTGGAGTGTGGGGAATTGACACAGAGCTCCTGGACTCACGTGACTGAGGATCATGGAACATGGTAGAAGTGGCCTACAGCACTGAAAGCAGGGCTACGGTGGTGGGCATCTCTGCTATGCACACCTGTATCCTATGTCCAGGGGCTGCTGGCTCAAAGTGCCACAAAGCAGCGGCTTTAAACAAGAGTCAGTTGTTGTCTCTCTGAGGCTGGGAGTCGGGATCCAGGGTCCAGGCAGTCCCTCACTCTCTCTCACGGCTCAAATCTTGCAGTTTCTGTGAGCTGTGTACCCCGTTCTCTGGTTTCAGAGGGCAGCCCCCTTGCCATGCCAGTGCTGCACCCCAAAGGCAGACAGCTGCTTACATCTCACCCCCAGAACATGACTTGACTCTCACTCCAGGCTCCTACTGAGTCCCTCCTCTCTCCAAAGGGTCCAGGAGCTTTGGCCCCAGCCCTAGAATCAGACTGACCACCACTGTGCTCTTGTGTTGACTGTAGGTGGTGACTGCAGGCTTCCGGGCAGTAGCTCAGGTACTCAGCCTCTGGGAGGGGCGCCAGTGATGACCCCAGTCCCTGGTGACTATGAATTCCTCACTCTGCCATCTGCCTCCAGGGGCAGGGCTTTGACACATAATTGTGTTTCCTGCCTGGTGACCAGTCTAAGGAACAAGAAGTCAGCCTGGGGACAGCCGCTGTGTTGGAACATTCTAGGCCTTCCATGGGCTGTGGACTTTACTGAGCTCAGTGTTAGCCTGGGAGCAATGGAGCTTACTGAACCGCTCCTGCTGGCTGCAGTCGAACCTCTGCAGGGGGCACCTGATGTTCGCAGAGGTCCTGGGGGACGGGCAGGGAACGGACTAGACCCTCAGCAGAAGGGGTCTTTAGGACCTAGGAAGGGACATATATGCATCAGTATGCTAGAGCCCTGGTGCATTAATGCGCTGGACTGCAAGGTCAGTTTGAACTACAAGGTTGGTGGTTCAAGCTTACCAGCTGCTCCTCAAAAACATTATACAAGGTTGCTATGGGTCATAACCGACTCAATGGCACTTAACAACCACAACAATGCTGCAGCCTGGCTCTCACCCCTCCTCCACCCTCATCACCCCTGGCGTCGCATCACAATTTAGAGCTTTGAATGCATCTATCTGCTTCTTATGGCTTGGATTGTGTATCCCCAAAAGATGTGTTGAAGAGCCCCCAGCCCAGCTCTGTACCTGTGCTTCCCAAGGAAGGTAACACCCACAGGGGTCTCAGTAGGTGTCCTGGGGCAGGAGTTCCAGAGATAGGAGAAGCAGGTCAGGTGCAGAAGGGTGGTGGTGAAAGGATGATGAGAGAGGCAGGGGTTTAGGAAGTGGGTGGGGCCGGCCAAGCACTAACGTCTGGCGATGGTGAAATAGAGAATGCATGGGAAAGAGCCGAGCTGAAGTCACAGGAGGACTGTGCTCAGGTTCTGGCACCTGGACACTCATTCCCAGAGGTACCACTGCTCCAGAGTACTTGGAGGATGAAGCCGGACCCCCAGCTTGAAACCAGGGCTGCCCCTCCCACCCTACCCCCACTAGTAAAAGGCAGTAATGAACAAACTAAGCCAACTGTGGTCAGTGGGACCATGGATGAACCGAAGGGGGCAAGATGCAGGAGAAATATTCCCCCAGGATCTGAGTCAATTCCTGGGACCTGTAATGGGGTCTAATGGACAGGAGCCCCCCACTGTTGTCCTTCCTGACTGTTGGTTCTGGATGGAGGCATAGAGGTCTAGGAAGAAGCTTCCAGAAAACTAGCTAGAGAGAAAGAGAAAGAGACAACACTGGAGAAGGAGATCCCTGTTCCTCAGGAGGAGCCTGCAAAGCAAAATTCCAAAACATAGGGAGAGCGCCAATACTAAGGGCAGCAGCTAAGGGACAAGAATGACTTTGAATAAACCGAGACAAGAGACCTCACGAAGGTCCAGGAAAGATGGAGTAGAGAGTGCAGAGTGGAGGGAGCAGATATTCAGGAGGGCCTGGACACCGAGGACACGTGGGGTTAGAGATATCTGGGAGGCAGACCCTGGACACCGAGGACACGTGGGGTTAGAGATATCTGGGAGGCAGACC
>NW_006408519.1:50672138-50673526 GCF_000296735.1 Chrysochloris asiatica
CTGGACACCGAGGACACGTGGGGTTAGAGATATCTGGGAGGCAGACCCTGGACACCGAGGACACGTGGGGTTAGAGATATCTGGGAGGCAGACCCAGCAGGGCTTGGTGACTGAGGACAAGCAGGAAGTGGGTGCTAATTGGTAGCTTGCTTACTTGTGAAAAAGGGTGGTTGAAGGAGGACCAGGTTTGACTGTGAAGGCATGGTTGTCTCACACCAAGAGGCTGGAGAGAGTTCCCAGAGCAGAGCACCAGAGAGGACCAGCCTCACAGAGATTTGTGAGTCTGGAGTCTGGAGAATTGTGGAGGGCCCCTAAGGATTCAGTGATCATAAACGTATGAGGATACGAACTGAGGCTGGAGAGAGAAACTCCTGAAAAAATGCCAAGAAACAGATCCTGACACACACATAGGGTCAGATCACACCAATTCCTAATGGCTAGATTGGAAAGTCTCATGATGTATGGGCATTTGTAGAATACACAGAGGGGTCGTATTTTAAGCGTGTGTGTGTGTGTGTGTAATACTTCGCCCTAGGCTCAGGACTTTATAATGTTGCCCAATAAGTTTGAAAAGCAAGAGCTGAAAGGCGCAATCTGTTTCCAAGCAATATAACTGCATTTCAGAACAAACCTCAAAAATAGTTCTAGGGATGCAAAAATATCCAGCACCTAACAAAGTAAAATTCACACACATAAAAATTACCAAGCATGAAAAGAATCAGAAAAATACTGTCCATAATGAAGGGAAAAAACAATAAACTAAAATCGGTCTAGAACACAGATGTTAGAATTGGCATACAAGAACTTGAAAACATATGCTCAAAAAGTTAACTAGAAATAGAGCTAATAAAAAATTTTAAGAAAAGGGACATAAAAGTTAAGTAGAGACAGAGAAGATATTTTAATAGATATTTCAAATCAAACATTTTTATATGAAAATTACAATGGGTGATATATATAAATACATTGGATGTTATTAATGGCAAATTTGTCCAAGAAAATATTAGTAAAACTTGAAGACCTATCAATGGAAACCAAGCAGAATGAAACAGAGAAAAGAGAATTTTGAAAAATGAGTAAAACATAATTGAACTGTTGAACAACTTTTAACTAGCGATCTATAGAAATATATACATACCTCTCTCTCTCTCTTTCTCTCTCTCTCTCTCTCTCTCTCTCTCTCTCTCTGTCTAACCCAGCTTCTTGGATTATTTGTTCAGCATACAGGTTGAATAAGTATGGTGAAAGAATACAATATTGTTGTACACCTTTCTTAATTTTAAAACATTCAATGTTCCCATGATCTGTTCGAACAACTGCTTCTTGGTCCATGTACAAATTCCTTATGAGCACAATTAAGTGTTCCGGAATACTCATACTTCACAATG
>NW_006408519.1:50681111-50693724 GCF_000296735.1 Chrysochloris asiatica
TCTCATGGACTTGTTTTAATTTTCTTTAGCTTCAGCCTGAACTTGCATATGAGCAGTTGATGGTCTGTTCCACAGTCTCCTGGACCATGTTTGGCTAATGATATGGTGTTTTATCACCATCTTTTCCCACAAATGTAGTCAGTTTGATGTCTGTGTACTTCATTTGGTGAGGTCCATGTGTGTAGTTGTCTTTTTATTTTGTTTGAAAAAGCTGTTTGCAATGATTATATTGTTGACCTTGCAAAATTCTATCATGTGATCTTCAATATCATTTCTATCACTAAGGCCATATTATCTAACTGCTGACCCTTGCTCTTTGTTTCCAACCTTTGCATTCCAATCACCAGTAATTATCAGAACATCTTGATTACATGTTTGATCAATTTCAGACTGAAGAGGTTGGTAGAATTCTTTGATATTATCATCACTAGCTTTAATGGTGGAGTCCTGGTGTGGCACTGTGGGCTAATGCACCGGACTGCAAAGTCATTTGAACTGCAAGGTTGGCAGTTCTAGCTCACCAGCTGCTCCTTGGAAACCCTACACAGGGTTGCTTTGGGTCAGAACCAACTCGACAGCACTTAACAACAACAACAACAGCTTTAGTGCTTGGTGTGTAAATTTGAATAATAGTGGTATCAGTTGATTTCCCTTTAAAGCTTGTGGATATTGTCCTATCACAGACAGTGTTGCTCTTCAAGATAGATTTTGAAATGTTCTCTTTGATGCTGAATGCTGTTCTATTCTTCTTGAATTTGTTGTTCCTGGCACAGTAACTCACATGATTGTCAGATTCAAAATGACCAATACCAGTCCATTTCAGCTCACTAATGCCTAGGATATCAATCTTTATGCATTCCATTTCATTTTTGACAACTTCCAATTTTCCTGGATTCATACTTTGTACATTCCATGTTTTGATTAACAATGGATGTTTACAGATGTTTCTCCTAATTTTGAATTGTGCCACATGAGTAAATGAAGGTCCTGAAAACTCCATTCCATTCATGTCATTATGGTTAACTCTACTGTACGGTGCCAGCTCTTCCCTAGTCGTAATTTTGAGGTCTTCCGACTTAAGGGACTCATCTTCCAGCACTATATCTGACAAGATTCAATTGCTATTCATAGGGCTTTCATCTGCCTTCATTATATCTCATATTATTCCATTGGTATTCATAAGGTTTTTGGTGACTAAACATTCAGAAATAATCCACTTGTCCTTCTTTTTAGTCTGTCTTACTCTGGGAGCTCAGCTGAAACCTGTACACAGTGAGTGACCCTGCTGGAATTTAAAATACTAATGACAAGACTTTGAATATCATGTCAACATCCAAGCCACCACAGTACAACCATCTGACAGATGAGTGGTGGAGCACTAGCCCTAGTCCTAACCCTAACGCTGACACTGAACAAAACCCTCTACTTATCTAGAGCTAGACAGGATCCCAGCCCTAACCCTCACTACTTACTCCTATTCACACGTCCCACCTCCCTAAAAAATGCAAAATGTTAAACATCAATAGTATAAAGACTGGGTGGAATTTAAATGGACAAAGAGTAACCAAAGTAACTTTCAAAAAGCACAGGGTTGTAGGGCTAACAATATTTGATTTCAAGACTTGTTTGTTATAAAATTAGAGTAATCAAGACAGTATGGCATAATAGATAGACCTGTATACCAATGGGTCAGAAAAGAGAGACAAAAATGTCCACACATATAGGCAAATCATTTTTAACAAAGGTACAAGAGCAATTCGGTGGAGAAGGGATGGTCTCTTCAACTTTTCAACGTCCGTATATATATAAAACTGAGATAAGAAAACTTCAACTCATTCCTTTTAGCATATATAAAAATTAAGGCAAATGGATCATAAATCTCTATATGAAACTCAAAACTATAAAATTCCTAGGAGAAAACATTTGTAACCTTGGATTAGGCAAATATTTCTTAAATAGAACATCAAAACCATAATAAAAGAGCAAGTTGGTAAATTGGACTTCATCAAAATTTGAAGTGTTTGCTGTAGGACAGATACTATTAAGATAAAACAGCAAGAGAAGTGACAAAGTGTCACAGAACATTTGTAAAACACATGATTTATTAAGGACTTCTAGACACAATATAAGAAGCCATGGTGGTGCAGTGGGTCAGGTGTTTGGATGCAAAAGTAAGGTCGGCAGTTCCAACCCACTGATGGCTCTGTGGGAGGAAGCTAAGGCTGTCTTCTCCCATAAATTGAATCTTGGAAACCCTGTGGAGAAGTCCCACTCTGTCCTATGGGTTTGCTATAAGCTGTAATTGACTCATGGCAGTGAGTGTTTATCCACGATATATCAACAACTATCAAAAACAGAGAAAAAACAAACTCATTAAAAAATGAGCAAAAGATCTGAATAGTCAATTCGTCGAAGAAACTGGGACGCTCATAGGTTGCTGATGGGAATGTCGCAGTGATGCGGTCTTTTGGAAAACAACTTGTCCGATGCTGAAAAGTTAAACATACACCTACCGTAGAAGTCAGCCATTCATACTATGAATGCATTTCCCCAAGAGACCAGAGAGCACTGGTGACCTGTGAATGTCCCCAGCTGCTTTACTGATAGAGATCCAAAACTGGGAGCATCCTAACTGTCCATCAACACATGAATGGATCAACATCCCACAGTTCATCAACACAATGGAATACCTTTTAGTAATAGAAATCAATGGACTATACAAGAAACAGAATGAGTGTATCTCAAAGCAATGTCACTGAGTGGAAGAAGCCCAATAAAAGGGAATCTGAAACTCTTTTCCAGTGCTGATGGGAGAAGGTAACTTTAATATGTACAATGGACAAAATATTGGCATCCAAAATATAAAGAACAACTACAAACCAATCAAAAAGCAGGAAAAGTAGAGTTGCTCCTCATCACTCACAGATTTGCTTGTTACTAATATTTACATGTATGATGCCTATAAGAAGAACATTGGACTGTTAACTGCAAGTTTGGTGGTTCAAACCCACCAGCTGGTGGTTCCTAGGAGTCAGAACCAACTCAAAGGTGCTTAACAACAACAACAACAACCATATATTTATTTTTACCTCCCCAAGTTGCGGTGCTTTTCTGGTCATTCTCAGACATGTGCAAGGTGGTAACAAACTCAAGTCTCCCAGTGTACAAGTCTCCAGCGGAGGATCAAACAAGATTGACGTGTGTTTGCCAATCCAATGCTCATGAAGACCTTCAGAGACCAAGATAAGAACCAACTCTGCCTTATAGAGAAATGGGTGAAGAATTTGAAAAGCCGGTTCACAAATGAAGAAAAAGGATGGCAAATAAGTACATAAAAAGCAGATTTGTCTCACTATTACTTAGAGAAAATGCCAATTAATTCAAAGAAATACCATTTCACACCCCAAAGACTAGCTAAAGCTGAGCAGTTGGCCAGCTCATAAGCAAATGTTGGCCCCAAGTTTCTGGATAACAACTTGGCTATATAGAGGAGGAATGCATTGTGACTTCCAGCACTGTTATCTCCTGGAACTTATGGCTAGAAGACGAGTCCTGGTGTGGCACTGTAGGATAAGCACTGGACTGCTGATCACAGGCGGGTGGCTTAATCCCACCAGGCTGCTCCTTGGAAACCTTACACAGGGTTGTTATGAGCCGGAACTGACTCAATGGCGCTTAACAACAGAACAATGCCTAAAACGAGCTTTGGTGACACAATGGTTTAATCACTAGTCTGCTAACCAAAAGGTCAACGGTTCAAACCCACCAGCCACTCTTTGGGAAAATGCTGAGGCTGGTTGCTTCCCTAAAGATTTGTTGTTGTTCTGAAGTGTCACTGAGTTGATTCCTCCTCATAGAGACTCTATAGAACAGCGTTTCTGAGGAGCAGCTGGTGGGTTTGAACTGCCGACCTTGTGGTTAGTAATTCAGTGTTTACCCTACAGCTCCACACCAGCCCTAGAAACCCTATGGAGCAGTTCTGTTCTGTTTTAGTGTTGCTATGAGTTGGAATCAACTTGATGACAGATGATTGTATCTAGAAAACTCACCAGGTCTGGAGAGATGCGTACAAGAATGTGCACTGCTGCATTCTTGTAGTAGCCCCAAACGGAAACAGCCTACCTGCCTGTCAACAGGAGGATCTGTAGGTATGTTGGCATGCAGTCATCACCACTGCCAGTGTGGTGCTGTTAGATGCTGTCAAGCTGGCTCTGACTCAGTGACAGTGACCAACAGGATGAAAAACTGTCCGGTCCTGCACTGTCCTCACAATTGTTGCCAAGTTTGAGCCCATTGATGCAATCACTGTGTCAGCCCACCTCACTGAGGGTCTGCCTCTTTTTCAGCAGCCCTCTCTACATGACTCAGTACAATGTCCTTCTCCAGGGACTGGTCCTTTCTGACAGCATGTCCAAAGAACTTAGATGAAGTCTCGCCATCCTCCCTTCTTAGGAGAATTCTGACTGTACTTCTTCCAAGACAGATTTGTTCGTTCCTCTGGCAGCCCATGGTATACTCAGTATTTTCAGCCAACACTATAATTCAAATGCATCCGTTTGGTCTTCCTTATTCAATGTTCTAACTACCCATGTGTAAGGTGAATGGAAGCACCTGGGTCCTTAGAGTGACTTCTTTGTTTTTTAACACTTTAAGACATCTTTTTATTTTCTTTCTTCTTCTATTTTTTTTTTTTTTTGGTAGCAGATTTACTCAATACAATACGTCACTGATTTTTTTTAATAAGCAGCTTTAAACAACCTTAATCTGAAAGAAAAACCAATGGGGGCACATGTATGCTTTATTATAAATTGCTGGCTCTTTCTGTACACAGTGGCAGCCTTAATGGGCTCAATCAAGTATTATGAGGTTGACGCAGGACCGGGCAGTGTTTCATTCTCTTGTACAAAAATAAGGTCACTATGAGTTGGCACCGACTCGTCAGCAACCGACAACAACCACTGGATCTTTGCTTGTCATTGGCCTTGGTGCTGCAGTGGTTACACGTTGGGTTGATAACCTCAAGGTCACCGGTTTGAACCCACTGGCTTCCGCAGGGGAAAGATGAGTCTGCACCCATAAAGGTCTACAGTCTCAGCACCCTGCTGTTCTCCTATGTCCTAAGGGTCACTGTGAGTCAGAACCAACTCAGTGGCAATGGGTTTTGGTTTCTTTGTATTTTTTTTTTTTTTAAATTGTGGTTAAAAACATTTAATGCACCATTTTTCTATTCAGAAAAAAATTTTTTTTGCATGCAAAATTCAATGACATTCCTTCATGTGTTGCAACGATAAAAACTCTCAGTTCCAAATGATTCCCCTTCCATTTACAGACACTTGGTCACCCCTGAACACACCCTTTGATTTCTTGGCTGCTGCTTCCATGAATGTTGATTGTGGATCCAAGCAAAATGAAAAGTTTGACAACTTCAATCTTTTCTCCACTTATTATGACGATGCTTATTGGTCCGGGAGTCCTGTTGTGGCTCTGTGGTTTAATGCGCTGGATTGCAAGGTTGGCGGTTCAAGCTCACCAACCGCTCCTTGGAAACCATACACAGGGTCGCTATGAGTCAGAATCGACTTGACAGCACTTAAAAACAACAATTGGCCCAACTATGCCGATTTTTGTGAGGTGTGACCCATATTGAGAGAGTGTGGTGGCTCCATATGATAAGCACTGGACCGAAAACCACAAGGTTGGTGGTTCAAGCCCACCAGCTGCTCTGAGGGAGAAAAAAGGGGCTTTCTGTTCCCGCAAAGATTTAAAAGTCTTGGAAACTCTATACAGGGTTGCAATGAGTTGGAACTGACTCCATGGCATTTAACAATAACACCAACAATCCGCATTGAAGGTTGTGAGTTTGATTTTCATCAGTAAGAGCCTCAAATCCCCTTTGTTTTCCACAAGCAAAGTTGTACCATCAGCATATTGCAGTTTGTTAACGAGTCTTCCTCCAATTCTTCTTCCATATCTTTCTTCATACAGTCCAGCTCATCAGATCATTAGCTCAGCACAAAGATTGAAAAAATATGTTTAGAAGACATGAGATCTACACACATGTTTCCTGATTTTAAACCTGGCAGTATCTCCCTGCTTTGTTTGAAAAACTGACTGTCTCTTGGTCTATGTCCAGGTTCCTCATGAACACAATTAAGTGTTCTTCTCAATACATTCTTCTTAATACTATCCATTGTCTGTTATGATCCACACAGTTGAATGTCTTTGCGTAGTCAATAAAACACAAGTAAATATCTTTTCTGCATCCAGCTGATGTCAGCAATGATATTCCTAATTACACAGCTTTTCCGAATCTGGCTTGAATTTCTGTGAGCTCCCCATTGAAAAGTGCTGAAACCACTTTTGAATTATCTTCAGCAAAATTTTATACTTTCGTGTGATATTAATGATAATTTCCACATCATTTTGGATCACCTCTCTTTGAAATGGGCACAAATATGAATCTCTTCCATTCGGTTGGCAAGGTAGCTAGCTGTCTTCCAGATTTCTTGTCCTAGATGAGTGAGCTCCTTCAGTGTTGCACCTATTTGTGGAAACATTTCAACTGGGATTCTGTTAATTCCAGGAGTCTTGCTTTTCACCAACCCCTTCAGTGCAACTTGGATTCGCTGTTAGTACCATCAGTTCTTGGGCCTAGGACACCTCCTGAAATGGTTACATTCAGTGAAACTACCAGTGTGGTTGTTGTTGTTGTTGTTGTTGTTGTTGTTGTTAAGTGCTGCCGAGTCAGTTTAGACTCCATATGACTCTGTATAGAGTTTCCAGGGAGTGAGTGGGAGGTTTGACTCACTGACCTTGTGGTTAGCAGTCCAGTGCTTATCCTGCAGTTCCACCCCAACGTTGATTCAAGTTGTAACTACGGTCCTACCTTTACTTGTGTGGATCAGTCTCAAAAGCTTAATTCTCATAGACAACACCTGGTGCACTTGATGCACAGAAAAGAGACCCCAAACCCAAGCCAGACCATGGCATCCAGCCCATTCCAACTCAGAAGGAACCTGTAGGGCAGCTTTTAGGACCCTTTAGGATGCTGGCACTGTGGGTAAATGCACCAAACTGCAAAGCCATTTGAACTGCAAATTCAGCCATTTGAACTCACCAGCTGCTCCTCGGAAACTCTACACAGGGTCGCTATGGGTTGGAACTGACTCGATGGCACTTAACAAGGATGCTGCAGATGCTTATGGGAACAGACAGTGTCATCTTTCTCCTGAGGAGGGGCTGGTGGGTTCTTGCTGCACCAGCACGGTCCCTAATGATGCATGTAGTGACACACTACTGATGTGAAGCTTGAAACCCTTGAAGCGGGCATTATAGACATTGCTTATGGAAATGTCAACGTAATAGTGGAAGAGTCCCAAGAATGAAAGATGAGGACTGGGATGGCCCCTGGAGAGGTGGGACAATGACTGGTCAGTGAGTGTCCCCTGGTCAGGAACAAAGCCACACACGCTTCTCCAAAGGTAGGAGCTCTTGGCTGGGTCTGGGTCATCTCCTGGGGGAAGGGGAGCTTGCTGGGAGCCTAGAGAGGGAGGGAAATCCTGGGAAAGGGGACCCTGAGGTGCAGTGGTCTGAGTGCAGGGCACTGGGACACTGGTTGGAGAAACAAGTCATCTGACCTGGCAACCGGGTAGACAGGAGTCAGGAGCCCGGTGGGCACTGAGGCAGGTGGCAGGCCTGGGCAGGACCACTGGGGGTCCTGGGCTCTGTTCTGAAGGCCTGTGAGACAGGTGTAGGAACCCTGGAGGAGGACTGGGGGAGGCATGTTTGAGATGGAAGGGCTTGTTTGCCCACTGGGGCCTTTTCAGGAGGAGCAGTGGGGACAGGGAGCCCAAGGGAGTGAGCCCCATCTCACTGTGAGGTTCTGAGACTGCCCTCACCCCTCTCCCCACTACAGCTGGTCCTGTGCAGGTCTGTGGAACACCCCCAGGGCTGTGGCCCGAGGCTTCCGAATGCAGAGCGGTTCTTCTAATTTGACTGGTTTGGGCTTGCTGTGGGTGACAAAGGCAGAGCCTGTTTTGCAATGAAAAACATTCCTTTTGGAAACTTCTCCCATGCAACAGGGACTGGCTTGGGTCCAGGGACCTGGTTCAAATCCACTGAGCTAATTGACATGAGCTGTGGACTGCCTGACTTCCTTAGCTTTGGGGTGAGTGGGGTGAGGTGGGCTTGCCATCTGCTGTGCATTCAGGTGCCTCAGAGATCAGGAATGCTCGGGTCCCCCCAGCGAGGCCCAGGAGGCAGGAATTCCTA
This sequence comes from Chrysochloris asiatica, assembly GCF_000296735.1. Lineage (NCBI taxonomy): Eukaryota > Metazoa > Chordata > Mammalia > Afrosoricida > Chrysochloridae > Chrysochloris > Chrysochloris asiatica. Next base: position 50,689,383 of record NW_006408519.1, read on the forward strand.
TGCAGACCACTGTGGTTTTGTCCACCATACCAGCCCCCTCCCCTTAGCGTGGGGAGGACTCAGGGGTCTGCTACCCTCAAATGTGGAGTAGAGACACACACTCCCTTCTGGCCTGCACTGGTAGGAAGAGTGTCCACAGAGCCACCTGGGAGGCCACAGACCCCAGCCCTTCCCCTTGGTGCAGCATGGGCCAAGGTACTGCCCCTGCTCCCACCTGGGCCCTACAAACACCTTACAGGAGGACTTCATAAAGTTCATAGAAAAATGGAAAGAAAAGAGAATAGATTCCCCCATGATCCTTCTGACGCCCCCTTGGATGTCCTTAATGCACAAGAATCGTCAAAAGTCTGTCTTTGTGTGACTTTCAGATTTAAATACATTCATGTTCGGATTAGCCCATTGGTGCTGTTAAGGTTTCCGTGAGCTGTCGAGGATGCCAGGTGCTGGCTCTGTTCTGCCTCTCAGTGTCCGCTGTGGGCACCATGCCTTACACAAATTTACCTGCACACACCCCCAGTGACTGTCCCCTCCATCACTGCCGGAAACTGGCCCAATTCTGCTGCCACCGTCTGACCCTGGACTGTGACTTGTTTGGACAGACGGGTGACGTTGGAGGTTTGAAGTTGTCTGGGGGGCATGTGGGCTTGACTTGTCCATAAGGGAGGACCTTCCTAGGAGGAGGAGCCCCTGTCATCCAGATCAAGGCCATCCCAGACCGCAGTCAGCTGACCTGCACACACACATGGCTGACAGAGACAAGGGATGAGCCCGGCTGAGCCCTGTCCTTGGTGGTGACCTTGTGGATGTGTGTGATCCCGGAGGCATAGCTTCCAGCATTCAGTACAGCAGGCGACCACAGACACCAGGTCTCCATCACCTGTAAGTTCCGTCTGCTGAATCCCAGCCAACACTTAGCATCTTCCTCCCACCATCATGCAATTCTGAAGGGGGCAAATGGGCTCCTCAGCATGCGGTTCTTAATGCGATTGATGAAGTGCACATGTCTTCAAGCACGCTCCGGCCATGCCCACAGTAAATGCCCACTTAGAACCGCTGTTCGTTGTTTAATTGTCTGAGCATCTTTGCTTCACAGAAAGGACAGCTCAGGCTATCTGAGGGGCAGGGAGATACACCAGCAGCATAGGGATACTCAAGTGCATAGCCAAGAGAGACCCCAGCTCCGGATCCCAGTCTCCTTTGCCCTCCAACTTGGGCCCCCAGGTGTGACTCACACAGGTCCTTCCCTCTGAATCGCTGCTCTGGGTGGATAAGCCCACCTTCTGCAACCCTCCTGTTCAGCCGAGATGTGGGGATCCACTGACTCCTCCTTACAGAGACGCTGTCACTCATGGTATTATCTGTTGTTGCAATATAGTATTGCCACAGACATTGCAGGTTAGATCTCAGGATCAGCAAAATGAGCAAAGGACACTCATTTATTATTAACTTACGAAAGATGTAAGACCGATTGCTTACCAACTCTGGGCTCCCAGGGAGGGCATGGAAGAGAAGGCTACCTCCCTGGGCTCCGGGGGAGATGTGTGGGGAAGTGAATTCTGAGGCCACCCTTGGACAGAGTGCCTGGTGTCTGGTTACATTTAAATGGCTAAGCTGGGAGGTGTTACTGATACTTTGAGTGATACAGGCACTGTGTCCTTCTTCAAAGGAGTCCTGGTGGCACGGAGGGCTAGGTGCTTGACTACTCACCAAAATGTCAGCAATTTTACCCCAGCAGCTCTCTTTGGGAGACAGACATGGCAGTCTGCTTCTGCAAAGATGGCAGGCTCGGGGGTCCTTCCCCTCCGTCTTGTAGGGTGCTGTAAGTGAGTGGGGACCGGTTTTCCAGCACTCTCCTAGGGCTGTGACTCTGCCCGAACCGTGCTCCATGCACGGCACTTTGCAGTCCACACACAGGTGGGACCCAATTGCCACAGCTGCTCTGGGAGTGGGGGCTGTGAATATTCCCATCTCCGCTTAGTTGTAATCCAGAGTTCAGACTCAGGACAGCTGGTGCCAAAGAGCCCACCTTCTGCCTCTGTGCCCATTTCCAGGTGAGGCAGGGGGGGTCAGGGGACAGGTAGTGTCTCGTTCTGGGTCACGTCAGGAGTCACTGCTCCCTTCTCCTTAGAGGGCTGGGGGCTCATCTCCCAGCATTGTACTGGACAGTGCTCTGTTGTGATTCACAGGGTTTCCTTTGGCCGATATTAGGAAGTGATAGCTAAGATTTTCTTCCTAGTCTGTCTTTGTATGGAAACCCCACTGAAGCCTGTCCCCCATGGGAGACCCTGCTGGGGTTTGAAATCAAATGGAGCAGTGGGGTTGGGCAGTTCAGGTGGGTCATCAATTACAGGGTCTGATTCTACCTTTATTTGAAATGTTGGTACCTCAAGGGTAGTATTGCATTTATTTTGATTTTTTCAAAATACTGTTTTGTAAACATCATTGATGTTGATTACCGATGATATCCCCCCTCCTCCTTGCCTCCAGGTGGTGAGCATTCCCTCAGTGTACCCTGATCTGTGCCCTGCAGGTCCAGTCTTTATCTAACACCTCGGTGTGGTGTCCATCTCAGGTCTTTGCATCCACAGTGGTTTTTGTATTTTGACTGCTGAGCATTTTGGACCCTTAAATTGTGGCCCCTGGAGAGTACCTTGCTTGCTGAACCCTAGTCCTGGCCCCTCCCCTTAGGGTCACTGGGGTCCTCTCAGCTCTGAGCTGGGAGCCCTGAAGAAGTGGGGGTCCTAGTGAGTTCCTCCAGCTCTCATTGGCTCTGGCCCTGCATCCTGCCAACTTGTCCACACTCAGTGTGGGTCTCCACAGATGCCCTCTTCATCCCCTCTCCCCTCCGGAGCGTGGGCCTTGCTACCACCTAAGCTTCTGACGCTCTTCCTCTCTACGTCCCACTCCTAGCCCCTGCCCATGACCCTGAAATGTCCCCATCCCACCAGCATTGTGGACGCCTGGGGAGGCCTGCCCTGACGCTCTCCTCTGTGCCCCCTTGGCCGACATCTCCATCTCTGGTAGACAGACTTACCAGAGGCAGAAGACTGTGACAGAGACACTGACTGTGTCAAAGGCTTGTTGAGAGATCTGAAGTCAAAGTAACCAGGAGGGTTTGCGGGAGGGACGCTTCATCTGCCTTTCAGATATCGGAAAACTGAGGCTCGAAACTAGTACAAAGCAGGTCTCAGAACCTGTCCAGGGCACCTTGAAGGACCTGGCTGTCCCTTTCACCTGTCTCCTGACCTGAGATGCGGGAGAGAAGGAGTTAAGCTGCCATCCCTTCTTCAACGTAATTAATGTCAGAATGGGAGAATGAGGAAGGGAGCCATGCCTTCTGAGAGCCCCGCACCATGAGATTAATAAGCGTTTAGCGTTTCATTGGTACACTGCAGCTCTGCCTTCTGGTCCCATTGGATTGGCCCTCTGGGAAACGCCTGGGCACAGGTCAATGTTACCGTGGTTAGTTGGGCTCTGGTCTTGGCCGCCACACAGGTGAGGTCAGGATGACCTGTTTGGGACTCCAGGTTCACACACTCATGCTGGCGTTTTCTCCAGGAGGGACTGAGGTGGTCTGGAGCTTTAGGCTGGAGGGGCTTTGCTGGCTGGTGATGGGGGCCAGCTAGACTAAGCCATCCCCTTGGTCAAGTAGAGGCAGAATGCTGGGCATTGGAGCAGAGTGCGTGGGAGAGTGGATAAGCTCTCTGAAGGTTACCCGGAGCAGTGCAAGGCCAACCCCACCCCAACCTCCCTGCCCACTTTCTTGCCCCTCACAGTCCACCCAGCATCGGGTGTCCACTTATGTCCTGTCCCACAGAGCCATACTGAGACTCCACTCCCTGCTGGTCTGGGCCTCTGGTGGACTGAACCGTGTTCCTGTGAATGCACCCTCTTGGAGAAGGGATATTGCAGCAGAGTGTGTGTGTGGGGTCTTAGTGTAATCTCTTCCAAGGGGTGTCATTAAAAAAATAGCATAGAGCCAGAGATGCCCAAAGAGGCTGACCCATCTACAAAGAGGCTGACCCATTTGGCAGCCACTGGAGCCCAAAGCAGAAAAGAGGTCTAACCTTGGAGAGAGGGCCTGGCTTCCAGCCTCCAGCCTGCCGGATTCTGGACACTCACTGGGGCAGTGTCCTCACAGCAGCTCCGGGACATGCAGGGCCCTCCTCCTCCTTAGCCACCTCCATCGTGTGGAGCCAACCTCCTCCAGCACCGTCCTCCTGGTCCTCTGAGAGATATGGGATTCTCACCAAGAAAGGCTCAGGCTCTCCTGGACCCACCCCACCCCCCACACACAATCACACACTCACACACCCCCACATACACACAGCCTATGTGCTCA
>NW_006408519.1:50694231-50700255 GCF_000296735.1 Chrysochloris asiatica
ACACACACACACACACACACTCGAACGGACAAGTTTGATGAGAAAGGTGAACCAGGCTGAGGAGAATGGCCCCAGAGTGGCCGAGGTGGCTCCTGGGAGAGGATGTTTGTGCACGCCATGCTTGCTCAGATGCGGGGCAAGCATTCCCAGAGGGTGGGAGGAAAGCCCTGAGAATGGGGAAAATGGAAATGAGGTCCGAATCGACCCAGTTCATGGTACCGTGCCATGGGTGTCAGAGCAGAACTGTGCTCCACAGGGCTGTCAGAAGAACATTGCCAGATATTTCTCCCAAGGTACCTCTGGATGGACTAGAATCCCCACTCAGACCTTGGTCAGCAGCTGAGCCCTTCACTGTTTATGCCACACAGAGACTCTGGGTGGTCTGTAGTCCTCAGAAAGGTCACACCCTTGGGAATGACCCTGTTTTCCAAGGATTTCCAGGGACTACCAAGTCTGGGCCCCTCTGCAGGAAGGACCTGGCTCTCCCCAGGGTGCTCCAGACTTCCCCTGTCCATGGGCCCCACTTCTCCTCTGGGGAAGACAAGGCCAGAAGCTTTGGCCAAATAGCTCTTCTCTTGAGTCTACAGATTGCAGCCTCCACAGGCCCTCAAGGAGAACCTTCCTGTTCACTGTGCCCCCCTCCCCATGGGCAGCAGGCCGGATCCATGGCTGTGTGCTCCCACTTCTATCTCTGTGCAGCAGGCGTGGGGACTTTACAGCGTTAAGTGGAAAGCCGGACGCTCGGCTTCTACAGCGAACGCCTGGAGTTCTTCATCGCCCCCTCCCTCGCTGGCCCCGCTCCCCCTTTAATTAGGGGAAGAGGAGATTGTGACATCAGCTCAAGGACATCACCTCTCCGTGGTGAGGGGGATTTAATCCGGGCCCAGAGGAGATTGGCATGGCTGTAGATAAGGGGAATTCAAATAGTGGAGGTACAACAGAGCAGGAAGGGGCTACAGAGACTGGAGCCAAATAGAAAGATGAAGGAGCAGCAGTTGGAATCTCCCCAGTAAGGCTGGAGGCCACAGGTCACAAGCAGGGCCCAGCTCAGGAGGACTGCAGGGCTGGGAGGGGAGCTGTGAGCTGCTGTCCAAGGTTCTGGGAATCTAAGAACCAGGAACCAGCAGAGAGGCAGGGATAGCTGGGTGAATAAGGAGGCCTGAGAAACTTGATCATTCATTCATTCATTCACTCTTTCATTCATATACACACACCGATAGATGCGGTTTCAGGCTATGCCAGGATGGGGTTCTATGTCAGACACCCCCAAATGGCTCTGCTGATCCCTTCCCCACTGGGGACACCAGCTCAGTGTACATAGGCTAGTGGGTGCAGAGCCCACGGTGCCCCTGGCCCCCATTCTGTGGTTCGGACCTCATCTCTTCAGTGGGGTCATGGGTGTGCCTACCTGAGGAGGGAGGATGAAAGTATTTACACAGGAGCACTTGGGCAGAATCCTGGGCTGTCCGTGTTACCATATATCCATGAGGGGTTGATCTCTCAGTGACTTAGGGGGTCACAGGGACTAGAGTCTTCTGTTTTCTGATACTTCTCCCTGATGTCACAGTGGTTAGGGTTCAGCTGTTAGACAAAAGGTGATGGTTTGAACCCACCCGGAGGTAAATCTGTTCCAGTAAAGATACAGCCTGGAAGGCTGTGTGAGGCACCAGGAAAGTCCAATGTCACCTGGTGCTCCTACAAGCTAGCACTGACAGCACCTGACCACAATGCCAGGAGTTTCTAACCAAAAGCTTGGTGCTTTGAGTCTCCCCAGAGGCACTTGGAAGAAAGCCCTGGCAAACTGCTTCTGGAAGGATTTTGTTGTTATTTACCAGTTCAGGCTTATAGTGACCCTGTACGAGGTCCAGAAGGTAGTCCAGAAACCCATACAGGCTCCAATAGGTGGTCGCCACAGGGTGCTGAAACTCAGTGCACCCTACACACAAGCCCCCGAAGCTGCTTTTACATGTCCAGGCTGCCAGCCCTGCTGCTGGCACTCTTGGGGGGGGCCACCCTTACTCACACTGGAAGCTGGGGGCCTATCTTCTGATGCCTGGGAAAGTCGGGGCACCCTTACTTGGCCCTCCTCCCACATTTGTGGTTGGTTCCATTCCCTCAGCACACTGGCACCAGCTTCCGGGTACTTGCCCAGCTGTCTGGCTCCTAGGCCTCAGCCCTGATCCAGGGGGTCTGGTCAGAGTGACTGCTCTGATGAGGACAGCAGAGGGGGAGTCCACAGGAGGCGATGGGGCCACAGCATCGGACTTTCAGAAAAGATACATCTTGTGAACTGGGTCCTGAAAGGTGAGTCACCATTAGACAGGTAGATGGGGAGGGCCCTTAAACAGGATGAGGTGGGGGTGGAGAGCTGTCAGAAGGTTTGCCCTTCAAACGACTTTCCAGCAGGTGGTCCATGTAGTCTAAGCCAAGCATCTTCCAGCTCACAGTCTGTGGGGACTGGGGAGTGGGTCAGATACAGCATCCCTGTCCCCACCCTGGAGGTGGATCCTTGGGATGCTGCGGGATGGACTGGACCCAGGTCCCTGAAGGTGGTGCCAGCACCTTTGGATTCTGAAACCTCATTTTCTTGATTTAAAGCCAACCTCTTCCAGTACTAATTTTTGAAAGAGGAAAACAAAAGAGGGAAGGGAGAATCAATTGTCAGAGGAAGATGGAATGAATGTCCCTGCTGGGGGTCCCCTGCCCTTCATGTACAACTTGGCGCTGGCTGTGTGGGGACTATAAAATCTCAGTGCGGCCCGGGGGCACCCACTCTCATAGATGCCAGCAAGAAGCCATGTGTGGCCCCTCCCTCGCTGGGCCTCTGCAGATGTGGACTGGGAGTCTGGCTTCTCCTTTGAACCCTTCCTGGCTTCCTGGTGGTCCTGTGCTCCTCAGATGGGGAGGGGACAGGGCAAGATGGCTTCTGCTCCTCAGGGTGTGGTTCCTCCTAGCCCCAGAGATGGACCTGCTGACCTTCGCTGAATGCTGGCCTTTGTCCTGGTCCTGGTGCAGGTTGAGCTCTGCCTCACCACCACACCCCTCCTGGTTCTGGGCATCAAGGGGTCACCCCTGCCGTCCCACATCTAAGGGTTACCTCTCCTCAAGAAAATCTTGAGACCCTCAGGTCTGAACCAAGACCACAAGGCCCGGTCCTGCCCCTGCCTTGCCCAGACCTCCCTTGATGCACCAGCAGGTGGTACTGAGTGAAGAGGGCCAGTTCTCCCCTCCACATCTGCACCCCAATGTTCCCCTTCTCCCCCACACACTTGGCCTGTGTGTGTCAGTGCTTCCAGACTGGACAGGTTAAAATTGCAGGAGGTGGTTTTCAGTTCATCATGCAGACCCTCTCTCCTCCATCCAAAGGAGCTGCCCAGGAAGAAAAGGGGGTTTCTGGGAATGCAGTGAGTCTCCCATCTGCAGAGGAAAGGAGCAGGGAAGCCACTTGGCAGGAAATCTGAGCAGCGTCTGTTTATATTTTGTCACAGCTATTGTTATGGATTGAATGGCGATCCCACCTCTCCAAATAATGTCTGTCTCCTTGCTCCTTGCACCTGCAACTGCTGCCTTGTTTGGATAAAGAGACTTTGCAGATGAGATGAAGTAAAGGGTCTATAGATGATGTGGTCCCTGAACCCAAGGACAAATGTCCTTGCAAAAGAGATAGAAGACTCTCACAGAGAAGATGAAATGTGAAGATGAGGCAGGGACAGGAGGGATGCTGCCACATCCCAGGGGTCCCTGAAGCCCCCTGAAAGCTGGAGAAGACCAGGAAGGGCTCTCCCCAGAGCCATCAGAGGGCGTGAGGCTCTGGCCTCAGGGTCGGTGAGACTGAATCCTGAGTGATTTATCCCAGCAGCACAGGAAGCACCCACAGCTGCACACATGGTCTTTAACTTTCACCTTCACCCAATCCAGCAGCCCCAGGCCAGCCCACCCCCGCCGCAGGTGTTTCATCTCCTTTACCTGAGAATGCGGGTGGCATTTTCCCTGGATGTGGAAATTATGTCTAGACATTACAGTTTCTGGCTTTCTCCATTGGTGTCCAGCAGGGGGACCAGGACTTCATCCTCTCCTCCCGGCCCGCACCCATCCCAGAACTGTAATAACCCATTTCTGCAGGATCGATATTGTAAACACGGCCCCGCAGAGGTTGCAATATACAATTTCTTTTCCTTTTCTACCTCGATGTTTTTTTCCCCTGAGTTATTACTGGTCTTAGTTGGCCCTTTACTTCATTTTCTACACACTTGCTTCTAATTCCATCTCACATTTCCCCCTCCCCACTAGATGAACACATCAGACATTTGAGGAAGTCCCTTGAAGCCAGCTGGTCTGTCTGGGGATCCAGGACCCAGCTCTCTTTTATCTTGAGAACCTCCTCCAGCCTCGTCCTGGGACCCACTTCTTTCTCCCTCTTAGGGTTTCCATGTTTTCTGTCTCTTGTCTTACTCCTTCATGTTGGTGGAGTAGATTCTCCTGGCGGGGGTCTGGAGGAGGAAACTTTGAGCTGTTGTATAATGAATAGACCTGTTCTGCCCGCTGCCTTGATGACTGGACTGGATGTGGGATTTGAGCTGGAAATTTTTCTCTCTGGAGTATCCAGGCTCGGCAGCCTTGCCTCCTGCTGTCCAATGCTGTTGGCAAGGACGATGCCATCTTGGACTTGCTCCTTCATGAAGCTGTGTTTGTTTGTTGCCCCCCTCTCTCTCTGGAAACTGCATATTCTCTAGACTGCGGCTTTTGGAGACACCATTCTTGTCTTCGAGACACCATTCTTGGGTGGGTTTTCCTCATGTTCTGAGTTCTCAGTGGAGCCCTTAAGTCTGGAAACTCAGTCCCTTACTTGGGAAAATTTACTGAGCTATTTCTTGGCTATTTCTTCCCTCAACATCCTAGGATACATGATAATGTGGACAACTCTGTCCACACACACACATTGTAGCCCAGAAGTGGGATGCTTGTAGCAGGCAAGGAGCAGGTGAGGACAGAGGGGCCAGCTGGGAGGGTCTGGGTGGGCAGTGAGGAGCATGGGGAAAGACTCCGGAGTGATGTGACCAGATTTGGATCCTAGGTGCATTTTTATGGCTGCAGTTAGAGATTTGATAAAGAGAAGTCAAAGGGTGCCAGAGGTAGAGGAGGGTGGTGGAGGCTGAGACAAGTCCATGGAGGGATGGGGTTCAGGAGGGGCCATGGGGTCCAAGTTCAGTGCTCAACGGGGAGTACAGACATCACAGCCACTCCCAAACACTCCCCAAATCATGTTGAGAATCTCTGAGTTCGCAATGCAGGCACCTGGGACTGCACGGGAAGGAAGGACGGCAGTCACAGGGGGTTGCAGAAAGCACTGCAGATTACATGAAATATCATCGCAGGGAGATCTGGGAGGCACTGCGGGTCCAGGCCTCTGTAATAAAGCTGCCGCATGAACGTTCAGCTTCCTAGAGCACAGAGAAAGGCTGCTGCTCCTGTCCTGGAGTGAGAACGGCCCGAGTGGGACATAGAGACAGGATGAGCTCCTGCTGGTGGACACACGGTTGCCACAAACCTTCAATTTGTAAAAAATGCGATATCCTCAAAGTGTCTTCAAATGAGGCAGGTCTGTGCAGGAAATGCAGTGAAACATCGAGAATTGGAGGGTGTACAGAGGTCAAAGTGCTTAGTGGTGGCCAGGGGCAAGTGGGAGGGAGGGAGACAGGAGAGGGGTACTCAGGGACAGGAGGCTTCTATGAAGGGGTTGGGATGCTCAGGGGTGGTCAGTGGTGATAGCTGGACAGCACAGTGAGCATATTAGTGTCACGGAACTGGACGTGTGAACATGGCTCATGTGACAGATATTCTGTTACCTATGTACATTTCAAAGATCAGCTAGAGAAGATAAAACCAAATATTACAACAAAATGTGCAAAGATCTGGAATCAGAAAACCAAAACGGAAGAACACACTCAGCATTTCTCAAGCTGAAGGAACTGAAGAAAAAATTCAAACCTTGACTTTCGTTATTGAAGGATTCTCTGGGCAAAT
>NW_006408519.1:50701555-50708356 GCF_000296735.1 Chrysochloris asiatica
AGAATATTGAAAGTGTCATTGGCAGTCTAAAGAACCGATTGGAAGAAGTGCAGCCAGAGTGCTCCTTGTAAGCCAAGATGGCCAAACTTTGTCTATCATATTTTGGACATATTGTCAGGAGAGACCAGTCGCTGGAGAAGGATATCATGTCTGGTAAGGTGGAGGGTCAGAGAAGAAGAGGAAGACCCCCAGTGGGAGGGACTGGCCAAGTGGCAGCATTGAAGGACTCAAGCGTCGCAACAGTAGTGAGGTTGGCCCAGGATCAGGTGGTGTTTTGTTCTGCTGTGCATAAGGTCGCTATGAGTTGGTACTGACTCGATGGCACCTAACAACAACAACAATGTAAATGCAATTATGTAGACAAAATTAAGGGGAAAAAAGCCCCTTCAATGATCCATAGATGGATAGATAGGTAGATAGATAGATAGATGATAGATAGATAGATAGATAGATAGATAGATAGATAGATAGATAGATAAACAAGTATATAGATTGATAGTAGGTGATAGAAACATAGGCAGATAAACAAATGTATAGACAGACAGACAGACAGGTCGATAGATAAACACATTGATAAACTAGTATATAAAAAATGGAACACAAATAAAATTATTTTGAAAAGCCCTCTAGAAAGTGGCTGTGATCTAAAACTGTTCCCAAATCTCCTCCCTATTTTCCATCCCCTGTGACCACAGGATTATAGAGAAAAGAGTACCAGGCTTGGGCTGAGCCCTAGCTCTGAAGATAGTGCCCGGGACGCTGCAGAAAGGGTCCCTACAAGGCCCAGCTCCTTCAGGGTCTGGGTCTCTGCCACAAACTCCAGTAGGGACAAAGGCTTGTCTGAGGCCGCACTGTGGTTAGCTTCTCTGACCCCAAGATGTCTTTGAAGCAAACCTTCTTCTTCCTGATCGTCTGTTGGCCCAGCTGGCAGTGTTGAGCTTCCTTCTTTTAATTTCTCCAGAGAGGACAATGACTTCCCATCAGCTATACCCACAGGAAATCACGAGAGCCCAGAGTTACACCCACAGGAAATCATGAGAGCCCAGAGCTCAGGGAGATCAGTCACAGACCCCAGACCCAGGGTTAAGCAGCCGCCCACTCCTCCAGACCCCTAGCCAGCCAGAGGCCCCGCTGTCTCGCCATGCCTGTGGCCAGTCCAGGACTCCTCAGCAGGGAGCCTGTGTCCACTCTCCTCTGTAGCTCTGCCAGGACAGGAAGTCCTGCTAGCTCTCCACGCTGTGACTAGCCCTGCTCCACTGCTCCTGACAGCCATTTCTGACCCTGCAAAGTCTGCTGGCCACACGTCCCCCTCGGCCGCCTCCACTCCTCTCTTCTGCAGCACGGGTCACTCAATGTCGTGCAGCCTGCTCATGCCATGACGTTTCCCCATAACTAGGGTGTCTGGTGGGGAGGTAGACTTATTGGAACTCCTGGTGCGGTGAGCGTGTAGCACACAGTGGTTTCTTATACCAATAATCACAAACGCACTAGTTTCTTGTGTCAGGAGTCTGGGTGAGGCTCAGTGAGCCCTATGTTCAGGGCTGAGGTCACCAATTTGGTTCTGACTCAGGGCGGCCCTCCCCGCTCCCTAGAATTTCCGAGACTCAATCTGGACCGTAGCCAACAGCCTCATCTTCCTCCCGGGGTGTGGCTGTGGTTCTGAAACTACTGACTTTGGGTTTGCAGGTGAGCGCTTAAGCACTGTGCCACCAGGGCTCTTCAAGCAATGATAGCCACAGTCACCGAGTCAATTCTGGCTCACAGCATCCCAGAGGACAGACTAGAGCCACGCCTGAGGGTTTCAGAGACTGCAAACCTTTACGGAAACAGAAGGCCTCACTTTTATCCCAAAGAGCGGCTGGTGGGTTAGAACTGTCCATCTTTCAGCTGAGAGCTTTAAGCACTGTGCTTCCAGGGCTCCCCCAACAATGACTGGTTGAGCGAATAGGCAAGTGGGAGAGGTGGAGAGTCAGGCTGGGCTCACCCTGGGTGAAGGACTGGGCTCGAGGCCAAGAGGACACATTCACAGCCCAGGGCTAGGCCCTCTGTCCTCCTCTGTGGCCAGTGGTGTGGGGCTGTGCTGATGAGGATTCAGGGAGCATGGACCCAGCCTCCCCCACCCCCAGTGGCTGGATTGGAGCAGAGCCTGCCAGGAGATTTTTCAGAGTCAGGTGCTAGTTTCAGGAAGGGACAAGGCCGGCGGAGAGCTGCATGTTAAAAGCCAATTTTGCCTCCGTGTGGGAAGACAAGAGAGGGGCAGGATGCAGGCTCCCCCACTGTGCCAGGGGAGTGGAGGGGGCTTGTCTGCACACTGGAGTGCTGGCATGCTAGGGAGCTACATTGCTCTGGACCTGGCAAAGTGGCCATGGGGCCTCCAGGCCCAATTTGGGTTTTGTCCACTTTTTTTGCCCAGTTTGGAAAGCTTCCTTGGAGCTCAGCCGGTGGAGCACTCCAGGTTAGGGTTTCTATGTTTGGCTGTGAAGCCAAAACCCTGTGGTCCTTCTGTGGGCCACACTTAGGGGCAGGCAGGGTGGACTGACCAGTCAGCCATTATGCACTAACTTGCCACAAATCAGTTCTACCCGAGCCTCATTGTACTTCCTCACTGATCTGTGGTGAGAAATTCAACTTGGGTTCCCCTGCGTCTGTGATGCACCACTAGACCTGGGGGTACCTTGCTGATTGGATCATCCAGGCTTGACGTTGACTCCAGGTCAGTGGGGTTGGCCCAAGCAAATATCTGTGTGTGAGCCCCAGACCTCCAAGTGGGAAGTGGACTGAGGAAGACCAGGGAGAGGCACCAGCGTGCAGCGTCTGCGGCTGGTATCTTGGCTTGCCCACCCACTGGGGAAGGCGGAACTGAGCCAGACTCCTAGGTGTGGGGCCCTGTAATAGCAAGGGTGGCCCCATGTCAAGGAGATTTGCTGCAAAGAAGCCTCCAGGTGGTTAATCAGCAGCTGCTTGTGTCTGCTGGTGTGTGGAAGATACTTTTTCTGCCAAGAGAAACAATGGCTCTGTTGTCTCAGCCATCTCCAAATCCGTGACGACAGGGACTCCCACCCTGTGCTTGGGTACCTCTGCGGGGCACTGGGTGTTCTTGTGGGGCTTCCTCTTAGTTGTTGCTGTGGTAAATGTGAAGTTAAGATCCCGTAAATGACCATGACTTGGGCGTGACTGCTCGGCCTTCTGTGGCATTTATTTTTCCTTCCTTGCTAAACACTGACATATAAAACTCAATTTTATTTTGAAGAATTTCAAGCAGCTGTGTGTGTGTGTGTGTGTGTTTACCCTTTCCAAAGGCAAAGGGTCGGCCTTCCCACCTCGCCTCCTTCCAAGTCTGTGGAGAAAGTCTAGGAGGGTGCCCTGAGTGGGGAGGAGGTGTGGAGTCTTGCAGACTTGTCCGTGGTTGCCCTTGTGGACCTGAGCTAGGAGCCTGGCAGGCTTGCTGTCCTAGACGGTGCTCCCTTTATGTTAAACCTCAGGCTTCTGTTCCGCAAATGGGGCCATCTTGCTGGAAGGGCAGCTGCAGGCCTCTCTTAGTCCAGATGCGGCACAGGCCTGGCGCTGTGGTTCTGAAGACTCCCCTCTGTTCTAGGCCTCTGACTGCTTGATACCCTCCTTTGGGGTCTCAGTTTTCCAGTTTGCCAAGTGAATAGAGGATGCGATGACATGTAGAGACAACACCCAAAACCCTGAACACACACAGAGAGCTGCTGCTGCTTGTAGGTGCGCATGCGGTAGACCAACGGGGCAAGGTTGGTGCAGCACGGTCCTCACATTGCGCCATTGTGCATTCCCAGTCCCCCAACCCATGGGCTCATCTCCCAGCACTGTGTGATCCAGACAGTTTTCATTGGCTGTTTTTCGGAACTAGATCACTAGGTCTGTCTTCATCTGGAGGCTCTGCTGGACTTTTTCCACCATGGAGGACCCTGCTGGTGTTTGAAATACTGATGACCAAGCTTCCAGCATCCCAGGAACCTGTAGGCAGCATAGCAAGTTATAGATGAACCCATGGAGGTGCTCTGACTGAGGAGGCGCTCCCCGGTTGTGGAGTGCACTTGATCTCTCTTCCTCACCTCTGACCTCCCACATCCTCTTGGCTGACCAAGTATTTCACTGGAGAGTACAGGACCGTCCATGATGCTGGCCTCCAGGTCTGGGGTCCTGAGGAGAGCACTGGTGAGGGAGGACATCTGCCTCTCTTTGGCATTGAGCAGCCCCATGTCCATCCCTTGGCCTCTCTCACATCTGGGATTTCTGTGTTTGTGCCCTGGTGACATGCTTTTATATGGACCCTATGGCTCGTGGGGTCATTGTTCTCAGTTTTTCCCTGGGTTGAAGTCACCCTCTGTGCACTCTGACATATGACCCTAGTGTGGTGTGTGTGGTATCATCACCCACTGGGTCTGGGTTTGGACATTTGACACAGCATTGCCAATGGAAGGTTCTGGAAGCAATGTGGGCCCCTTCTGAGTAGGGTCTCAGGGCAGCATGCATTCTTTCTCCCTTGGAGCTTTGTGCTGCAGAGTGAGGAGAGCTGGCCTCAGAGTGAGGCCCGAAGCATCCAAAACCCACCTAGAACCTGTCCCTGCTGTGCCCAGGTGAGACCAGCCCAGTCACACTGTGCACCTGTCGGCAGAGCCTGGATGTTGAGCCTGTGAGAGGTTGAGGGTCTCTGGTTACATCCAAAGCTGACTAACACCCCATGCACACAGACCAGCCCACAAGGCAGGGGTTTGGATCGACCTGTTTCCTCAGGGGTGCTGGTGGCATGCATAGAAACCAACCAAGCATTTGTTCTATGAGTGAATTCATGAATGAAAAAAGAGGCCCAGACCAGAAGGGAGAATTTCTTTTTCCTAAAGTAGCACTAATCATTAGTGGTGCATTTTCTCTGAGCACTCGGATTCCATTTTTCTGTGTTTCTTTAACACCATAGGAGGTTATATGAGGAGGAGGATAATCATCACTGACCCAGTCCACTGCAGTCAGGAGACCGGAAGCATTTAATCCTGATGGGCTCTCTTCTTGCTTTTCCAGCTGGTGTCTATCCTGTCTTTGGGGGTGAGGAGGACCCCCCTCCACTTCAATCCCTTCAGCTGATGTGTGAAGAGGTCAAGCCCTCTCATGGAATGTCCATTTCTTCTGCAGATGAGGAAAATGAAACCTAGCCTCCTCTTTTTTTTCCTTTGCTTTTCTCAAAGAAAATTTTATCCAATATTTTATATCACTGACTTCTGATTCAAAGTTCATCTAATGGTGGATTTTTAGGTAAAATCTCTGAAGGAAGAACAACTTTTCATTGAAAGATGTCCAACCTGCATCCTGTAAGTGGCCTGCCCATTTGCCAGCTGCCCAGGTGGTGGTGAAGAAGAGCATGGAATTGCACCATGGCTATGCCCACCTTCTGCTCTTGGCTCATTCTGACTTCCTTGGGTGAAGCCATGCCCCACCACCACCACAAATGCCAACTGTCCTTCACTCTCTGCTGAGATAGTGCCTCTCCCTGGCAATCACCGAAGCTTCCCCAGGCAAGTCTCTGTCCCCTCATTTTTCTGCAGCTAAAGGGCACAGACAGCATGTTGCTGCTCATCTAGGAAGCAGAGAACAAGTCTTAGACTCTGACCAAGCTGGGTGTGAACTCGAGTTCTATATTCTACAAGCTCCACATCTGTGCGGTGTGCACCTCATTGATAAGGTGGACACGTCATGGCCCCCGCCTCTAAGGATTGGTGTGAGGGAAAATCACCCCATGTGTTTAATACACTTGATGCATGGCACAAAACACAATGAACTCCCACGAGGCTGTTGTTGTCTTTGCTGTCAGTGTCATTGTGTGTGTTGTTGGTCGTGTGGGGTGACTGGTGTTGGACTCTAGCGCCATTGAGCACTGTCAGTGTGGAGGTTGGTGCTTCCGGGATTGCCGTTGTCAGTGTCAATGGTGGTCTGGGAGGTGCTAGGGTGATTGTCAGTGTTGCTGATTTCTATGTTGTTGTTGTTGCTAAGGGCCATTGAGTAGGTTCTGACCCATAGCAACCCTGTATAGGGTATCCAAGGAGCATCTGGTAAGCTTGAACTGCTGACACTATGGTTCAAACCAACTTTGTATTAACCCACAGCACCACATCAGTACTCCATGCTGTTAGTGTGTTGTTATTTGCGCAATGCTATTGTTGGGTCAGTGCGGTCAATGTTGATGGGTGGTCTTGGTGTAGTTAGGGCTTTTGGCTTTTGCCATTGTTGTTCTTGTTGAGATTGGTGTGATCAATGTTGAAGGTGGTCTTGGTGTTGTTAGGACTGTTGTCAGGGTTGGAGTTATCAATGCTGATGATTATCTTGGTGCTGTTAGAGCTATTGTGAGTGTTGTGGGTGTTGTCAGGGCTGTTAGGGTTGATGTGGTCATTGTTGATGGTGGTCTAAGTGTTATAAGGGTTGTTGTCAGCATTGTTATTAGGGCTGGACTGGTATATGTGGATGGTGGTCTTATTAGGACTGATGAAAGTGTTGCTGTTAGCGCTGACTTGGTCAATATTGTAAAGTTGAAGGTGGTCTTGGTGTTGTTAGGGGTGTTATACATATTGTTGGTATTGTCCAGGCTGTCAGGGATTGTCCAGGTGTGGTTAGGGTTAAGGGTGGTTTTGGTGTTATTAGGGCTATTTTCGGTATTGTTGTTTTCAGGGCTGGTGTGGTCAGTGTTGACGATGTTCTTGGTGTCACTATGGTTATTGTCAGTATTATTATTAAAGATGGAGTGGTCAATGTTGATGATGGTCTTGTTGTTAGTGTTCTTAAAGATGG
>NW_006408519.1:50708731-50716519 GCF_000296735.1 Chrysochloris asiatica
TGGTGTAGTCAATGTCATTGGTGTTTGGTGGTGTTATTATCAGTGTCGTTGATGTTAGGGCGGTTGTCAGTGTTGTTAAGCTTGGTGTAGTCAATAGTGATGGTGGAAGTGTTGTCAGTGCTGGTGTTGTTGGTGTTTCCATCAGTATTGTCTCAGTGCGTTGTTTTTAGTGTGGTTAGTAATATGCAAGCCCACTCCAAAGGTAGGGTCTGTGCAAAGTAGAAGTCTAAAATATCGAGTAACCTTCTCCTGGATGAGTTAACCCTTACAATGACCTATGTGCTGGCATAACCAGCCGTTCTTGCCCTCTTTTTCAGGAGAGGAAACATAGACAAAGATGGTTTCAATGTTCACCAAAGGCCACACAGCCAGAGGGCTCAGGGCTACACAGGCATCCAAATCCCAGCTTGCCACTCAATCCATGTGCCACAAGGAGACAGTTGACTCCTTCTTTCCCAGCTGGTATCTTTAATGAGACATATTTCATGGAAAATTGTAGATGGATGACTTGGGCATTCTTTCCAGAAAAATTGTCAGTACAGATTAGGCTCCAAGGGGTGTGGACATGCAATTATTGGATGTCATTTAAAAATACTAATAATGTGACCATTTTTAGGAACTTCATAATGCCCAGAGAAAGACAGAGGAGGGACCTTCACAGTGGTCTTACTTACCTATTGCTGCTACCATGAAAATGCCACAAGTGGAAGATTTAACCAACACATGTGTTCTCTCACAGAGTCCAGAAGTCCAAATTCAGGCTGCCAGCTTGAGGGGAAGGCTTTCTGTCTCTGTTGGCTGTGGAGGAAGATCCTTGTCTCTTCTGGGCATCTACTTCTGGACAATGTCCATATGGTGGAGCATCTCTCTTCCCCCACCTCTGCTTGCTCACTTCCTTGTTTCATCTCTTTTACATCTCAAAAGAGATCGACTCTAGACACTTCCTGCACAAACCTTGCTGCATGAACAACGCATTTCCCAATGGTGTTAAAACCACAGGTGTAGTAGAAGTTAGGACTGGCAGCACATGCTTCTGGGAACACAGTTTTGTCACACTATCCTCTCCATTAATCTCATGAGAACTCTGGGGTCAGAGTGGTGCTGGTTGTGATGTAGGAAGGAGGATGGCTCAGATCCTTGGTCCTGCTGTGGATGGTCTCTTCCTTCCAGAGACCGGTGTAGTGAGAAGAGCTGAAAGTCCCTTCTTGCCCTTAGGGAGGCCCCTCTCTTGTTGGCACCTGTTGACATCTCTCAACTGCAGACAGATTAAACTCCAAACCATCCCCACTGTCTAACCTGCTGCACCACCACCCCTAGCAATAAGTGCCGACTCCCTTGTTTTGAAGTGGATTTTGAATGCAGCCATAGAAGAAGATGCTAGCGCTCAGTCAGTCATTCAACACATACATGTTGGCTCTTTGAAGGAAAAGTATAACAAGAGCACTGGGCAGAGAGACCTGGCCTTGTAGGGAATGTTAGTGAAGGATTCCCTGAAGAAGTAACTTTTAGGGAGGCGTGTGCATTGAATTGTGTTCCCTAACAAGACATGTTGAAGTTCTAAGCATGAGTGTGACCTTGTTTGAGAATAAGGTCTGTGAAGATGTTAAGATCAGTTAAGGTCACACAAGGTCATGCTGGAGTTGGGTATGCCTGAATCCCATCTGATTGTTGTCCTTACAGAAGAGGAGAAGATACACAGAGACAGGAACAACACACAGAATGAAGATGCCATGTGAAGACAAGGTACAGGTGGGAGTGCTGCCAAGAATCCCTGAAGCTGGAAGGAGCAAGGAAGGACCCTACTCTAGAGCCTTCAGAAAGGGCGTGAACTGGCTGGCACCTTGACGTCAATGACTAGTATCTAGAACATCTGGGGGTAGATTCCTGTGGTTTTAAACCCCAGCTAGTACTTTGTTATGGCGGTCTAGGAAATTCTCACAGGGGTGGTGGGAGGAAAGGCGAAGGGTTTTAACAACTGACATTGCAGTTTGCAGTCCAGGGCTTCTCCCACATTACCATATCAGGACTCCTAGTTGGGGTGATAGTGGTGTTGGTGGTGGAGGTGATGGTGGTGGTGCTGTTGTGACACTAGCCTTTGAAGTAGCCACACATGTGTCCAGCTGTGCAGGTTTGTAGGCAACATCTCCACTTCCAGAGCAGAAATGCCGTGCATGGCAGGGTGAGACCAAGTGTGAACAGTGTCTTGGGAGTGCACAGCAGGGTCCAGTGAGTCTAATCCAAGGGGCTCTGGGACCAAAGCTGGCTTTCCTCCTGAGCCAGCAGCATGGGCCTTAATGACAATGGCAGGGGTGATCTGTCAGGTAGCTCTGTGGGTACAGATGTCAGGGCCAAGGGGTAGAGAGTCTTAGAGAAATGGGCCCCTGGCTTCTTTCTTCCAGCCTGGATCCTAGGTCAAGGGTCAGTGTCCAGTCCTGGATCCTGGGTCATAGGTCAGCATCCAGCCCTGGATTCTGGGTAAAGGGTCAGTGACCAGCCATTGATCCTGGGTCAGGGGTCTAGCCCTAGATCTTGGGTCAGGGGCCATCATCCAGCCAGGGATCCTGGGTAGGAACAGGATGTTCAGCACACTTGTACAAGTGACCAGATGGGACTGGGACCTAGGCCAGCACCCTCCTTCTTGGGTGTGGGGTAGAAGATGCCAAGCCTGAGGTGGGAGGACGGACAGGCGAGTGGGGGCAGCAGGGGCTGAGGGGTGGGCTCAATGTCATTCAAGAATACGTGTAGAAACTGTTGGATCGTTGTATGTTTTACTGTGTGTCCTCCCAACAAACTAAAATTTTAAGGAAAGAAAAACAGACAAGAGGCTTATTGAGGAAAAGAAGCGCTAATGCAGGATATACAAGTCATGGATCAATACATAAAGAACATCTACAAATCAATAAGAAGACAGACAACCCAGTGGAAAAGTAGGCAAAGCATATGAACAGGCAATTCACAAAACTGTCCATCTGACAATTCCAAGGATAAGATGTGTGTTGGTGTGAGCCATGTATAGCATAGCCCCTTGGAGACCAGAATGAGCACATCTAACAAAGTTGGGCGGGGATAAGTCTAAGGCTCCCCAAGTTCCCTTGTAGGCAGATGTCCTGCAGAAAGCAAGGCTGCAAGAAAGTGTGGTTGTGTAGCTGAGAGCCGGGGTCCTGGGAGGCTTTCTGGGTATTTCCTGGCTGTGTAACCCTTCTCATTCAAAAAACGTGTTCCTTCCCTGTCCTGGGTCATTACTCTGATTTGCGTGAAGTAAACATTGAGTCTAATCAACAACAGTTCATTTCAGGTTGAGGTTGTCTATAGTGGGAAACATTGAAAACACACCACTTCCCCCTATGTACTGCAAAATAACACCAGAGCAGTCAGGAAACGTATTAACAGACCTGCATCATCAATGTGGATGGCTCTTAAAAGTAAACTGTTGAGTAAAAAGAGAAATTGCAGAACATTACTTACACCATAATCCCATTTATGTAAATGTTTAAACACAAAAACCCATAGAACATATTGTTTATGATACTTGTATGTAGTGAAGGTATAAAACATGGGCTAATTATCACCCGATTTGTGATAGCTTGTCGCCTCTAGGGGGGATTTTTCACTTGGGGTGGCAGGGACGCGAGGGTTTGTGATAAAAATCCTGTCTACTTGTCTGGGATTTATTGCTATCGAGGTTTTTAGTTTTAAGCAATCCTTCAAAGAGGCCTCAGAGATATCCCATATTACATGCACCCAGCCCGCTACCTGGACCACGAGGCCCAGCTGCACTGCACACAGACCACATCCCCTGCCCCTCTGACCTCAGCCACCCCCTCAGCCACCATTCTCCTTCTCACTCACCGATTTCAGCTCCCCTCATCTGTCTGGGCCTCAGGCACCATGTTGGTTTGCTCTACTTAAATTCTCTCCTTGCTGTTCCAGTCCCCAAGAAGGTTTGTCTCCAAAATCTGCTCACTCTTCCGATCTTCACTGAGACTGCCTAGTCTAAGCCTGCCCATGACTTTCTATCTCAGCCTGCAGTCTGGGCTTCCCATAGCACTTACTGACAGCTCAAGTTGTTTTGTCTACATTTCTTCTGGTTTCTTCTCTGTCTGATCTCACTCCAGGGAGCTATGCACCCAACAGGATTGGAGACTTTGTTTTGTTCACAGTGTAACCCAGAGCTCAAAAATGGTTTTATTGAAGAGTAGTGTTAATGGCGCAGGTGGTAGTAATCACAGCATTGCTGCAGCCAGCTGTTAGGGTGATGGTGACATTGTAAGGGTTATTGGTGACATGAATGAATGAGTGAAAAGTGTTGATGGTGACAGTGAAGGAGTTATTTGACATGTATGTATGTATGTATGTAGGTATGTATGTATGCATGGATGTATGGATGGGTGAATGAGTGAGTAGAAGAACGGGTGGGTAGATGGATGGATGATGGATGAATGAGTGAATAGGTGAATGAATGAGTAGATGAATGGGTGGGTAGATTGATAGATGCAAGGATGGATATATGGATGGGTGAATGAGTGAGTAGATGAATGGGTGGGTAGATGGATGAGTGGATGGATGGAAGGGTGGATGGATGATGGATAGATGAATGAGTGGGTGGATGGATGCATGGATGGATGGATGGATGGATGCATGGATGGTGGATGGATGAGTGAGTAGATGAATGAATGTGTAGATAGATGAGTGGATGGATGGATGGATGGGTGGATGAATGGATGGAAAGTGTTGCTGAGGAGGATGGTGATACTTACAGTGTTGCTGCAACTGGATTCCATGGTGATGGTGTTGTGTAGGGGCAATTTGGTGGCTGTGGTGATGAAGATGAAGATGTTGGTGCTGTTGCTTGCCACCATGTAACTACATGTCTGGCTCATCTTTGCCAGGCTCTGTTGCCTGTGCTCATGGCAACAGAACAGAGTCACAATGATCTGATGGCCACTGTCCTTGGCAATCCATTTTCTACAGGGACAGCTTCCCCTGGTACTTCCCAACAAATAGCAGCTTTCCCCCATCCTGGAGCAGAGACCCTTTTTGTCCCAGTCCCACTCCCCAATCTCAGCAATGTTGACAGCTCTGTCCCAGGGCTACTTGCTGAAGGCCATCTTTGGGCCAACGGACTGTGAGCCCTGTAGAGACCTCAGTGAGCTCAGCAACAGCCCATGGTTACAGTGCCTATTGGCATTAATAGCCCCACTGAGACCTTATGGTTCTCCCTCCCAGAAGCATAGATGCCTTGTTCATGAACAACAGGCTTGTAATGGTTTCCCTTGGGTGACTGGAACTGGAAGGGATAGGAGATTAGAAGACTAATGAGGTGGCAGGAGACAGGGAGCAGAGGGAAGCTCAGAGCCCCTGGTGATAATGAGCTCACGTTCATCAGGTTTCCTTAGAGGGACATCAGTCCTTAGAGTTATTAAAAAGCAAAGCTTGCTGCCCCCACCCCTCCTTGATGGTGGTGGTTCTCCAGCCAAAATTCTAACAGAAAAGAAGGTTGGCTTCACCACCACTGAGTACATTATGGTGGAGAAGCATGTCCAGACCTGTCTCTGTGATGTGTTTAGAGTGGACGTTACACCTCAATCCCATTAACCTACATTTTCCACGTGCTGCCAGAATGCCCCATCACTCACCCCTTCTGCCAGGCTGGTCATCTTCTGGATTCATCAGGAAGACCCTGGCAGGGCTGCAGTCAGTGATAAGTGAGGCACGTGATAAGCTGAGGGCTCTGCAATGAAAGCATGCATCAAACCTTCCTGTATATCTATAAACCCACATCGTGAATGACAACCCCGAGCTTCTGGTGAACAGACATATGCTTAACCACAGCTCCTGCTCATCACTGCCTTCAGTGGAAATGCACCCACCTGGAAGACTCCTTCCCTGAGCATCCGTGACAGGATATGATCTGGTCATTGCAGACAGCAGCCCTTGAGCACCTAGTCTGTGAGATAGGTTGAGTCCTCACCATCAGAACCAGATTCTACTCTGCACTACTGAGGACTCTTCCCTTCCACCTGTCCTCTGTTGCTGAGCTGTTGACATGCCTCTCTAATGGGTCCTGATGGGGAGGCTCCACCTTGGGCCTGGATTAATGGCCTGATTAGGCTAAACTTAGCAGTACACAAAAAGCCAACACAATAACCACATGGGGGCTGTTATTACAGGAGGAGGGAGGGAGAGACTGAAAACCAATGAATAGATAAGACTTTCTACTTTCCTACTCTTGGAATAGTCATTGGCCGCTGATGCAATCAGAGCAGATGCCCTCTCAGGAAATGAAAACTCCCTCTGGTGAAGGACTGAGGTGGAAGGGAGCCAGAGCTTATGCAAGTCCCAGGAATGCTCAGCTTCCATTGCATGTGTGTGTCAATAATGCAGTCTCCACCACCAGCAGCATCTCACCATTGGTAATGTCACTGCTGTGCCTACCAACACCCCACTGTCACCTCCACATCACCAGCAACAACACAGACACCAAACATGTCAACACCATCACTACCAACAAAATAACATTACTCCCCAAATCAACAATACCATGAGCATCATCAACACCACCAACACCCACTGTCATCCCAACATCAGCATCACCACCATACCAGCATGATCTCCACCATAACACTACCATCATCCTCACTGTTGTCCCAATGTCACCATCTCTTTTAGTTCTCTAGTGTTGTTATAACAGAAAGATCACAAACAGAAATGTCTTCTCTCACAGTTTAAAACCCTAGAAGTCCTAATTCAGAGTGCCAGACTTTCTCTTTGTTGTCTCTGGGAAAGATTCTTGTCTGCTTTCAGCATCTGTAGACCCAGAATTCCTGGGAGATCTTTATGGACTTTGGCATCAATAATTGTCTGGATCTAGGTGTTTCACAGGAGAGAGATCCCAGGAACAAAGGACATCGTCCACTCCCTGATCTTCTTTCTTGATGGAAGTAGCTCCCTCTGAGCTTGCCTGCTTGTTTCATTTCTTTTAAATCTCAAAAGAGATTGATTCTAGATACAACCTACTCTTGTAGATTGTATCTCTTGCATCTGATAGACATAGAAGATAATTACATCAGATCAGAGCAGATTACATCACAGGGGGAAAGGATTACTTCATATTACATCTCATTAGGGAGCTGATTGCTAAATATTAACTGTTAAACCACTGAGAATCTTGGTCCAGCCAAGTTCAAGCAAAACGCTAACTAGCACACCATCATTACCACCAGCAGCATCACTACTAACATCAATAACACCATCAACAGCAGGAGCATCTCACTGTCACCACCACCACCATCATCATCATCAGAGCAACAGTATCACCATCACACAATCACCACAACAACACCCTCATCCCCACTGCCACTACTGTCATCACCCAACTATCACCATCACTACCCAAAACAGCATCACCACCATCAAAAATACCATTAGCAGCCACTTCACCTCCACCATCACCACCGTCACCTCCACTGCCACCATCACCCCACAATCAGCATCACAACAATACCACCATCACCATCACCATCACCACGGTTAGCATCACAACAACAACATCACAACAACAGCATGAGCAGCATCACAACAACAGCACGACCGCCACCACCATCACCATCACCATTACCCACGATCAATGTCACAACAACAACAACACCGCAATCACCATCACCACCGCCATCACCATCACCCACGATCAACATCACAACAACAGCACCACCGCCATCACCATCACCACCACCATCACCATCACCACCACCCACAATCAACGTCACAACAACAGCACCACCGCCATCA
>NW_006408519.1:50716619-50720066 GCF_000296735.1 Chrysochloris asiatica
CACAATCAACGTCACAACAACAGCACCACCGCCATCACCATCACCACCACCATCACCATCACCACCGACATCACCATCACCATCACCATCACCACCGACATCACCATCACCATCACCACCGCCATCACCATCACCATCACCATGGTTAGCATCACAACAACAACATCACAACAACAGCACCACCACCATCACCATCATCATCACCACCGCCATCACCATCACCATCACCACCGCCATCACCATCACCACCACCATCACCATCACCCACGATCAGCATCACAACAACAGCACCACGACCGTCACGGACTCCACTGTCACCATCACCCCAAGATCACTGTCACCACAGCACCACCACCATCACCCACAATCAGCATCACAACAACAGCACCACTCCAAAGGGGCACCATGTCTTCTGCCTGTCCTTCAGCTGCTCTGCCCTTGGGGGATCTACCTTGACTCCTCTCCTCCAGGAAACCCCAGAGCTGAGTCCCATGGTATTCCTGAACCATCAAGGTGGTTCTGACAGATGTTCAATAGAAGGATGCTTTACCGCTCCAGCACTGTCTTCACCGGGGTTGTTATATTCGAATCCATCTCATGAGGGGCTCCCTGTTGGCTCTGGTAGCGTAGTGGTTACGAATCGGGCTGCGAACCTTAAGGTCAGCGGTTCTAAACTACCAGCCACTCCGCGGGAGAAAGATGAGGCTTTCTACTCCCGTAAAGATTTACAGCCTCAGAAACCCTGTACAGGGTCGCTATGGGTCAGAACCGACTCGACGGCACTTAACAACAACAACATGAGGGGCTCCCTGTTGTCACTGACCCTCCACTTCACCAAACATAACATCCTTTCCTGGAGATGGGTCTTGCATGGTGAGAAGTCCTTTCTCCATCCTAAGGAACATCCAGCTGCGTTTCCTCCTCAGACAGATTTATTATTTCTCTGGTAGTCCACGGCATCTTCAACGGCCTTCACCGATACCACATGGGACAGAAGGACAGGCCCAGTTGCTGGCCAGGCCTGGGCCCTGTGTTCAGTGCTCGGTTTCTCTGGGGGATGCATTGGGAAGGGACTGGTTGCCCAGGGAGATGCTGGGAGCAGATGCCGGAAGCCCATCCCCTGAGCTCCCATTCTGGTCCAGCTTGAATTTGCTGGTCCACACAGCCTCCTGAGGGTCAGGGTCTCCTCGGGGTCTTTCTTCACAATGCTGCGGTAAGGAACACTGGAGTAAATGTTTGCCGCACATACTCTGTAGACGGCTGTATGCAGGCTTAGCAATGAGCACTGACTGGAAGGAAGTAATCCCAGATGTGTCCCACAGCGACGCTGAAATGTAAAATTGTGTTAATTTGACAAAGGTAATTGCCTGAGATACACTCTGTAGATGGAAACTCACTCTTCCATGCACAGCACAGACACACAACTGTTAATGTTACTCTGGTGAAGGGGAAGAGACAGAAGGTCAGATAAGTCCTCACCGGTGGGTCTGAGTGTCCCCAGATGCATTCCTTCCCCAGCCTCTGCAGAAAAATCCTTTTCTGAGATCTATTGAGAATTGAATCCTCAGAGATACCGTATCAGGTAGATGGGGAAGTCAGCCCATCTTACAGATGTGGATAATGAGGTTGCACAGCTGGTGTGAATCCCTGCTTTGCAGCATCAGTTACAGGCCAAGAGCACAGCATGAGAGTCCGATAGCTGGCTTCAGAGGCCACGGAAAGGCACAGCCAGGCATTTGACCCACAGACTCCATGACCCGACCCTTGTTCCCCGAGTCCTAAAGTCCTCACTGCTACAGGTGGGCCATCAGGATATGAAAGTTCCTAGGATGGAACAGGCTCGCATCCATGGAAGGGACAGAGGGGGCGGGATATTGTGGCGCAGGCTGTGTGCAGGGCGAAGACAGAGCAGGAGGAGATGGCTAGCAGGTTGCTGATGGAGAGGTGGTTTAGTCACATGCGCACTGACTCAAAGGTCAGGAAATAAATCCAGGAACCTGGCTGGTGGGGTGCAGGACAGCCAGCCTGCATGGTTGGCACATTGTGCTTCAGTGTCTGAGGGGCCTCAGGCCATGGTGGGGTGAGTGTGCGTGGTTGGGGTTTAGGAGACCAGACCAAGGGCTCAACAACTCCATCATCCGCAGTTGAGCCAGCGAGACTGGAGGTGGCTTTGTGCTCTATGTGGGCATGCTCTGTGCAGCATCCTTCCAACAAGTGGTCCCAACTGAGCTCTGGATGCAGCAAGGCGGGGATGCCTGGGGTCTCCAGAAGCAACAGAGGGTCAGGAATTCTGGGAGAGGAAAGGGTCAGGAGTCGGACTCACCCTGGGAAACAACTGGAATCCAGTCTGGGGAATCCTTCTTCCCATTGGGCCCATCTGGACTTAGGGTCACAATCTTATCTGCTCTCATAGGGAGTGGCCAGATTCTGGGAGGGCTTTGGTCTGTGGGTCTTTCCTCCCTCCTACCTCCCAGATGACCTGATTCTCTGGACCACAGTTGTTGAAACTCTGGGCCTTTAATGAGCTAAGAGTACTGGCTTCTAAGACTGTGTCAATGATGAGATTTATTTATCCCCAAACAGAATCAGAATAAAATTAAGGTGACTTCTAAGAGTTGCAGCTTCTAAAAGGAGGCAACCTTAAAATTCTAACACTTGAAGTTGTTTTTTTCTCCCTCCTAAGATTTGATGATTCTAGGCTTCTGAAAGCCTTTGCCTCTGATGCTTCTGAGAGTGCTGTATACTCCATTCTGCATCTGCCTCAGGCCGAGCAGCCAGCCCTGGAACGCAGACAATGCCCCGCTGATGGGAAGCCGGCGTTAATCTTCCCTTTGAGGGGCTTTGGTGGGCTCTGAAGGCAGGTGCTCCATACAGCAGCTCCAGTCGGAGGGGAATTTGCTGAGCTCCAGGTTTTGAGGCTCAGGGCAGAAGCTAATAGCAGCTGCTTTTAGAAGGTGATTGGAATCTGCAGGAGAGAAAGGCTTTAATAAGGTGAGGTGTAAAACCCAAGAAGTAGACTCACCCCGTGAAAAACCAGAGAGTTTGAAAGTGTGGCTTTGCCCTCCCCCCAAATCTGCACAGCGTAAAGCTTTCTACAGTTTCCCTGAAGCCCTGCTCTTCCTGCATTCATTCATTCACTCATTCCTGCATGCATTCATTCACTCATTCCTGCATGCATTCATTCATTCACTCATTCCTTCCTTCACTCATTCTTGCACGCATTCCTTCACTCATTCCTGCATGCATTCCTTCACTCCTTCCTGCATGCATTTTCCACTCATTCCTGCATTCATTTTCTATTCATTCCTGCATGCATTTTTCCATTCATTCCTTCACTCATTCCTGCATTCATCCATTCACTCATACCTTCCTTCCTTCACTCATTCCTGCACTCATTCCTTCATGCATTCCTTCACTCATTCCTGCATGCATTTTCCATTCATTCCT